>NC_137658.1:14136621-14184485 GCF_963422515.1 Blennius ocellaris | reverse complement strand
GGTACACAAAGTCACACAAGTACAGGGTAGACAAGATTACAAGACCCCAGAAAAATACACACAATTAAAAAGTATTAACAATAGTTTCAGAGGCCTGTCTCACAAAGCTGGATTTAAAGCATAAGCTGCATATCTTTGGATTTATCTCCTCCTTTCTGATCCCAGAAAAATAGCGAAAGCAGAATTTGATGCCTAATGATGCGGACCAAATCTGAAGTTTCTCTACGGGGCTTACAATTCATCCATAAACCATAATGATTAACATTTGTATGGGATCAGAGAACAGAATAATAATATATAAAAAAAACGCATTAAGGCAATGATGTAACTTTAGAAGAAAAATAAGCAAATTATTCATACAATTTTAAAGATGTGCAATAAAACTTGCTTGAAAAAAAAGTGTTTTAGAAGGATGTTGAGTCACAGTAGAAACCGGTGCTCTGATCCAGAGGACTGAAGGCTTATTAGTGCCCCTCAAAAATTTCATATCAATACTTTGCAATTCAAAATGTATTTTCTCTGGATGTTTTTACAATATGTCCCACTGAGTTTCCTACAAAGTCTGAAGAACAGCTCGTGTTCAAATACAATCAGATTTCATATTGCAATGAGGAGCTTTCAGTGAATAATAAATAGAGTTGTTGAATGGTTCTATAAATGCAGAAGCAGGCTATGTGGCAACGTTGTGACCTGATGGCACCATCTTTAAAATAAAATAGAAAAAAAAAGTATTCTGTCTGAGCCGTGATGACTGTGATCTGCCTCTTAAGAGCAACAACCAAAAAAAAAAGCAAGATAAGTCTACAGAGGGAAAATTAGCTCCCGGTGATTTATTCAAACTACATTTTTGGTTAAAGTCATTTTGATAATTTAACAAACCATGCTCGGCGCGGCGCTCCTCTCTATCAACGTGGGGAATGTTAATGAAATATTTTAATGCTATTTTCTCTTGAATTTATTCATGAATCTTTTTTTTCCCCACTTCACTGGAGGAGACAAGTCACTTCCTTGTTTTCTACACGCATTTCAAGATCAGGAAGTGATTTCAGGAAGTAGTCGCCCTAACTGTTCACATTGTGCAAACTGGACACGATTGACTTCCATCGACAAGTTGCAAGCTGAGAGGTGTTTCAGCTGAAGTCAGAAACTGCTTTTCCATGATTTGTTGGTAAAGGTACCGGTAATGTGCCAAGCTTGTTTTGGTTTTTTTTTATTTTAAACCTATTAAAGCATTCATAGAACTTGGAATTCTCACTTCCATATATGAATTAATGTGAAAATAGGAGTCCACCCTTCAAAAATAAGCAAATAACTGACAAATTAACATTGTCATCCCACATGTAAAGCAGCACACACAAGTGATGCAGAAGTGTAAATAACCTGGAGGAACCTTGAAAAAATATGTAATCAACTATTACTAATTTCAAATTTTAAACCTTACTGAAGTAACTCTATGGGACAGGCCTCATACACTGAAAACTGACGATGAGCTAAAATAATCCTTTCGCAATGTGGTCACAGGAACCATTTGACACAAAATTCTTACGAAGTCTAAAAATACTTGTGCTGTTTATCAGCCAGATTTAGTACAGATTAAGTACATAGACACTGCACAACCCATGCATTCATGCAGCAGCACTAACAAGTGTTTAGTTTGACACTGCTTCATATATTTGGTTAATTGTCTCAATCTCAGTGGCACTTTTCATGGTGCTTTGTGTGATGGAATTATTAAAAATGTACATTATATTAACCAAATAATAGCTATGAATTGGAGTCTTGAGTCTATACAATATAAATAGTTGTAGTTATGTGAGGATGGGCAACGCTTAATGTGTCTCCTTATATTTATTATGAAGTATATTATATCCATATATCCTATTACTAGATATCAATAATTAATCTAAAAATCGTGTTGATAGCAGGGCAGGTGTGTCAAACTATGTGCAATGAAGAAGCTGATTCTTCCCTGGTTTAAATCATGCTGGTTTGTAGTCACCAAATTCTAAGAAGTACATTAAAAATATTCCAGTCACAGAAAAACAATGTAAAACAAAACAAAAAGAACAAAGTGAAGAAGTGCTTTATACCTTCTCACTGTAAACTGCTGAGAGTTGGTAGATGGAGTTGTTTAAGAAAGTTTGTGAGATTTTTGACTGGGAGGATAAAAATGCTTTGAAATATCAAGCGCTGGAAAGTAGAGAAAATAGTAAAAAAAAACAAAAACCATCTCATTAAAAAGAATGGGTGATTTGATGCTGAAAGTTATATTACATTATAACTTACTGCGAGTGTATATTTAGTGGTTTTCTAAAAAATATCTGTTGAAATGAATTTTCTTGCTGTGAGGATTCATATACAAAGTGTTTTACGATCTGTCCCCCAGAGACCGAGCACTTCATAGCACATGGTTTGACATGTCTGCCGGATCGACAGGAACAGCACACTGAGGTATGAGAACCTTCAAAACTAAAGCTTTCCCTGGACGGGATTTATATTTGTAAAGTGGATAAATGACAGGAAGCATGCACATAGGGTGGCATACTTGATTAGAAGTTGGAGTTGTTAGAGCAGTTGACAGAGTTTGCATCCATACATGCACTCGGGTGGGGTTATGATCAGGGGCCAGGGGGCAGGACGGAGAGATCGACATGTTTGAAGAGTTCAAAGAGAGGAAAAGGGCTTCATGCCTTCATCTGTCTCCCTCACTTCATTCAGTTATTTATTCTTTTCCTCAGGCGTGAGTCGTGTTCTAACAAACCACTTTGAGAGTGATTAATAATTAATCTACAGTACAAACCCAAGGTTATCATAACACTTGTTATTTGTGTGTCTGCGTGCGTGTGTTTAAAGGGTCGGATAATATATTTGGGGAGGCTTTATTCCACCTCGATTGGAACTGTAGCCTATGTATGTGCAACAACTCATGGTAACGATCCAAAGGAACCTGCCACACAGTATTTATTTACACACTGTTAATGAATAGCAAATCTCTGACAACACAAGCTCTTCAGTGAGAAGAAACAGACACCAGAGCACCACCAGAGTACTGGCCCAAATATAAGACACCGTGTGTGGGAGTCACATGTAAAAAAATGTGGGATCACTTCATTTTAGGGGAACAGGATCTTGTTTTTGATCCCATGACATGAGAGGCCGTCATTGCATAAGCCCAGTAAAGTATTATCAGAGTGAAACCAAAACTTTAGTAGAACTATTTCAAAGTAAAACATTTAAAACTAGGAAAAGAAACAAACACAGAAGAATACCAACAACTCACAACACATAAAAAGCTGTATTCGGGGAAGTGGGACCCATTCTGGGGACTTCCCCCCCCCCCCAAACAGTAATTATGTTGTACTGGCCCTCCCTCACTCACACTGCCTCTCACCACAATACGACTGCATCTTTGATGATGAGCGATAAAATCAAAGTCCCTTCCAGCAGAACTATTAGCAGTGATTGACAATTATCTCACGAATGGATTTATTTTGTGTAAGAAAGTTTCTTGCGGGAATGCAGAAAATGACTATTCATATGGTGTGAGATCTAATCTGCTTCTGCACTACAACACAATGCAAACAGTTTTCTCTGAAGGCACACAAAAAAAACAAGACTTCAGCGTGTCTGTTAAAATTCACCTTTATGGACTATAAAACTGATTTTTACAAAAACAGACCTGAACATCTGCTCATTAAGAATTAATGCATTAGTCATATTAAATTGGCTTTAAAAAAGATATTTATCATAATTTTTCAGGATTAGATTCTTTGGCAATTTTGTTGTATTTAATATTTACCAATTTTACGTTTATTGCTAAGACCACTACTTCAACATGAATAGAAAAAATTTGAAACTCTTTTTAATGACGACTGTGATTAATAAAGGAAAAACGATGATATATCCATATATTTAAAAAAGATTAATTTAATGTGTGATAGATTTTAAATATATGGGAGCTTGAATTCTGTGAACTTTTCCAATATACATTTTTTTAAACATTTTTTTAGATGAAAGTGTTTATCTTTAAACCGTCGTCTTATATTCAGGCCAATATGGTGGTACTGCCAGAGCCACATGGGGAGCATCGCTCGGTGTGATAGAGGCTGAGGGCTGGACTCGGGGCTGGTTCAGGATTGGGGCGGGGTAATGCTGGGAGGTGCTGTGAGGTGACGGGGTTTGGGGGTGGAGACTAACCTTTCTTCCGGAGTCCTTGCTGCCACACTCCCCTTTATCGTACCACCATTTGTTTTTCAGTTTGTCTAAGACGGCTTGCTCATTGAGTTTCAACACCGCTAGGTTTACTGGGATTCTTCCAACCATAAGGAAATAACATAAATAACATATTATATACCATGTTATTTTATGTTATTAAATCAGAAACACACAGCAGCAAATACATACACACATTTATATGCTTGAGCTTGATTAAAAGCAAATTGCACACAAACTGACCCATATCACACACACACACACCATATACAAACACACTCACAATAAATAGCATAGAAACCATTAGAAATGAAAGAGTCAAAAGTGATATGCATTAATACTCCATCTATCTCTTTTGGCTTGCTCCCTAGGACAGTAGATGTGTATTACTATATCACTTTGGGTAACCGGCACACACTGCTAACCCTCCTTTATGCAACATCAATGGCCTTTTATTGTGTGAAAAGGCAAAATTAGACAAAACAAATCGCCTTGAATTTGACTATAGCCCCAAATTGGAAGTGGTGGTCTTGTAATATCACCAGCCACAAGGGGTCTAACTGGTGTAATTAGCAATCATAGATCAAATTCCAACTACCTCTGTTCATTTGTAAAGCTGCAGACATGATACAAAAAGTCCCCTCTCTGTGGTGTTCAATTTCCTCCCCTGCAGGCCAAATAATCACCACCCCCCTTTGGCACTTTTGCTTTGCTCTTTCCTCGAACCACGGAGAGATTAAGTGCTGCCGGAGCGGCGGTGCAGCGCGGGGAACTGCCGGTTACCCCCTATCCCTGGCCCGCCCCCACTCCCGGTGGTAGTGGGTTACCCGCAGGGTTTATCAAACTGGCTCTGACCTTGGAGTCCCCGCCCCCGCTGCCGCATTCTCCCTTGTCGTACCACCACTTGTTTTTCAATTTGTCCAAGAGGCCCTGCTCGTTCAGTTTTAACACTGCCAGGTTTACTGGGTTTCTTGAAGATAATATAAAATGATAGCAATTAGGAGACAGTCTATGGGACAAATATACTTGTATGGTGGTGGTGATCATGACAACACTGACACTCCTGCACGTAGCTACTGATATGAGGCAGGAGTACTGCTTTCAGATGCACGTGTTAGTTGTATACTTGCAATGGGCTGAAATGCTGAGACCCCGTACAGTAGTAGTGCCAGGTTTTACCGAGCAGGTACATCAGAAGGAGGGAGAACAATTGAAATGAATGGCGATGCTTTGGATGCTTAAGTCTGTACACAGGTGGTAATTTCCTTTCAGCTGCACCACATTATAGATTGCTATTGTAACAAAGCAATCAATACGTTCAATATCTTTGGGAATAGAAGCTTGTACTGTTTAATTTAGAACTATCAGGGAAATGAACAACAAGTTCAGTTATTAAACAAGCTGAAAGGAAATTTGGTGACCATCTATAGCTGGAGCCACCCAAACCATCTCCTCGCTGATAGCTCTCGCTCTTTCTGGTGAGTGTGTATTCCCTCGAGCTGGCCGGCTGAGGACAAAGATTCTATCCATCTCCAAATCACAGAAAGGCAGAATCTGCAATCAGAATTTACATAAGCGAAGTGAAGATTACAGCCTGTGCCAGACTGTCTGTTTCCCTCGAATCAGTGTCAATTCTTCTGCGGAGTGCGATGATTTGGTGTAGTAATATTCTACCTCTCTCTTGCCGGTAGACGCAGAAGAGTCTCTGTCCCAAACCTCAAGTGTACAACGCAGCCGTAGGGAACACGGATTTGCTCGGGGCCGGTAAAACCTCAGACTTCTTTCTTTTACTCCGAGAAAGAATTCAAAGTATGGATGTTCTGGTTACTAGTGGGGCATCAGTTAGTTTGGCCGGTTAGGTTGTGGTGAGCAAATGCAGCTAAGAGAAGTTACTGAATGTTAGTGGGATGGGGACATTTGCCAGATAAATATATGGAGGTGTTCGACAAATAGTACATGTAGAAGTGAAGCAAGTACAATAAAAACTCGTAGAAAATGTTATACAAAGCAAAGCATGCTCAGTGAAGACATTCCTGTAAAACAAATAGTTATTTCACCAGCACGCTACAATCAGACCTGCACTGCATCATGCATAACAGCCTATATATGAAAGAACAAATTCACCCCTGAGATTGGTGAATAATGAATGGCTGAGAGAGCACTGGTATCAGATCTCTTATCAACACAGTACTAATATTCTATACCCTGTTCAAGCAGATTCATTAACAATGCATTGCAGGTATGATTGAAGTCGGCTCTTTAAAATAACGGGTCATTCACACATGCCGACGTCTTGGTGAGCATAATTGGAAATTTTCTTTTGACATGATTGGAAAATAAAAAAAAAAAAGAAAGAAAGAAGTTAGAATCTTTCTGATTGGCATGCTTAAGCAGTACTCATCCAATCATGAATGTTTGTTATCTGCTAATGAAACTCCGTATCGGGGCATCTGTGAATGACCACGGTGGCATACTGAAAATAACTACACATCATCCAGTTAATAATTAACTCAAAGAGAGGGAGATAACGGGGGCCATCCTCAGCTGTTGTAGGTCTGGACCAATTGAATGACATGACTTGTGAGTGGATTGTGTGTGCTGCTGGAACTGAATCATTAATGCAGCATGTTTGATGTATGCAATGCAATTTGTAATTTAAAACAAGAGTATGTCACTAAAACATCACTTGTCATTATCCTGACCTCTGGTCGTCGACCAATCTGGATCTGAATGAATCCACAGCGAGTTCCAATGAGATCCGCCCATATGGCTCCCTTCATTAAAATAAATTAGGCCTATTATTATAATAAAAGCCTTAGATGCCACCCGCTTCTGTACTCTCTGTAGTTGCAAGAGAAATATAAATGGGAAGTTGGTTAAGGTGTTAATGTGATGTGAAATGACAGCTGCTGCTCTTGGACATCAAGGGCTGAAGTACATCCAGAATGAATTATCGTTCATTACGTCAATTATCACATCAAACGTGGTAAATACGTGTTCAACTCTACTGACATCACATGGTGTGAGCCCTGGCTTTAGTGGGAGAGTAGCCATGTGCAATGGATCGTTTAAAGACTAAAAAGGCCACTTCAGGGGCTCTGATGGTCTATGAGATGCACATTATCATTTTGTATTGGTTGTTGCTATGTGTTTTGGGGGATGCTTCAATTTTGAAGAAGACTGCATAAAACTGGAGCACAAATGCTTCAGAATGTGATTACAAGGCAGGACTGCTCTCTTCAATCAGAGCTTAAAGAAGCATCTCTTACACTTCTGCTAGTGCTCACAAGTCAGCTATGAATTGGCTGCATAAACAAATTCAACATGGCTTTGAATGGTCAAAACTGATTTCATGATGTCATGAATGTTTTTGCAACGTTTGCAAAGGAAACAAAAAAGGATGGCAGTGAAAGCCATGTGCATGTCTTCTACATGTATGAACACAACCGTGAAATTATGTTTTCTTATGGAGAGAAAGAAAAATGCACACCTGAATACAAATGCATGAAATCTCATGAAAAAGAGAAATGAATTGGTCCAAGAATATATGTGAGCATAAGGTCTATGTATAAATAAAGAGGATGGAAGATGATTCTCACACACAAGCTCCAATAAAAGCCCCTGTAGGGGCTTTTATCCACCCGCTTTGCAGGAGCAGGGCTTTACCTGAGAGGGGAGCCCTTCGGTGTGGCAATTCCATACCCTTTAGAGTCCAGGTTCCCTCCCACCTTCATAGTGTCACAAGGTTTCCTCTGTTCGATGTATTCGTTCATTGTAGACTCCAGCAGGTAGGCATACTTGCCCTTGGACTTCCTGACTCTCATTACGCCCTCGTCTGTCGTCCGGACGAACACAAACGGGTCCGCAGACTTCATGTAGGACCACATTTTCTCAAACACAGCAATCTTCGACCTCTGGTAGCCCCAAATGTTCACAACAGAGGGAACAGGAGAGCAGAGAAAAAGATAGGATTTGATTAAATACATATTTAATCATGAAGTTAAAGAGTAACAAAACTAGGACTGCATGACATTAAACATAAAACACAAAATCCCCATGGCAACATGTTTGGTGCAGAATAGTTTTTGTTTTCAGTACTATTCCCTCGATCTTTGTGCTTTTGTGCTTCTGAATTCCAGCCTGTTGTTCAAGTATGAAGTCATGTTGAGATAAAAATAGGAGTTCGGGTCTTCATCTGATTGGTGAAATATATTGACATGCAGAGCATACAACGCATGGAAACAATCATGGATTTCAGTTCAGTCAGTTGTTTTGTTACATGTATATTTCAAATGTTGACATCAGAGTGACCATACATTTGCAATATAATGTGAGGCCCTATTAAAATAAAAAGGTTTGTAGGGATGGTAGAGGAGGCCATTCATAATATCATCATAATATCATCTCAAAGATGTAAGTGTATTGTGTTGCATTTACCACCTTCATGTGCTCATTTCTATTCAAGATAAGAAACCAACAGCTTTCTGATGGCCTGTCTCTTAATGCCACTTTGTGACAACAAATGGTGCAGTGAGTCACTTGTATGCCTGCTCAGAGTTCTGTTCAACAAAAGAAAGAGAGAGAGAGAAAAGCAGCAGGCACTCTCACCTGGTTACTTTTAAAGACCCCCGATACATAGAAATGTAATTGATGAAGCTTTCGCTTTCGCATTCAGAAATGTAATTGATGAAGCAAGTGACTAATGTCACCACCTACCCTGCTCTTAGCAAGAAAACTCAACAAGATATAATCTGGTTTTCTACCTCTGGAGGCAGCGATTAATGTGAAGAAACATGAAGTTCAATGAGTCTCTTTTGAGAAAAGTGACGACTGAAATGCAAAATTTCACTTTCTTTGCACATCCAACTCAATAGTTTAGAAAATTTAAGTTGAAAATTATCTGGTAATAACACCCCTTTGTCCCGATTCATAATACAAAAAAAAGGCTATCTTTGTAATATGCTGACATTGAATGAAAATTAAATTTCTCAGACACTCTTTGAATAAAATGTGATTAATAAAACAAGAGTAAGGAAATTAGGTTTGATGCTAAATTAAGACGCCTCTTCGTAGCCTTAAAGTAGACATTCAAGCCCGTTATATAACGATAATGGTGCTGTTAGTCATTTCTGTGCTGATGCTGGTAAAGTGTTGTGCTGGAGTGCTTCGCTCTGAAGCTCTCCAGGTCCCTGCCTGCATTCCTCTGTCAGGGAAAGATGCTTCGTTTGCTCCCTTTCAGCTTTTAACTGAAACACTATGGAGACCCGTTACCAGCAAGCGAGCTCAGTTACATCTGTGCACAAAAACTGACACGATGCAGAGCTACCAACTCAACATTCACATATTTGATTTAAAACTCTCGCTCTCCAGCCACATATTTCACTGATCGGCAGCTTTTTAACTCTGTAATGGACTGAGTGGGCCTGATGTGCTCATAAAAAAGTTTAAAATTGGGTGCAAACACACATGTGGAAGAACAAACTTGGAAAATAACACAATGAAGGGTGTTTGACTGAAAGGAAAATTCAGATTTACTTGCTGTAATGTAATGTAATTGCAGTCCAACAAATTACTATGTGTTAATGCATGCAAAAGCATCATCTGAATACTCCTGTCCATATGCTCCTTGAGCAAGACACTTAATCCCAAACTGCTCCAAATGGATGGATTGGGTGCCTTGCATGGCTGTGAATGTGGTTAACAATGTAAAGTGCTTTGGGATGGCTCGAACAGTTGAAAAGGCACAATATAAGTGAAAACTATTTACTATTGTGAGCACTTGCATGCAACATATTCTTCAAACAATAAATTGCAGTAAGAAGCTGGAAGATCTAAACACAAATAACGGCAATTATGGCAAAACCAGATGTCATTTAACTAATCAACTGATAAATGCAAAGCTCTGCCATCAACAGTAATTAAAAGAAAAAAAGAAAAAAAAACAATTCAATGTCTGCACTTCTTAGTAGTAGTTTTCTGTGCCACTTGCCTCGAGTGAAGCATGTATGTAATCCAGCGTTGCTGTTCCTAATCTCATCTCACTGGTATTCATGTGATTGTTCACTGAGTTGTATTTACCCCTGCCAGTTTTCAGTGGCACCACACAAGTGGCTTCTTGCTCTGACGCAGGCCCGGGAAATGCAACAGATTTGTCACAGAAGTTTGCCCAAACAGTTATAAGTCGAGCAAATATGTAACTCTGTCTTGCTCACCTTGAAGAACTCTTTGGTGGAGCCAGCATCCAGCGTTCCATAGGCGATCTCCGTCTGCTTTGCCAAATCCTCGGCGCTCTCTATAGGGGACACCATCCTCTCCACGGTCAGGAAAGCAGCCAGGTTGGCAGTATAGGAGGAGATGATGATGAGAGTGAAGAACCACCACACGCCTCCGACAATGCGGCCTGACAGGGAGCTAAAAACAGAAGGACAGGATGTTGTTGGCTGGTCAATAATAGGCATGCACACAACAAACCCAGGCAGAATCAATTATACTTCAGTGGAGGGCCTGGAGAAACAAATAGCATTAGGCTTATTTCTTCATGCTTAATTTAATGTACAATCAAGGAGAGCAATCTAAAAACCTTGCAATGTTAAAACCATCCACATGACCTACATTGCATCACACTCACTCAGTCCTCATTCCACCAGGCTTGGAGAGCTTAGTCCAATCTGCTAAGGAAAGATAACCGGGACCACAAAGGATCACTCAGTTTCCTGCCTGATGTATTAATCTCACTTTAAGAAAGATGCCAATACGTTTCATGGAACCATTTGCATTAATTGTTGGGGATTAATAAAGAGAGGACACTTAACAGCGCTCTAATTGCACTTCCAGAAAAAAACAAATACATATATTTTTAAAAAATCAACTGCAGGCGAAAATCCCCTGAGTCAAAATTCCTGTCTTTCCTCTGTGAACGTCTCTTCACCCCAGGAGAAGCCAGCTCGAACAGCAACAGCAGAAATCATGTTGCTCTACATATCGGTTCCCCGACAAGCACAGAGCCACCGAGTGGCTCAGCTTACGCAACGAAAATGACACAAATCTCAAACAAAAAAGGCTTTTATGATTCACCTTTGTATCGTCAAGCCAAATGGTGCATGAACATGAAGGCGAGATTAAGTATGGAGAGAAGGGGGGGGAAAAATAAAAGGAGAAGCCAAAACATAATCATTTAAGATGCTTTTCAGATGACGGGTGGATGATGAAAGAGCAGCCACGGAGAGAGCGAACAGCAAATAGAATGGATGCAGAGCCTTTGAAAATCAACCGGGGGAGCGCAGAGCTGTCTGCGGGGTGTATGTGAGTGTGTGTGCGTGTGTGTGTGTGTGTGGTGTTTTGACTCTTTCACTGATCATTGCTCAGATGAATGTGGGTGAGGTTAAGCTTTGACTGAGCAGAGGGGGAAAAAAGCAACATGCTTCTCCTCAGTGAATATTCAGTATTGCAGAAAATTGCTCACAGGCAAGTGGTTGATTCTCTCTGCAACAACAAAAAACAAAATCCACACTTGTTGACGCTCTGACCTTCTTCTTTCCACCAAGCACCTTTCAGGTTTCCCTCCATGACATCTGTGCTTTTCAAGGCAGTTTGTACTGAACCTACGTGAATTATCAAAAATGGCTAAAATCAAAAATATGTGGGCATTTAGAAAAGATTAAAAGGACTTGTGCATACTCTCTAAAAAAATAACAACAGAAACAGGACATAACTAATATTAAAACTGTTTTAAGAACAAATGAAAGATTCAAATCTTGTTGATCATGTGGGCCTTTCTCGATGGAGTTTACATGTTATGTGTGTTTTTACTGTTTTAATTGTTTTTTAATGGGTACTCGGATTTCACCCCATTGTCTTAAAGTACATGTTCGAGGTTAAATAGCAACTGTAATTGCTAGTTGGTGTGTGTATATTCTTTGTCGTGTGCACCCTGCCTCCAGTTCCTTGTGATCCTCAGTGAAATAAACAGAAGATGGATTTATGAGTGATTCTGTGAGATTATTTTTTTCTATTGTTGATATTAATTTATCTTCACAATATAATTGAATTAATCAAACATGACTCATCAGCAGTCCACAAAGATTCACTTTTTACCTGGTGGGGCATTTATTGCAGTTAGAAATAATGGGCTGTCGGATAGAAAATAGCACGGTATCAAATGAAGGGATTATTATCAGGTTGCTGCAGAGCTTGATTACAACACGTCCATTTGAGTCAGGTATCAGATCAGGAAGACATCTACAACGTGCAGGGAATACGTAACCACAGAGATATATTTCATGAAGGTAGTTAAATGTTGGCTGGGCCGCACTGCCAGCAATCAGTGGCTCATTAGGGGACATGCAAACTGTTGACTAAGCTTGTGAGTTTTCTTTTTCTTTCAGACTCACTTTATTATGTGTCAGGGCCTCAGTGCATTGATTCATATTCTGCACCGGCTTTATCTCACAAACTAAGGACACAAACAAACATGCACAAATATTGGCAATTTTGTGAAACAAATTTATATCATTATCATATCTTTGAAGTGCAAGAGAAAACTGGAATACTAAGAAAACCCACATTGTGAGAACATGCAAACTACAAAGGGAGAGAGAGAGAGAGAGAGAGAGAGAGAGAGAGAGAGAGAGAGAGAGAGAGAGAGAGAGAGAGAGAGAGAGAGAGCTAAAAATACATTATGCATTCAACCAAAAATTTCATTTCAGAGTTTGATCAAATGCAAATTGACTTGCAAAGCCTTTGTTGACCTTCGTTGCTGCGCGCACATCACAGAGAAGCTGAACTTTGCAATAAATCCTCTGAATGGAAGAGAATGTTTTCAGTCTCATTGTACAAGTACAACAAAATTCGAAGTCCAATTTCCAGGGTCTAATGTAAAAAAGCAAACCCTAAATCAATTAAACACACATCCAAGTTGACTCGCAATAATACTCCACTGATCACAAAATCTAGTATGCATATGATTTTTAGATCTTATGAAAGCAAAACACCATAAAGTGTTTTACGTTTGATCTTTTTTTTTTTATTTGAATTTTTTTCAACCTGAATTTCTGACTTTCTGGCAACCACAGATTCATTTACACTTTCCAGTTAAAATTAGGTTCTTTTCTGAGAGTTGCAATAGCTATCGCAGGCTCAAGCTCAGTTATTAGTGTAAAACTCTCTCGAAATCATTAGGCAGTCTGATATTGGTGAGGAAAAAAAAGAGTTTTCTATGAAAAAGGAGGAGCAAAAAAAGCTGCGTTTGGGGGTAAAGGAAATCAGTGATACAGTCGAGGGAGAAGCAGAGAGAAATGGCGGAGATGAAAAGTAAACTGGATAGTACCACCAGAGGCAGACAAACTCCTAAGCTTTGACTGCTCCTGGCCTCCAGAGATGGCAGTAAACAGCTGTCTAATCCCTTCCTTTCAGTATCCCTTTTTTCTTCCCCTCTCCTCCTCCTCCTCCTCTGTTCTTTTTCCCTTTTCCACCTGCTGTACGTCTCCACCATGCTCCTCGCCTGTCTCCTCCCGTGCTGGGGAGGCGGAGGCTGACAGGGGTTTGTTGGGCCAAGACAACAATAGCTCGCACCTTGGCGCAGACACTGATGCATTCAAGTATGCACGCACTCATACCGACGTGCATGTGCTTCTAAGGACTGTGTGCTTGCGTGTTTGTGTGACTTTGTGGAAGTGAACAACGGGGTCACCGTTTGCTGTGTGACTGCTGGGATGAGGAGAATGTGTGTATGTGGGTGTGTGGGTGTTTGTTGGGGCTCCTGCAGCAGCCCTCCTCCCTCGTGGAGCAGAGCAACTGGCAAACACAGACCTGTTTGTCTCTGTTTGTTTCCTTTTGAACTGCCTTCCTTTTGAGCCTACTTTCCGCTCCTCATGCATTATTGCACAGCAGCCAACCTCGGTGCCTCGGTGAAGTATTAACTACGCTGTCTTATTACAGTATGGGAAATCTTCCAAGGAGCACCATAATTTCATAGTCTTGTTAAGGCAATGATTAATCAATTATTCACTCTGCCTCCTTTTATTGCATTGTGAAGAAAACAGATGTGAATGGGAGCAGCAACTCTTGCGCTCCAGAGTGAGAAATAATCGCAGCATATATGCATAACACACGAGAGCTGCAGTGAACAGTCTGATAACAAACAAGGACATCATTGCAAAATATAAACTTTTAGAACGTGTTTGCACTCTGGTCCGGTTCCCTTCTCACCTGCACAGTAATGTGTATGGATATTAACCAGCTGAGATCTCATCATCAGTTCATAAAATCAAGATATCAAAACAGCAATTCCTCCGTTATGCACATTTATTATGATAAACTTGAGGAGGATACAGCCTTGCTAAATTCTGTCACGTTTGATGTTTGCGCTGCGTACAGCTCTTCGGTCATCTGCACTCACACTCCCACCCATCAGACTTTAATCAGACAGAACCACGAAGCCTTTTCAAGTGCTCAGAGACCTGTTTTCGAATGGACTTGGTCGGGTTGTTCGGTGCGCCGATGCCAGTTTTCACACTAAACTAATGGACAGCAACAACACAGCAATCGTAGCAGTGACACGAGTGAACACATTCAAAAACACAGGCTTTATGTAGTTCTCTCTGTTCCACATCATCATTGATTTAAATCTTGGAAATAAAAAAACGCAGGAGAGAGCAGTTATTTTAAGCTTGGTTGAAAAGCATTTTCACAAATTTGAATTGCGTATTAAATATGCATATGTTAACACCAAATAAATGTCAAACTGGCTTTAGTCAGCAGTGTATTTCTTTTAAAGCAGTGCGTTTTTTTGGGGTTTCTGGGGGGACAGAGGGGAGGGATGTCATGCAATCAAAGACAGCTGCAGCTCTCAAATCAGGAATGCTGAGATTTCAGCATGTTCTGAAACAAGGTCACAGGGATACCTCAGATTAACCTTTCAGCAAGAAAACAGAAATAATACTTTCTCAATCTTTTTTTTTTGCCACAAGCATCAGTCTCCGGTGTGAATCCAGAATTCAGATCTACTATGTCATGTCAATATTTGGTCAACATTTGAGGTGGTCATCACTGGGGCTTGTCCAGCAGTGACGTGCGGTCAGGGAAGGCAGTGCCTCACCTGCCATCATGAAAAAAGAAAAAAAAAGAAAAAGAAAAACATACATAAAATAAATATTAATATTTTCCACTGATTTGTGTTAAAGATGCTTTTTCAGTATGACTACACATTTTTGACATTTTATTAAGCAAAAATCGCAGAGTTTGAGTATTTGCCAATCAGATCCAGGTGAGGCACTGGAGACCTGTGCCTCATGTCTGACTGTGCGATCCAATACAAACTGGGTCACATGACGCCGCCTGTGTCTGTTCTTCAGCATATCGCCAACATGAACTTTGCAGAAATATTTGTTATACAGCATGACTCTCTACAGCCCGTGTCATCTATTTAATGTATGTGTGAGAGAATTGTTCTTGCTCATCGTACAATAAACGCTGCGTGAGGCACGCAGGTACCCAGCCTCACCTCAAGGGGGCATAGGTGAACTGAATTTTGGTCATAATCTCCATTGAGACATTTTTTTTTAATGAGATAGGAGTAAGTAAAAAAAAACCCAAGTATGGGATAACTAAACTTTTGGCCTAAAATAATTTTTTTTCTTATCATTTTGATAGACAACCTTTATTAAAATTGATTAAATCACCAGAATTTAAAGTTTGAATAATAACAGAATTTTTTACTGAAGCTCAAAATTTAATCTGTGCTGCACACATCTCTATACTTTCATTTGTTTACAGTAAATATGAATTGCTTGGCCACAAGCATAAAAGACACTTTCTTTGGAGGACAAATATGTTCCTGTGTGTATGTTTGTGTTGGTGTAATTGAAAGAGGAATGCTGATGGGATATGAAGCATTACCACTCGCATGCTGTTGGATGAATAGTGAAATAAGATGCTCTCTTCAGTTCTTACAATTGTAAATCTGACTCCAGAGGAGTCCGTGCCTCACCAGCCATGAAACTCACTGCATGTCACTGTTGTCTAGCATACCTTCTCAATATATATATTGATATATAAAGGAATAGGTATGCATCTTATATGATACTTTATCCAACTTGACAGTCACTGAAGGTAAGGTACACCCTGGACCTGTTGATGCACCTGAAAGCCAAAAAACCACCATGCTGCTCATGGTGTAACTAATACATTTTCTTAGAACACATATTTTTTTTTTTTTTTTTAAAGGATCTAATGTAATGTAATTGTTAAAAAATATATATTTTAACATAATTTATAGTGCAAAATCATGTGTGCAAAAGGCATGACAACTGGAAGCTACATATATAGAAACCACAGAGTATAATTCATTATTAAATCTATCAGAAATGAGGATGTCTGGCATTCAACAAAGAATTGTCACTTGGCTTGAGGGAAAAGTTTGTGTGCCGGCTACAAGGACGCTGAGCTGGTGTTTCATTATCTAGGTGGGTTTTTGCACCCCTGAGTTCAACTTTGCAGGTGTATGAAACCCAGTAATCCTTCAGACTTGGCACTCGCATGCAGGAGAATTATCGCTACTCTCCTCGATGTGGGCAGATGCTTGGTCAAGAACGTGACCTCACACATTAGCATGTATCCATCCAGAAGGAGCAGATGAAAAATGTACCTAATATTCCAGTGTTTGACTCATTTTGCCAGGAATGCAAAGCAGAGAGTCAGGGGCGGGAAACAATGTGCATTGGACCATCTCAGATCTGGAGCTATATGATCTCCACCCACAGCTCCCCGGGAATCTGCTGTAGTGCTAAACTCTCATTAGAATTCCCCTGGCTGGCCTCTTCTTTTCGATATGGTAATTAGCAATGACTAATGACTTTAGCGAGTGTAAAAAATGAGGCAGTAATGGCCACATTACAATGGATTAGGAATTACAGAGGTTTAAACGAGAAAGAAAATGGCCTCTAATTATGGTGTGATTCTAAGACAAATCATGGATAGAAAAGGAGTTTTCTGCTACAATGCTTTTTTTTTCTTCCCCCTAATAAAAATGATCCAGACAGCTGTATGTTCTAAATGAGTGGGCACCACCACCCGCCACTCCCAATATGTCTGGAGACATTATTTATTTTGTGCCAGCCAATGTAGAAGACAAAATGTAGGAGTAGGAAAATGGAGCCTGTGAGGAAACTTCATCCATAAAAGCATTAATGCCTCCAGATAGAGTTAACATACATTGAAAGAGATGATCAACACAAAATAAAAACAGAATCTAAAGTGTCAGCAAATTTATTCTGACTCATTGGCTCCTGCTGTGACAAATTGGTGGAAATGACCTTATGTAAACGCAGCCCCAAGGACAAGAAAAACAATGACAGAAGTATGAAAATATAAAATCACACGATAGGGTAATATTTGTATCGAGAGCATTCACAAATAAACAAAACAAGAAGAAAAACTGTGCATGCAGCTTTGGCCTTCAACAAAGTTATTTCTCCAAAATCAAAGTATTTTTAAAATAATAACGAAGCCGGAGGTCACTCTATCAGCAATTCTATAAGTGTATACTTTAATTGTGTGTGCGTACACCCCATTTGTATTTTCTCGTGGGGGAACCGAAGGTTTATAAACAGGCAGCACTAATTGAGGTGAATCATCCAATGCATTTGTAATGCAGGCAGAAGATGACGGGCTGCTGCTGCTTCATCACATTTCGATGAAATCACAACTAAAGTATAATTATTCTGCGCACTATTTGGGGCTGTGCATCAGCGAGGCTTAAATTAAATTGTCCATACATCTCTGCTGGTTTAACGGCCCTTTCAGTTTGCTGACTTACATCAAGGGACTTTTGTTAATTAGCATTTCTTCGAGTATGCCTTTGCTGCTTGTAAATGTTATGAGTTGATAAAAGTTTTATTAAGCCCCTGATTTCCCATAGTCTCCACAGAAGCAAACACGGGTGGGTAAAAATATGCATAGCAATATGGGCGAGTTGGGATAATTAACCAGAATAAAGTATTTATAATTGTAATTACCTTTTTATGTTTAATTCTGCCTCCATATAGGCCACTATGGTTCCTGAAATCCCATGCATAAGGGGCAGCTCTGGTCCTCTGCCACAGCTCTGGAAAACGAAGCTCAAAGCTGAAGTGCAGAATTGGTTTGATGTGCCGCACACAATGCTTTCAGTGCACATCAGGACACAGGAAGTAACAGACACTTTCTTGTTGCAGATGCACTTGTGCACTGGTTCAATGCATTGAGGTGGTAAGTGTTTGTTTTTGTCTCAAAATGTCTAAATGAAGGTGTTTGGGAGGGGAACATGTGATGGGTAACATTGTTGCAAAAAGTTGTGGGCTTGTACTTTTTTATTTTATTTAATGTTTTGCTTTTGTTTGCTCATGCTATTGTTTGCAGAGTCTCACGATTATTAAATTGTATAATTCGGTGTGCTTTCATCTCCAAGGCCTCACTAATACGCAGGCTCTAAGCACGGAGCAAAAAATAATGATTTATTAAAGCAACTCCCCCTCGCTCCATCCCTGTAAAGGTCAGGATTACCATGCCGTTGAGTTGAAAAGAGAATATTATGATAATGACACCACCCTGAAGCAAGCACACCACAAGCTGGTAATTACATTCAACGACACTATGGAAAATTCTGACAGGAGCTTTTACATTTAAAAATGCTTTGTTTATTGTTCAATCCAGGAGGCAGTGAAGTTACACGTCATCTTTATGGCACTCTCTGAATGCACACAAGTGGACAGAACTGAGAGTCAGAACCGAGGGATCGATGCAGTTCAGATACAACTGATTGTCATATCTGCCGATGTACACGTGTCTGCTGAATGATATCATGGATGCTGTCCTACCCTCACGTAACCTGAGAGAAGTCAGTGCTGGCAGGCTGTGAGAGCGCTCGCTCCACACCCACACACATACGCAAAGCCTCTTAGTCACTCCGGCAAGAAAATCAGGACTCCAAACACAGATACATCTCATCTGCTCGCTGAAAATCAATACCATCAACACGCATGCACGCAGACATGGACGGACTCATGGAGCATTAAATCTGGCTGTTTAATAGCACAAAAAGGTGACATGTATGTGTGTCCCAGTGCAATTTCACACATCAAAGGCACTTGATGGGAAGCTGCACTGCTCTGAAAAAAAAAAGAAAAGAAAAGAAAAGAAAAACTGCGTCTCTTTGCGGTTGCCATGGCAGCATCTTCTGCACTCCAAACAGTACAGCCGAGCTGAGAGAGACTTTAGTCATCTCACTTCCCCTCCTCTCTCTTGCTGTCTTTCATCCACCCCTATAGTCGGACGATTACAAGAAGAAAAACCTCTTATTATGTTCCTCCTTTTTTTAAACTCACATTTCAGGGAACTTGGGGCTTGACTGATAAGCCCCTACACATCGCGGTGCACATCTTTCCACTCGACCTGTCAGTTTGAGCGGGTCCAGGCAGATTTCCCATGTGACCCCTTGGCTTGGTTTGTAATTCACAGTTACAGCAAAGTAAATGCATTCACTGTCACAGTTTGATTACAGCTAAATCCCCCTTCTGCATCTGGAAACATATGTGTAACTGATTTGACAGAATATAACTGCGTCTCTGAGGGGACGGTGTCTTTGTCTGTGTACAAAGTGTGACACTCCAGCGGGAGTGTGTGCGTGTGTGTGCAAGTTGCTGGTTTCTGTTAGCGAGTGTGCTTGCATGTATGATCAAAAGTCGCCTTCATGCGATCTGCAGATAAATAAAACATCAGTTGTGCCACGAACCAATGTGAACAGCCTCTTTATGAATAAATCATCCCTTCCTACCAAATTTCCTCAACTGTTTCATCGCAGCACTAACTCTACAGTTATGTAACTCGGTGCTGTGTAACACAATCTAATTTCTTGTTTAGGACAACAATAACAAGTAAAAAAAAAGAGTGTGATACAGAAGTAATTCAAGTGGTATAATAATACATGATCATAAAAAAAATCACTTGTTTTCAGCTTGAGGACACAGTCTCACTGAAAAAACTCCATGCAGGCATTTGAATACTTTATTTAAAAGTATTTAAATACAATTTGGAATGCCAATATACATGTTCAGATGTTGCTCCTATCATCACCAAATTAACTGTCCACCATTCGTCTATACAGGGCAACTCATTACAAGTGCAGATGTACACATGGCAAGGAAAAACCGAAAGCTCTGTAGTGCAACCAAACAAGCATAAAAAGGAGAACAAAAGTTAAAATAAAAAAGACTAATGTAACACAAACAAAACCCAATGCTAAGTTATTACACACACAACTGTAAGAAGGTCACACTTGGGCATCAGTTTTGTCTTGTTCAGATAGTGTCACTTTATTTTCTTTGAGGACACAAATGAGTGCGGGCTTGAACAAAACTGAAAGATTTTGGCTGAACTAGATACCCTCCAAAAGTTGTCTTGTCCTTTTCTATTTATCAAAGTTTTATTATCAGGAAGTGCTCAGACACTTGCAGGCAGAGACCATTTTGAATGCTCACCATGGTGATGTGTTCAAGGACGTCTGACTTCCAAAATCCCTTATTTGTTTTTCTATAGAACTGTCTCTCCTCAATGTGAATGAACTAATATTCAAATGATGGAGCAGTGGTTAGCAGTCTGGTGTTACAGTGAGGGGACATGATTTTAATGAATATTCTCAACAAAATGCCTTTATTGTCATTGCATGTGCAACATACAAAGAAAGTGAATTGATTCTCTTGACTGTTTGTCGTTGTATTAGTCACTTTTCACTTGAAGACAGCCGGGATAAAGTTGCCTAACGTTGATGACCCCAAATAAAATCTGCATGCTTGATGCATATAGTGAGGGGGACTAAAATCGTGTTCTTGTCCGATCAAAGACAAGGGTCTGTTAATTCAATCTGAACTTGTTCTGAACTATCACCTTCATCCTTTCATGAGACTATTTCAAGCCAGATGGGAGCGAACTGGAATCCAGGATGACAGTGCTCTCATCTACAGGATGAGAAGGGTACCTGAAGAGTTTGATGATAACAAAACGGTTACCAGATCTTGACCCTGTTGAACATCCATGAAAGATTTTGAATTGATACAAAATGAAGGAAGGATTTATTCCATCCCTCAATGACAGAGTGACTTGAAGCATTGAGTGAAGAGATGAGGCTGCTTCAGAGAGTCTCCTGAATAAAACTAAGACATTCAGGCCTTCACTGACCCCCTGCTGATTCTGTCCCCATATCAGTCAAGATTATTAATGTTTAGGGGAATTACGCAACTTCGGTGAACACACAGCAATGAAGCCTTAAATTGACAATAAAAATCTAGTTATGAAGCAATGTATTACTGTAATGTAAACATTTTGCAAGCGACACTATAGTAAGCCATCATTACAATAATATAACAAAACAGTTAAATAGAGAACATTTACCATTACACTCTGTACGTGATGCATGAGAACAACTGTGGAGTTGCTGTCTCGCCAGTCCATCACTGAGCAAGCTGTACGTTTTGGGATTTCAAGCTTTGAGTCAGTCTTAATATTTGCTTTACCACCAAACTTTTGTTCAAATGGAGCAGAACTTTTTTTAATGATCAATCTGAATGAATTCAGTCCTTCAGACAGCAACACCAAAGATGTCGCACTGTCAGTAACATCTGTGCCTGAATAGCCTGCGTTCACATCACAGGTGGTCACTGGTCTGCTCCTGTGTGTGTCTTTGTCACATTTCAGCTGTTTCCTCCTTGTCAATATCTCAATAAATCTGTTTCTTTCAGGAAATGAAGTTCTATTAAGTGCTGCATACTTGCTGAAAGCTGTTTCCCACGGGCACGTGCTGTGGGATGCTTACAGTTGAAAATAGTGGAATATAATTATCAACTGATTATTTCAAAATGACCAAAATAATGTCCATCCTCCACTGTTTGGCTTCCATTTAAGTGCTATATCTTCTGTTGAACTTGCAGAGTGAATCAATCAATAACAGACTGACTAAACACTACAACAATACAGTTAAATGCACATTATTGAGCTATTCAAACTAAAGCTTTCAACTGTGGAGACCACCATAGTTATATAAAGTCGCCATAGTTATATATAGTCCTGGGTGTGAATGACCATTGACATTCACAACCAAAACGAACTGTTGAGAGTTAAATATGTATATGTTTTAATCATCAAAATATGTTCCTTAAAATCCTAAGGTAAACTGACTTCTTTCAGTAATTAACTCCACTACTTTACAAAGAGGTAACTAAGAAGCCCCCCCCCCCCGACTGGATTTCTTCCGATGAGACGCTGAGCATAGACACACAGTGTATGGAGGCATATTATATCTCAGCTCATTGAGTCTTTTTCAATTTGGATTTTGTGCACGTTAATGTTGCGATGACAATAAATTGAGAATTCATTCTGCAGCCCAACTAGGAACTGTAATCAAGCACAATTTTCAGTAACTTGTATAAACACCAATTACTATAATCTCCTGCTCATGTAATATGTGGACCTTAACTGATGGGCTCATATGATATCTATGGTCCTATTGATCGCCCCCTTTCAGCAAATCATTTGGGAATGATGACAAGAAGCGCTCAACGGGGAATGGATGGCAACAACAAAACCTTCATCAAATAGAAAATGTTTTGCTTTTAGGCCATCTGCTATGAATCAGATAAATAAGTTGGCATCCCATCTCACTCGATCCTGAACATCAAGAACCTCTGAGGGTTTCAGGTTGGGTCTGTCTAAAATGGATTCACTTTCATATAACATTTCAGTAGTCTAAGGATTAACAGGACTTTTACCCTCTGTGATGAAAATGATAATTGTAGTCAGTCATTACTGATGTCGCTGAGTAAAATGGCAATTGTTTGTCAGCAGGTGCTGTTTCATGAGTTGGATGAAAACATAAACCACAGATGAATTGTTTCAAACTGAGATTCTGGGAAAATATGTCAAAAATGTGTAATCTAACAGGATTCATGCAGAAAGTCAACATGTTTTCAAAATGATCAATCATGAGGAAGAACAATCAGTGCCGTCTTCGTATCAATGTAGAGTGAGGTACTGCTCATATTACAGACACACTGAAGGAGGAAGTTCAGGGATCAGATTCAAATTAATTAACTTTTACATGTTTGTAATTTCAAACAATAACTTTAGGCAACACTCGAGAGCGAAGTACAAAGTCTCAGAAGCCTTCCCTGCTGAGTTACAGCCGCTAAGATATGAATCAACAATTGTAATCTCAGGTCCGTCAAAATTCTTCAAGTACACAAAATAAAAGTACACAAAAGTGTTTCCCTGCCTTTGTTGAGCACAGCAAAAACATGAACAAACAAAAAAAAAACCTCAAGTTTGAAACATACAGGCTTTCCCCAGGTTACCATAACTATATACTACATGATCCATAATGGAATGATTCTGACTGCCAGGCTGAAAAATTGCTTTTGTGGCAGGCAGGGTGTGAGTGACAGAGCTGATATATTTTATTCTACAATCATGTGAGGGGAACACCACCGGCGCAGAGGAGTGGAGACAACGCCACGGGCCATGCAACATGCACACATAGACATAAACATCTCAAAATACATTTTCCAGAAAAACATCATATGTCCGTACTCTTTTGAATTCAATTCTTAGTACGACGCATATGGAAATATACTGTCAAGTCGTTTATGGTAGTAGCCCCTGCTGATAGTATATGCAGCTGCTTGCACTGTGCCTTTATGTTCAGAGACAATGTATAAAAGTACTTTGGTTTTCGGAGTTTGGTTGATTTTGCATGCCGACTGTTTCTACAAAATCATCCAGATGTACCATGCCACAGCAGGTTCTGTCTTTTGTATTTTGGAAAATTAAAATGTACATTTTAAGTGGATTAATGAAATTATACTTCTTAAAAAGCCTCAAAAGTTGCATTGCCGTAATTTGAAAGCCCGTTTACCACTTTGAAGGTTGCAGTGGGGGAGTATTTACCAAAACCAAATGCCACACATCAGTATTACTGTTAAAAATGCAAAAATACACTCCCATTTTGTGTGTGTTTTCCGAGCACCTGCCTCCCACCTCACAGGCATTGCTAAAATTATGAGATACAAGAAGGAGGCTGCTGCACATGATAAAGTCCCTCACCGCACACAATCACTGAACAAGGCTGAGATCGCAAAAGGATGGAGAGCAGGAGAAGAGGGATGAAAAGAGGAGCAAGTAAATGGATGAATGAATGGATGGACGAGTGTGTTTGTGTGTGTGTGTGTGCGTGTGTGTGTGTGTGGGTCACACTCTCAGAGTCCACCTGTCTGCAGAGATAAACAAGAGGAGGGCCCAACAGCACGGACCGGGGCTTATTGGAGGGTCTGACTGACAGTGCTGACATTTAGAAAGAGCACAGTAAACAAGGTCTCACACAGAATAAATAGCAAGGAGAGAACACACACACACACACACACACACACACACACACACACACACACACACACACACACACACACACACACACACACACACACACACACACACACACACACACACACACACACACACACACACACACACACACACACACACACACACACACACACACACACACACACACAGTACACGCTAATGCAACACATCACATGAAGGAATACAAGCATCAATAAACACATTGTAGGAACACACACAAAGCCCAGATACAGTACATGAAGGTCAATCTTTGCACACATTGTTAGATATTAGACAACGAATAATTGAAATAAGTGTTTCAGCCTCACACTTATAGACACACACTTGCCGATATGCAGGCAGGCATGGACATAAACACGCCCGCTGATTAATACAGGACAGAGTGGATCATCAGTGTTGTTCCTTGGCCTTTTGTCTGTGAATAAATGGAGAACCATGAGGAGTGCAGTGCCCCCAGCAGCCTCCCTCAAAGCCGAATGCACCTTTCTAACATTTTTTTCTCACCTCTTAGAGATGAAGGTACGGCAATGAGCGCAGTACAAGTACGCGCTCTGAAATGTCAGCAACTTCACAAACCAAATGGCTTGAACTCATTCATGATACAAGTTTACGTTTTATAAGCTATATTTATATCACATTGCTGGGGAAGAGGTAGGATTGTAGATTCAGAATTGAATATTCCTTGGGGTGGTACCTAAGTCAGTAAACCAAGAATTCCAACAATATTAAAGATTTAATTTCGACACAGCAAAAGCAATATATTAACAATGGTACACTTTCTTGTTGATAGTTTTGCTTCTACAAATTGTAAACAATTTTCTTTATATGCTTTGAATTGTATCATATAATGAAAATAACACAATGTTAAACATAAAAAACATGTATGTATGTATGTATGTATGTATGGATGTATGTGTGTATGTATGTATGTACATTTCCTTCATGTTGCAATTGGGATTCAAACCTCGCTTCCTCACATGTGAGAAAACACAAAAATTGAATGTATCGATGACAACACGAGTAAATGACTGAATAAATAAATACAAAATGAGCACACGCTCATATACATGAATATAAAAGCACAAAAAATTGTTAAAAATCAGATGTGGGTCTGCATCGTGCTCACAGTGGATCTGAAAGGATACGAGTACTCTTGCTTTCATCTGACAAAACACAGCCGCAGCATTGCACGTCCTTTTAAATCTAGCAGGAACTCACAGCCCTCCAGCAGATACAGCAACATGCACCTCCGCGTGTGAACGCGAGCCTTGCTAACTAGAGCAACTAGGTCACCCAAATTTTCAAGGGTATGATGTTTCCTTCAGGGCAGCATTCAGCAGGGTGAAACATTCACTGTGTTGGTTTTCAAGATACCATGCTGGTATCGCTGTGCTCGCTCACCAACATGTGGTGTTTTATTTTAGCCCGCCTTATTTATTTCTTGAATTCTGTCATAGTGACTCAAGAAAAAATACAGAAAAAAATCAACAAAATGAACAGTGAGAGTCACCTCTAAAGGATGCTATAACACAAAGAAAGCTATTTAACTCAAGTCCTTGGAGAGGAAGAGCCCTCAAAGCGCCCGGATGACACAAAAGAGAGGCAGCCCCACCTGAAATGAATGAGAACACACACAAGCACCAGCACTCAGCTCACCCTTCATGTGGGTTATGAATCGCAGTGAAAAATGCAACTGTTACTAGGCAGACCAAGCCCATCACAATTTCATCTCTATTATTAGTCGTAGCTGAACTTCACAAAGATGCTTGTTAATTTTGCATTTGCATTATGGTGTGAAATCAACAGAAACGCCGCGAGCGCAAGGATGATCTGTTTTGTCCTTTTAGCTGCAGTCAGTGAAAGGTCTCGCATCAGCCGAGATTGTCCCCCCCCCCCCGAGCCAAACAAATGCAAATAGTACACAAATACGCATGACCACGTGTGGTCAAGCACTCATACAGCAGCGAGCGCACGGACACATTCACACGCACAAAAACAATACTACCACATGCAATTTGAGGAGGCACGGTGGCATTCTCTCTCTCTCTCTCTCTCTCTCTCTCGCTCTCTCTCTCCTTCAATCAATAGTTATTGCAGATGCATTTTCTGCCTGTGAGAGTGGAAACTCAGGGACAAAAGGCTTTATCCTGCACGGGACGCAGCAGTCTCCAGGAAGAAGCCAGTAAATGTCAGGTGAAGGCCCGTGGGTGTGGGAATTCAGTACCTACATCATGTACTGCTAAGCACCTATGTGCTGCATGCATGCCTGTAGGTGCAGATATTTATTCGCTTCTGATATTAAAGAGCAAAATGGAAATACATCTCTTAAATGTCACCAGATGGAAAGCAAAGCAAAGAAAATGGAGGGTTAAACATTGCTATAATTTCTTGAGTCATCTCCCACTCAGTGGCTTTCTACTGCCTGGATTTTTTTTATTAGTATTAAACAAGGACATGGCGGTTCAATTGTGAGTTTAAAAAAATGCAACTGGGCAAACATTTTTCAATGAGTGAAAAGAGCAAGATATTATCAATATGTAAGCTTCAGGAGGTAAAATCTGTTAAGCCCCAGTCATTGTTTTACTGTAATCATGAAGATTCAATATCCAATATTAAAGGACATAGGATTTAATGATGAGAAGTTCTCAAACCTTTTAAAATGTTCATCCGCTGGGGAAATGTTGTGTTTTCCAAGTACGATGATGATGTGGCTTGCCCAATAAGCTGTGGCCAGTTTACAAAGGAGATGTGATAACTCAGCATAACACTCAGAATAAATATTGATATTGGTCTTGCTTGTGCACTAAAAATCATGGTGTTATCTGCGACCTGTTGAATGTTTTTTGAAGACACTAGAACACTTGTGACTTTATCAGCCTCGTGATTTTTAATGCTTGTTGTGTTGCTGCTGTTTTGTACAATGTGGCTTTATCTGTCAAAAACTATTATAAAATAGTGTTTTTGTTGATCATTTGATTAGTTCCTGTGTTGGTAACACATCAAGGTAAGGGAGTTTATGCCTTAATGTTCTTTCAATGAGTGTTGTGGGATCTGGATTTAGTTGTTATGACTTTTATTGACATAACTACAAGCATTTCTTCTATACAGTCAAACACTACATTATCCACGTTTAGATAGACATTCACTAATAGTTATTTACAGTGTGCTGCTGGTGACACTAAATGACAAAAAATCAGACACACATAATGTAAAATGTGTGTTTATTCAGCTTAGTTACTGAAAAATAAAACAACCTGATCTCTTCAAATGTATTCACTTTATTCTAAACTCATGTAAAGCAATACAGCTCTAACTTGTTTTATAACTCTTAGAATAAAGCAAATCCTCACTCCAAAATGCCTCTTTGTCTCAATTGTATTAATGCTGTATAAATGATATGGTGGAGTCACTATTTATGATGACAAGCAATGTTTCAATACTTTATACAAACCGGCCAACAATGGCAATCTGAGCTTACAGTGTTATAGCCTCTCTCGCTCTACAGGAACTCGTACAGCTTGGACACATTAATCATATAGAGCCTCGTACACTGCACATATACATAATGTATATGATTCTTAATGTTTAAAGAGACAAGGCGCTCTGTCGCCTGGTGACCTAACCATTCTCTGTTGGTTCAAAGCTTGCAGTGATACTGACATTATCTCCTCATCTCCTCCCGAGAGTCCCCCTGGAAAGCTCGGAAAGTCGACCTCAGTGTCTCTAATTTCAGACGCTTAATGAGATTTTTAATTGGTGACCTTTCGAGAACAGTTTCATAGCATTGCTCATGAGAGCCCTTGAGGGGGGCTAACACATACCACTCAATGCTGAGACCAAGATTCGTCAGAACAGTCTTTCAAGCATGTGATATTTATCATTTCAACCACAGATAGATCAATGAGACATATCACAAGACAGGCGCAGAGGTACTAACAGGCTGACTGAAGGATTCACATTTGTATTTTTTGGAGAATACTTAAGGGACCTACCAACAGAAGTTTTATTTTATAGTCCCAGAAGTTCACGTCAGGTTTTTACTACAAGAATCATTTGGAGACAGAATGAAAACAGTCTGCTGCATGACCACATCATAAACTCCCTCTGCTGCCCTCCATCAAACTTTTATTGTTGCTCTGTATGACAAGTGACTGGCAAAACAACAAAATCTCAATGAGCAAAGACCGACAGAGTTGAAAAGGAAGGCAAGACAACATGTTGCAGCGTTGTTCAGAAAGACAGAAATATAATTCAGTGCATGTAGGTGGTTGTGAGTGTGTGTTTGTGTACCAACAAACACTAGCAGAGATCCAGCTATATAAACTTGTGGACCTCATCTTCAGTCAAAACACAGCTATAAACTGTTATTTTCCATGTTTTTAAAACGTGTTCACTACTTTTCTGCTTCTGGGTGATGCTATTACTTTATGGTAGCAGCACATTTTAAGCCGTACGGCTTTATAATAGACGCAATGGCTATAATAAATGTTTATGGTTATAATTTTCTATCATATCAGATATGGTTTCAGCTGCAGTTACTGATAAATAAATGCTGCTGTACAAAGCCAGGCTGGTATTTTGCTTTCCAAGTGCTGAGTAATGAAAAGGGAGTGCTGAAGCCAGCATGGACAGATAGATAACGTCTGTTATAAATTAGTTACATGTAGAAAGTGGGGACAAAGCTGCTAGTCTTTAGAAAGGTGAAATTGTCCACAAACACATGACAAAAGCTGTGTGTGGTTGTTCTTAAGTGCATTTTTTTTCTCTATTATTTAGCCATTCCTTCTTCAGGGTCAAGAGACACTGAACAGACACTTTATCTTTGTCACTAATCTGAAGGTGATGCTCCACAAGTAAAAGCAACAGAGTAAGAAATAACATTTCCAGGACATTGTGCTCGGTGTCAGCTTGAACCATTCACTCTAAATACAGTTTAGAGTATTTAGAGTGAATTTAGAGTAAAAAGGACTATTTTGATAGGAATCAAATATAAATGTTGCACCAGGCTCACTAGTCTATTCATTAAGAAAATCAAGGGATTCAGGGTCTTACCGTGGTGAGATGTCACAGCCCTGCTGCATGAAGGCACCCAGGGAGAACCAAAGAGAATTAAAGATGCCAAACTCATTGGTCTGCTCTGGACTCTGCTGGTTGGCATTCTGCTGCGTTGGCGTCTGGCCCTGCTGCACCCCGTTGGTGGCGGCTGCTTGGGTGGGACTCTGAGGCTCGGCTCCCTCCTCGTAGTCCTCGGCGTGCCACTCGTACGGGCTGAAGCGGCTCACCAGGAACAGGACGACGCTGACGCCAATGTAGGCGAACACAATGCACATCCAGATCTCATAAGCCAGCGGGTCCAGGAAGGAAAACACTCCGGGTTTGGATTTGGTGGGCTTCTTGATCATGATGGAGATGCCCAGGGACATGAATGGTTTGGAGAAGTCGATGACTTCTTCTCGAACCAAGGTGATGGTGAGTGGAGCCACTGCCACATCGGCTTTCTGGAGACACGCAGAGGGTTGTAAGCCAAGTATTAGTCTACGTGTCTTCTGTACTGTATCAACATTGCAAAAATAAATGTGTAAAACAGCCTCCTGAATTAAATTCCTGAGTGACATTTTGAGCTGCCAAAACTAGCTCTTGTGAAATAGCTGAAACTTGTATTTGAACAAACCGTGTGGGTTTACATCAAGAGTGTGATGCTCTTCCACTTAGCTTAAATCACAAGATAATCTTACTTTTAAATATAAAACAAGGCAAGCAATCTATCACAAGTGTATCTTTTGCACGATATCAACATTAGCAGGTAGCTTGTAAAATACAGAAACTGAAGTGCAATACATTTCATGCACTGTGCATTCGTGCTCTGCATATTTGTCCGACCAGATGAAGACTTACAGCACAGGATTGTGTAAAAAACCTATTCTGTTTCAAAATGAAACATTTAGTCACACTTGGTGGGGCCTCAAGTACAAAAGAAGAAAAATTAAGAAAATCAACAAACTGCTCTGGATATGAAAACAAAAATTCTGGTTGATTTAGTTAAACATGGATCCAAAGTCAAAAAGGCTTTTATTTGGAAGCACAAATCCATCCTGCGTGCAATAGCCAATCCCATCTAACTATGAGAGGCACACACACACACACACACACACACACACACACACACACACACACACACACACACACACACACACACACACACACACACACACACACACACACACACACACACACACACACACACACACACACACACACACCGATGGGAGTAATGCAGTATCACCAGTTAAAGTCACATGCTTGATTTTAGACCGTGTGATGAAACCAGAGAGGAAATCCATTAATGTATCTCAAAACACATAAACATCATCATGTAAGTCATATCATTATTGCAATACTCACAAATGTATCACATCTTAAAGTAATATTGCATAGCCCTAAAAGCAAATAGTTGGGTGTTTCTTGAAAATAAAAAGAAGAAATAATACAAATAGAGTGGTTATTCCATTAGCACTCTGCAGTATTTCATTTGTTTGTTGGTTGTAGTCACATTCAGTTCTCTTTGATTGTACCACTGGCTGGACACCATACTAGTCACGTTATACACATTGGCTATAATGCAGCTCAGGAAGCAGAGAGCTAAAACAAAGTGAAATGTTAATTATATATATATAACGAGCTGAGGCATATTTGGATTTCAGTAGGTTTCACTTTTCACAGCGTGGCTTTCATTTCCAAGAAGTTTCTTCTTTTTTTTGGTCCCTGCCTTAAATAGAGGGAATTATCCTTGAGAAGGAGCTCTTTGTAACTCACCCCATATACCAGCTCTCCCACCATGCCGTTCCACATCTTGGTCTCCGATTCTCGGGCTCCATACTTTCCATCTGAAACGATCTTCAACTTGTACTGATAGCCGACGTGCTTGGCTATCTCCGCAGCCAGCTCCACGATGTAGCCCTCGTACTTATCGTTCCCCACCAGCTGCTCGTGGTTCTTCTTCAGCATCACGTATGGAGATTCCTGTGGGATGCAGAGCAAATGTGAGGGGAAGCCTTGTTTATGGATTCAATGCCGGTTAAAAAACTGCCCACAGCTTTGAGAATTGAAGTATTTCATTGCCCTAGTGTTCTTTACTGCTCCTGTTGTTACTGTAAATAGATGGAATATACTTCACAATGAGGCAGTTTGTTACACTAATTAAGTAAAAGACTAATAATGCTTTAGCGTGTAGTTAAGTTTAATAATACCTCTGAAAATTCAGCAAGGCATGCTATAGATGAATCTCACAGAGCTATTCATCAGATCTTTTTGCTGCTTATTCATGGGGAAACATAAAACGTACCAGGTTTCGATGTAATGGCTGCTCTGATCCACTGAGAACAAAAGATAATTCTATTGAATTACTAGGTATTATTTTGGCTTTGTTCCTAGAAGGTATGCTGGGTAATTCAAACACAAAAGGTGGTTAAGTAAGGACCAAAAGTGTTGATGACCTGCGTCATCCTGCAAAGGAAGGAGGAGCTGGAAAGATTAAATAAAGCTGAGAGGACATGGAGTGGACTGCAGTCTGTCTGTGCATGTCTGTGCGTGCGCACACGCGCGTGTGTGTGTGTGTGTGTTTCAGTGATGTCGACAGTCAAGCCGGCAGCGTTTTCAAGCCCGGCTGACCTCTGCTCCAGCGCCAGGCTGTTCTTCTTGTTATACCGACATTTGTACATCTCACTGATTGACTGGCCTGGGAAATTATAGCTGACATGGCACCTGGGGCCCGCTCTGCTCCCAGAAAACCTGAGTCTCACACAGGATTCAAGTCGGCTCAGCTCGAACCCGTCAACCAGCTCTTGGAAGACCTTAATTCCCACAAGTTGTTATGTGTGCCGGTTATTAGTCAGAGCTGAGCAAATCCTGCAACTGTGTTTCATGACGGCCTGGTGATGGAGAAGGGAGGGGGAGGGGGGTCCTCTGTGTGTTGTAGTTATCTGCGTTCTCATGCTCTTTATGGTGGAGGTGAAGGTAATCATTGTCACACATAACCCAGGGCTCACTGGTAGACAAATGGCACCCCGGGGAGACAGTGGAGGAAAAAGGTCTGGCGTGCGGCGCTTTCACCGGTTGTGCACTTGCACCTGCAGTCACCGACAAAGACCAACACACTCGCACAATTGTGCACGGAGACATGTCGCGGCATACAGCCGCTCCTCCAGGACTCAGTCTCATTGACCTCGAACACATCCACTGAGATCTGCTGTCACTCGACCGTGATAAATACAATTCAGACTCACACAATTCTGCACACATCCCAAAATATAAGATGAAAAAAAATAAAGCACAGTCAGGAAACTAGACACTTTACTCAAAAACTGCATAACTAAAGATAATTCTTAGTGGAAGCCTTCTAAAAGTAACATAATACATATCAATAATCACAAACTCATACCACAAGACCGAAGATGTGTCATTAATGCAACTCGGCCTCACTTCTCCAGATCCCTAGTTCGAGCCCCTGTCCAGAGACTTGGACTGCAGGGATTGCCGTGAGGAATCAAAGTGATATCTTCATGTTGGCAAAACAACAGACTCCCTCAAGCAATGAACCAGTGATCACAAAAAAAGTTATAAGGTGTAAAAACTCTACTTCTGCTCACACCTTATCTCACCGCACAGTTTCCAAGACAGAAAACCAATTTATCTTCCAAGAAAAGGGGACACTGATAGGAGATTATGTCAGGGAGTTATTTCGAGTCTGTACTTGGGAGAGGAGCAACTTTTGGGTTGAAGTCAGGATTTTTAAATTTTTTTTCTGTTTGATGAACAAGTCAACTATTATATAACATGTGCATCCTACATTACATTGAACTTCACCAATTATAACTAATTTGGCAAAGGATGCAACGTACAAAAGCATAGCATTACAATCAATGTTTGTATTTATGCAACAGTGCATTCAACTTTCATAATATGTCAGGAAATAAGTACACTATATTCACAAGTTTTATCTGTTTTACGATCCTCCATGTAGGTTAACTATTGACCCACTTTGCAAAAGTGTTATGAACATTTCAAGGCATCTAAGGTTTCCATCCACAATTTAATCATTTGCTTTTAGTTGCCTACTTTAAGCTTATTAGTTAAGCAATTCTCAATGTGTTTACATCATTTATCTGTTAGCGCTCTATATTTAATCCACGTTTAATCCAGTTTAACTATTGCTACAGTGGGCAAAGAACTATTAGGGTATGATTTCCTAAGATCCTCCATAACGCATGGTAAACTGTATGCAGAGAGAAGGCATCTGTTGTCAGCGTCTTTCATTGTTTTGGAGGCAATCAGCTCAGAGCAACACCACCAGACATGTCGTGCAAACAGGAGTATTTACAGGAGGGTTTTGCCTGCATTAGGACTGTTGATACAACAACGATCTGCTGGAAACTGAAGTGTTTCCATGTTCTCTACGGTGATCAACCATGTGTTACAGTGCATCAATACGAACATGGGAAAGAATGTGTGTGTGTGTGTGGGGGGGGGGGGGGATTGGTTACAAATTCCAAGCTTTAGTTGAGGGGGAAAAACACAGACAAAATCTTTAAATAAAGTCCACAAACAAAAGAAGGGGAGATCTCTTTTTACATATTAAGAGCAGCCTTTCTGCTAAAGGCTGCAATCAAATGAAATGCAAACGTTTGCTGACACTGGAAATTGCATTGTGAAATGTAAATGTATCTAATAGCAAATTGCCTCCCAGTATTTTGTGCCATCTGGAACTAAGGGAAAAACATGGATAGTGTGTGTTATTTAGCAAGTTTACTCAATCCATAGCTCCTTAAAGCAGTGGAAGATATCAGAGTACATTAATTACTTTCAGCCAGATTTAACTTTTAGGTGGTCAATTCAATAATATGTTCCTTTTATTGTTTTTCCATTATTGTTTTTGTTGATATGTAGATACCACACTGAACACTGTGGTGGTGAGTGGTGGAAGCTGCCTATATCAAGTCATTGATTTTAGATTCTACTCTATTTCATTCTATTGCATTCATTAACTGGTAACATTATTAACTTCTCAAATGTCATTAAAATTATCTACTAGTTTTCTATATTCATTAATGTGCTTGAACGATTTCCTCTTTCCTGCCGTCTTACTACTTCATGCAGTCAGGTGCAAATCGTCATATTCTGTTCTTGTGGTGGGCTCAGACTATAGACATGTAAGTTCCAAGTGTATTTTCAAATATATTTTCCAAAGATATTCCAAAGTAAGTGCAAGTATTTCTTTATAGTATCTAATTGTAAGACTCTTCCTGCAGCATTAACTGAACCGCCTTGCCTGCATGAGGAGAATGGTTTATGTGACTTGTGAAGCATTCATGTATTATTTAAAACGAAGTTTTAGATAAATTGTGTTAAACTTTGTTATTTTTGCATTATTTTGCATATTTATATAAATAATGAGTGGTGTATGAATGGAAGTGTGGTTGATGTTTTTTATGTTTTCTTCTGATGAGCTGCTAGACAGTCGAATTTTCCTTCGGGGATTAATAAAGTGCGATCTATCTATCTATCTATCTATCTATCTATCTATCTATTTTGCATTAATTGTTGTCAACTTAATTCATCTGTAAATTGCGTAAGCCTTCTAACTGCTTTTGTGATCAGCATAATGGATTTAATTTCATAAGACATATTTTGGGTTTATTTAGATTAAACTCTCACTATTGCATCCATTTTGCATGAATGTACTGATATTTTAGCAATTATTTCTCCTAAGTGCCAGAAAAAGTCACCAACAGAAATGTTCCATATCTCAATTACAACTCGAGCCATTTTTATCTCTCGCTGGAAATGCCACTATAATATTGTATTTGGTGGTTTTCAGTCGATGTTCCAATAAAGACGAAAGCTTGCCTCTCAAAAAATAAAAAAATAAAAAAATAAAAAGCTTTTTTCTCCTGCATTACTCCACACTGTATCTTGGCTTTGTCACCTGGATGAAGCCTTTATCTGGTGAAAACTCCTCGAACGGGAATCAAACAGTCAAAATCCTTTATCCATTTATCCTCACAGTAGAGAGCGGATGTACTCACGCTGCCTCGTCAGACTTGAATTCCACCTCATACCGTCCAATATGAGCTGTGTGTTTTATTTCCTATGCGTGTCATCTATACATCAGATTATGGATGCCTTCACTCCAACGAAATGGACAGAGATGAAAGATACGCCCACTTGAAACAGCCTTTAGACGACTGTGCAATATTACATTTCCTACAAGCTGCAGACACGAACAACATAACGCTCCTGCAGGGTTGTACTGTACTCGCCAACTCCATCATTCTCTTCTAGTTTCCAGCCAGGTATTGTCAGCTGTGCTTCTTCCTCTGGGAGTAATGTCATGATAATCCAGCTGGCTGTCAAGAGAGCTGGCTGGATTGGATCTGACACAACCTGCAGACCTCTGTGCCTCCATTTTTATTATATTGACCAAGATACTAAATGCAGGCACTTCAAGCTGTGAAATGAATACATTTCAGTGCCTGTGATCTGTTGATGAAGCTTAATCATAAACTCAACAGTGATCCATTTTGATTAGACTATTCTTTCATATATCTGTGATACATAAAAAGATCTGTAATACCAATGCATTAGATTGTCTACATTGTCATTACAGTGTCTGCAAGACAACTGTACCTCCAGTGTACTCCAGACAAATGAGTTTACCCTGATTCTGACTCTGTGCAGGCAACAGACAGACCAGAGAGAAGTTACAGAAATAAAACTGATGGGAAGGCAGATACAATCACAGAGCATCCACGGTTCCTTCAGGGCAGTAAACTTTCAAACAATGAAAAATCTTACAACGATTTCGTCTGTCTCTTCTGAAATCCCCCAACTCTTAGTTTTTTTTAACTCTTTTAAAAAATACCAAAATATTGTAATTGTTTTTACTCATACTTACCAAGATAGTGGTGACAATGTAAGTCCTGTTCTGCAGTCCGTAGGTCTCGTTGCTCCCTCTCATGAAACTGGCCGTGGTCACGTATTTTTCATCCTCATTCCAGTAGCCAACCTGAAATGAGGAGACACAAATTACCCTCATCCATAATTATCGATTTGCATTTTTATGTGTATATACTGTCTATAAATACGAAATTATGACATATAGGATAATGTATTGTATTTTATGTAAGAGTGGAAATCAGGATGGGAATACAGTGAAGCCTAACAAGCTTTTCCAGAAAGTATATGTGTGAATAATAATAATGTGACGACTGAGAGCTCTTAAACTTCACTGGAAGTGGCCACTTGTTAAATATGACTCAATCTTAACTCAGTAAAGCAGGTTTTGGTACTGGCTGTTCAGCACGTTCATAAGTATAATTAATACAGGTTTGATAAAGCTGGGCCTTCCTTGGACTTAATGAATACTGTGTGAGGTTATAAAACGAGCTGTGAGGTTATTCTCATATTGAGTCTGCAGACGGAGGGAGTAACTATCAGAAATTGGAGCCTGGGGCTTACCTTGTTGGGTCCAGAGGGCGCCAGCTCCATGACGCTGACAGTGTAATTAGTCCTGCGGCCCTTCTCGTTGAACTGAATGTGACCAGTCAGTCCATCTATACGGACCTGTAATGAAGCAACTTATATTTAATTAAGTAATTCAGGAGTCTCGACTCACTTGACAGATGGGTAAATAATGCCTGCCGTGGAGGGAAATATTTAAACAGGCCTTCTTCTTCATGCCTGCGCAAGCAGCAAGTGGACACATGTGACACTGACATGCAATGCGTGTTAAGCATAGCTTGTATGTATTTGCATAGCATCCATTTGTGTAAATCCACAGTGCCTGGATTCCCACGGATGTGAATGACAGACGGTGTGGGTGCGTGTGTACTGTACGGCATGTTTGTCTTGGCTGTGTGATGGAATTAATTGAGCGAACACGGTTTCAATCTCCAGTCTATCCGGAGGCAGATGGCTAGATTGACTCTGCACGGCCACTCTGCAGACAGACCCTCAGGCAGGCTGCAAACACACACGCATGCAATTATACACATGCCCTCATGCACAAGGACTATATAGTTTACATCCATGCTTTACAATAATAATCATCCATTGTAAATATGTCAAATACATGAGTTTAATTGATTGTTTGTTATTGGCTTATGTATTCTGTCCTTTTCAAAGCATTTCAGTAATTGTAACGTAATATAATTTGTTCCTCGAAGTACATTTTTGCTTGTGTCTTCCTCAGTTCAAGAAGTCTCACAGCCAGTCCAGCATTTCCATTCCCATCGCCAAACATATATTTCTAAACTCAATTGCTGATGTCATATTCCATGATGATCACAGCCCAGTGCTTTTGCCCGCGGGTTTTGTTTACTAGCCATGATGTCACATTTGATACTGGAGAGCTTTCCTACGACTTAATGTGAACTTTACACGACAGAATGGGACCTAATTTGTTCAGCCAGCCCCAACTCAGGAGCTGTTAGACAATGTGCCACTCAGGAGTTTGCACAAGTGTGTATGGGTGCCTGTGCATGTACTGTACATGTGCATGTGTGTGTGTGTGTAGGCAATGAGTGTATGTTTGCATCCATGTGTGAGGACAGACCTGCTGCAAGGCTCTCTGGATGTCGATGCCCTGTCCCCAGGGAGCTGGTGGGTTGGCAAGACACTCTCCAGCATTCCCCCTGCGAGAGATGTCTATCCTCTGTCTCCTCAAATTCTGGAAGGCTGTGGACATGACTTTCACCCCGTCGTATGTCAGCGCGCCCGTGTACTGCGGAGAAGAGAGAAGATCATTCACATAAAAATCCAAGCGTAGCACTTAATCACCAGAGCATTTCTATGAATTCCACAAGACCTCAAATTTATCTCAATTATGTTTCATTTCATTAAATATCTTAATACAGCTTTGCTTCTGCATTCAAGGGCATTATTTCGGTTACTTCAATTTTGAGGCAATTTCCTGAGCCTGTGAACAAAAAAAATACCAGGATGTGGAATGGGGCTCAGTTGGTTGGACATTTAAACCTTCTGAGTCTTTAAAAGCTTTACAACTTATATCATTATCCGTCTCCCATATTAAACGCTATCATAAACTAACGTTAGAGGAAGTAAACACAACCTTTCTGGCAGACTTCAAACAGGAAGTCTGAGTAAGCGGTGTTATGGGAAAATAGAGGCGACAGGGCGGTACCTTCAGCCCGCTCCTGGGCACTTTGGAGTCTTTGTTGTCAAAATCTATCCACTGCTGGACGACACTGCTCACACTCGGCTCGGAGCTATTAACGAGCTGGAAGCCGGTGATGTTCGCGCCGCCATTCCTCAGGTCTGTCAAGTCGATGTCCAGGAAACCCTGAGAAGGAGAAAACCAGACAGACATTTAGGGGGATGGAGATACAAAGCTATGAAAAAGCCACTTTAAGTATCTGCAATGTTTGGCTTGCAGGGGGGCGGTTCAGGTGGAAGTACACCCCCCCACCCCCAAGCTGAATTATGTTTTATTGAAGTAGAAATAGAAATCTATGTCCATGTCACAATGACTGAAACTAGTTCACCAGCAGTCCAGAAAAGAATAACCAATGTAACAGAGAAACCAACTCTCACTTATCTTTGCAAATAACTTGGGGCAAAGTGTTTTTATTGTTTACATTAAAATACGATTTTGATCACTGTTGAGTTGTGCTATTCGGGCTCTTTTATAGTGGAATATAGAGTAGAGCCTTATATACACCATGCAGTGGTTACACCAGCACAATTACTCACTACTACTCATCACATTCAATTCTGACTAAATGTGTTATTGCATATATACACTTAAATAATTGGAACAAATTTATGTGCACAGTAAGTATTCCATTGTCAACATAAAAAGAGAAAGAGAAAAAGGGGTTCCAAAGGAGGACGTTTGGCCTTATGAGGCTTGAATGTCTAGTTGGTTTAGTGTAGCAATGCTGTATCATATGAAAATGCTGTAAATTGATTTTTTTGCACTGTTCATCTTGCAACGTGGCTCCAAAGAAGCTGCTAAAGCCACATGAAAGTCACCGGATCAGTGACTGCAACTATCTTCTGATTTGTGATCCGATCCCCTCAAGCAAACAAACCAGGTATGACTTTTGAATTATATTGTTTAATTCAATAACTGCATGTAATGTAAAAGAGGATAAACAAGATAAAGCAGACATGTGCAGCAGAGAAGGTTGTTTACCTTTATTTTTAATCAATTTACACACCCTGCTAAATGTCCTTGTTACCTTCCTGGGATTTGTAACCATTCCAACCATGATGGAGAATTAATTAAAAACAGAAACAATATTGTATCACATCAGATATTGTTTGTTGCACCACAATTTTCTTCCGCTAAAGCAAACACTCAGCTTAACCAGTGAAAACAGGGTGTAGCGTGCAACGAGGGGTTGCAAATCGTCTCACTAGTAAACAGTGGCGTCTAATATTAGAAGCTAATTTCATACGTGGCTGTTTTCTAGCTGCGCATTCAAAAAAGGCGCAAGGGGTAAGTGTGTAATGAAAAGCTGAAAATAATTCCTGCTGTTTTACTCGGCGAGGTTATCCCATTGAACAGACTCAATTCTGCCTTTTCCTGAGGGACAAGAGTAGTGAGACAGAGAATAGAAAAACCTCATTTCATGGCGGGAGTCAGTCCGGAGCTAATCTGTGATAGACGGAAGACTCATAGGCTACTGTTAACAACGGCTGGATCAAAACCTTATAGACTACTGTGAACAATGCAAGGTACGCCTCAGGCAGAGCAGAATGGAGAAAGAAGCGATTTACTGTAATGGTATCTCCTCCTTGTATTCTCTTTCCCCCCCCCCTCCTCCTCTGACTATTATGTTGGAGGAGGCTGTTTTTCAGAGCGGGAGGCGAGGCAGTTTCAGTCTCTCAGCAGGCTGCCTGTCAGCGTGGGGAGAAGAAGAGCGAGACAAGTGGGACTGGGTGGGAGTGGAGACGGAGCAGGAGAGAAGATTTGTCTGTGATTTGTCTCAGCTTTAAAAGCAAAGTTTTGACTGATGAGAAGAAAAGGTGCCTCTCCGGATTGTCTCCTGCTCGCCAGGCATCTGTCTGACAACAAACCACGCTCCCTCCTTTTCCTTTCTTTCTCGCTCTGATGGTATTTGTTCCGTGCCATTTGAAGCTTTGGCTCTCTCTAAGCCACATGTCTGCCTCAAACTCTCACTTGTTTACTTGCTTTGATCTCCGTATCCATATGATGGAAACAAATGAAGACAAATAAAGAGGGTTGGATTTTAAGTAGCTTAAAGTTGAAACAGCTTTCGACTTCATTTATCTCTCTTTGTGTGTGTGTGTGTGTGTGTGTGTGTGTGTGTGTGTGTGTGTGTGTGTGTGTGTGTGGTTGGTGGGGGAATGTTGACGTTGGTTCACACTCTCAGCTAATGTACCTGCGTGCCTTGCCAGGTGTCCAGATTTCTCAGATGAACAGACAGAGTTGTGTCTTTTTGTCTGCTCCGTGAATAAACTAATTCTGTGCAGCGAGCTGAGAGGGTTACTATAGAAACTAGCCTTTGCTAACAATGGATGTGGAAACGGGTGTGTGTGTGTGTTTGTGTGTGGGTGAGCGTGTGTGTGTGTGTGTGTGTGTGTGTGTGTGTGTGTGTGTGGGGGGGGGGGGGGGGGGCATGTCTGTGAGGGATCTTTTATCATCCATCGTCTTTACCACTTATCCTGTTCAGGGTCACAGGGCGCTGGAGTCGATCCCAGCGTATTATGGGCGACAGCAGGATACACCCTGCACCCAAAATATCTTTTAATGTTTATTTTTGTAAGCGTATTTAAAGTGTGTCTAAAATTCAAAGTATGCTGCGTTTGTGCACATGCAGAGGTGCAGAGGTGCAGACGTGCAAACGCAAGTGAATCAGTGCAAATCAAAAAAAGGTGCAAGGACACAGTAGCAGTTTTTTTTTTTTTTTGCTCAAACCTTTTAATGGAGCCATTATGGACGACTATGGCCACTTTGCCTACGAGCTGTTATTACCGTCCGGGCCTTATCATTTAAAATTAAATCTGGCGAACCGGCCAGACAAGAGAGATGGAGCCAATCTGAAGCCCCGGCAGTGAGAAATTGTTCAAGCCTGCAGCTGCATATTAATGCTGTTATTACCGCGGCGCCTGTTGATGTCACTTTTCTCTTCATTCTGTTGCCTTTAGTGAGTGCCGTGACTGTCCTACATACCATTTACCATGAGAATATGGCAGCAGACAAAGTCAGCTAATGGACATAAACTTACATACCTTGACCTTTTTCTTTCGCTGTGAGTCTGCACAGACTTCCGTCTTACACGGTCACGTTTTTTTCATGTGCCGCTATTATTTCTGTCGCTACGACAGGGAATGGATATATGATCTAGCCGGAGCGGGAAATGGGACGGGCAGGAGGTAAAAAAATGGACAGTTTCAGGCTAAATTATTAGGGCACACAGACAAGTCCATTAAATTGGCAATAAAGTCCTGAGAGTCTTAAAACCCCTTAAAAGCTGCATTTAATTGCAATGCAAATTCAGAGTGTGTGGGGAAGTGCATGCAAAGTTTTTAAAGAGACAGATAAAACTTAAAAAAAAATATGTGATAAGGTGATGATTTACTTACCAGGTTAGCCAGAATGTAGTGGTAGCTCTTTGCATTCTTTCCTTTTTCAACGATCTGTAAGACAAATAGTGAAAGAATGAAACACCGATCACAGACTGGTTGTGCGTGTGTCAGAGAGAGTAGCGAGCTTGTGACAGTGTTTCAGCAGTGTACCAGTACAAGGTACATGATTTGACCTTGTCGAGGACATGAAGAGGAGTGGGTCACTGGAAATCAAAGCAAAGCTGCTGGTCTCGATCTGAAAGGACAAATTACGTGATCAAACTCGACTTTTAGAGAGCAACACTTCGAGAGTCAATTTAGAAACGACTTTGACTAAAATGTCCTTTCCTCCCATCACCTTCAGTGATGAATGATACTGTTTTGACGGGCCTGTTTCTTACAACGTTGTTGACTTTGCCCTCCACATACTCACGACCTGATTGTCACGACAGACAAACCTCAGCACCTGAAGAAATCACACTATATACTAGGGCTGCACAGTGCATCACAAAGTTATTGTTATTGCACCATCAATGTGCACAACATACATATGGCAAAGAATTGAGCTGCAATAACTTATGCTTCCATGCACTGTGCATTCATGCTCCGCATGCCCACATATTGGGCCAATCAGATGAGCCTCACTGATCTCGATGTTTGCCCACAAGTCATAGCTGGTGTAGATTAGGTTGACGAGAAAAGGCAACTGTTAACGAAAGCATGTTCAAGAAATGTATTTAATCGTTTGTATTTATCACAAAATATTATCAGTGCAATACTCAACAACATTATCGCATCATAAAAAATGATATGGGGAGTGTTCTAAAATTATACGCATTGTACAGTTTAGTGAAACTTTTGCACTTTTTTTTATTAAATTACATGAGCATACGATACATAGAATATTTACTTTTTGTGAACAGTGCAGGATTGAACACTTAAACTAGACTGTTAAATAGTTTTTTCATTGGTATTTTCAGTGGTAAGTAATGGTCTGATTACAGGAGCTCACAGATTGGTATCAATAGAAGTCACAGTTATCAGGAGCAAACAAGGTTTGATAGCTTCCTGTTTTGACTGGAAGTGAATCATCACTGAATAAGAGAATCGGAAAAAACATCTTGGTTTCCAATGAAATTTCTTAAGCCTAACGATGTTAGGAGGATGTGATATGTCGTTGAGGTTGAAAACATGGTACAGAGTGATAACTGAAGAGGCAGATGTAGTTGGTAATCCTCAGTGACTGACATTTAAATATAAATGTTTCATGATAAATCCTCATGACTATGTTTGTTAACATACTAATTCTTTTCTCAATTGACAATAACAGCAGACATAAAAAAAAGTTTGCGCAACACATCAAGACAGATGCTGCTAGTGTATATTTTTTGGAATGACCTAACCTACCCTTGATCTAAATAATGGCAATACATGACACTTACATTTTTAACATTTCCATTACTGAAATAAGCACTGGTGTCAATGGACAAGATCATGTGATATATTATTTCAATTTGAGAATCTGATAAAATATGACAACTTGTGAAACCATGTTATTCAATCTAAGATGTGACAATAGACACATTAGAGACATGTTAAGCAAACACTGTTGCAAACAGCATTACTTTGTGGGGCAGTCGTACTGAATAGTCGGTGACATGTGTCAATAGGTTTCGTAACAGAAATGCAGCTGGATTTTTATCCCATTCAAACACATTTTAGCTCTAAATGCTGAAATATGTTTGATTTTTGTCCGTTTTACTTTTCCCAGAGTTCTCATTATAAATAAAGAGAATATAACACTACTATGTTTCTATGTCTTTTTCTAGTGAAACGTGAAAAGTAATTTACTTCAAAAAAATCCCACAGGCTGAAATTTTCCATTTTATAGTATAGTATAGAGTCCTAATTTAAAGGGACTAGTAAAGGACAATTTTATGCATTTTTGCATCAACAAGTAGAGTTGATCCTGGTAAAAAGAAGACAGAAGCTGTGCCACATAGATAAAATAGTACATAAATGTGAAAATAAAGTCATGCAAAGACTGTGAGTAAAATAGAAATAAAACAATAAATGCATGAATGAAATTTTCTGAATTTACTCAATGTAAGCTCTGAGTAACAAACAGCACCGGTGTGTGTGTGTGTGTGTGTGTGTGTGTGTGTGTGTGCGTGCGTGCGTGCGTGCGTGCGTGCGTGCGTGCGTGCGCGCGTGCGTGCGTGCGTGTGTGGAACATTACTTGCTTCACAAGATCTGTCTCTTCCCTCATCCTGTTACTCCCTGTGTGTTCAGTATTTGCTCCCCTGTGAGCCCTATTAAGATTATTTCACTGAATATTTAAATGCTTTACAGTATTGTGCTTTCCTAGAACTCCTTTAAATTCGAACAGAAATCATCAAATAATACAGCTTTGTTGTTGTTGAACTCTCCTCCCCCATGCTCACACTTCAGCTCGCCCCTTGTTGTCACTCTCCAGCCGCAGGCGGTATGGGTCAGCCAAGCAGTGAGGGTCAGCAGGGCAGTTTGAGAGGTGTGTACAGAGGTGCCAGAAGTGGTTTATTTATAAATGGAATGAGCTTGAAAGGACATAACTTCTCATAACATTTTAATGTAAATGTACGATAGGATAAAAAAGAAAATAACCTGCTCAGCTGGTGGTGAATGCTTTGTTTAACAGAGTCTAAATAAAGAGTTTGGACCACAACTAATGTGTCATCATCACAACAGTCACACGAAGTAAGGCCAAGTGGATGGCATTCATTTAAAGCCGTGCAGCATCCAATTAACAGCCCGGTGAATACAGCGAACTCCGTTGAGGCCCTGTGCATAAACTCATCATATCGTTGTGTCTGTGAGCGCTGTGTATACTTCGGGGAGTGTCCTAATTTATTTGTGTCTGTGTGTGTCGAACAATGCTGTAGGTCATGACAGAAGGTGGCATTTGTTATTAATGACGACCCGGCCCTGGGCAAAACTTGTGGCCGAGCCTCGGGCAAGGAAAACCAGAGGGATGGAGGGAGACACACACTACATTACTTCCACATAAGACCGTCATAGGAAAAAAACTGTTTCCTGCGTGAGCAGCTTTTTAATTATGCATGCAGATTTAAAGAGTCATTGAGAGTTCAGCCCAAGAGAACGGGTCACTTTTTCCGTCTCTCTGTAAGAAAACATGCTGAAACCATTTGCTGGGAAGCTTTTATGAATCACAGTAGATGATCGCTGAGCAGGCTGCACGGAAAACATGTAGCATGTATGAGAAGTAACCCTCGGGATACTTTCAGTGACATTATCATAAGAAAATCTCTGCACTGTACGCGATGAATGAGACAGAACACGCAAGTGAGTTAAAAGGGCAAAACAGGGAGGTGTGGGTGTGTGCATGCGTGCGTGCATGTGTGTGCAGGGCAGTGTGGCGGCAGGGAGCAGATGTCAGTGATTGATGGTGGCCGTCCTGAATGGAGAACTTCTCGGGCTCAGCTTCTGTAAACTGCTGAGAACTGATGCAATAACCTTAACTGTAGACACCGAGCCATCAATAACATTCACACTGAACAGCAATAGAATACAAATAGAGACAGCAGCTGTGTGTGCATTTCCATTTCTTTTTTTAATCATGTACTGAAAGAGAAAAGGCAACGAATACAACAGATTGAAAAATTAATTGTAGGTTGTTTTAATCAATCCGGCTCCAATAACACTATATATGTTAAACCTGAAGCCATAGAAATAAATGACAAAACAATGACCTCTCTAACAAAACCTATGGACTCTATTTTGATTGTTTTAGACCTATTTGATTGTTTTAGACCTAAGTACCAATTTTGTCATTCCCATAATGTTTGCAAAAAAGTTAGCTATGTTACATCAAATCCCATCTTAGTCCAACATGTTAATGTTTACAAATGTCCCATTTTTTGAATGAGAAACCTGAAGAAATGCTTCCATAAGGAAAAAAGACTACTACTAATACTTAAATGAGCTGGTGATCACGTAAAAGAAATAAAAGAAGTGGTGCAATTCTCTATCGATATTTCAAATTCAGATTCGCCTTTGAGCAGCGTGAAGCCATTGTTTGTATTTCCAAACTGATCATTTCCTCCCTCTGCTTGAGCCTCAGTGCTCCCTGCTTCGGCTTACAAGAGGAACAAAATAAGACACAGCTCTGCACCACTTCATCATATGGAGAATTTGACAGGCCTAGTTACGCTTCCTGAGCTATGATTGGACGATCTCTGTTTAGTGGAGGTGGGGGTTGGCTGCTGAACAGTCAATTGTGACGCCAGGATCCTTTTTCTTGCGGCAGCGCAGAGGTGAGTAACTGATGATCCTATCACGGATGAACTGCCAGCTCCAAATGCCAATGGTGTGTTATTTATCTTTCCTGTCCTTGATGCTCGAGGAAACTAAACACCAACGAGGACCAACAAACAACCCCCACTTTCCATTTATAGCTCGACTTTGTTCCTCTGATGAAAAGGTGCGCAGCCTTGTCCTCAAGTGTTGCGCTTCAACATGGCATTTTATACCATGTTTTTCTGAGGAAGTTACTCAAACGTGAACTAAAGGAGCACTAAGTGGCTGTACAGTGTATTTTGTTGCCTGAACAACACAATATAGTTGCAAACCTTCATGGTTATGGAAAAATATTACTGTATAGATGAATATTCACCAGATGATTCAAATCGTTTGTTGTAAAAACAATATACATTAGGTTAGGTGGGCGGGGGTTGATTATACAACTCTAATTTAATCCAGTACAAAACAGCTTCAAGGGTTTTTACTTCACAGGAGCAGATATATCAAGTCACTCACCCATAAGCACTTGTAAAATTAGTCCTCTGCTGTTGCCCTCCAGCCCCCCAAAAAACAAAAATCACCACTTTCCAACATTCTTTTTTTTTTTTTAAACAGAATGACACCATTTCATCTCTGCAATCTGTCGTTTAATTTCATGTAACTCCAATTCAGACAATTAGGTGGCGACTTCCAATATTGTCAGCTGTGACAACAAATAGCTGATGTGAAAGCGTTGGAGTGGGTTAAGAAAAATGGAAGTGGACCATATGAACGGGTGGCCTAATAAATGGCAATTATCTCTGAGGCACTGCCAGGCCTTGGCAGGCTGGAGAAGGACATGCTTGGGTTAGTCTTTGTAAGTGGTGACTTAATGTCACGTTTTTTTTTTTTTCTTCTCTGTCATTTGTCCATCTGGATGTCTGTATATGTGTGTATGAAACAGAAGCATCCATGAAGATTCTGACTGTTGTATTTGAATTAATTACCTGTATCTTACAGCTTATAACAAGTGATGATTGCAAATGTGCTGAAGTATAATGCTGGTGCTATGGTCACTAATTGGGCAGCTTTCATGAGGTTTCACTATATTGTATTAAGAAAATATTACTTTTACGACTACTTGCAAATATGGTGTACCCTTTTTTACTGTTCCATACACAATAAACAGTGATGCACAATATATTCTGAAATGAGAATGAATTTCTATAACAGTTTAAGCTTCAACAATTGCTTGATCGCCTACATGGGAGAACCGTCACTTATGAAGTCTTAAAGAGCCTTCGCTGCCAGTTCACCTTTTTATT
>NC_137658.1:13757591-14136421 GCF_963422515.1 Blennius ocellaris | reverse complement strand
AATTCTGAAGAATCTTTCTTAAAGATGAAAAGGATGACAGTATAATGGACATTTTAGTCACATCAGGATGTGATATACAACACCTCCGCAGGGGTGAGGGGTCACTCAATCTGCCACAGAACATTGTGAGGGGACACAAACACATCTGACACCAGACACTGGAAGAAGCACACAGCAATCCTCCACTCAGCCACCCATGGCTAATAACTGCCAGATAATGTGTGTAATAAAAACAGAGAGCATGTTGTGGTCCCTCTGGTCCCATTCATCTTCTTGAGAGCTAATCAGCTATGTTAATGAAAGGCCGAGTAAAAGAAGTCGATAACCGATCCACTAACCCACACACACACACGCCAATGCAAAGCATTCAGCTTCCATTGTGATGGGTCTGAAAACACCCACCTCAGCAGCCATCTCAATTTAAAAAAAATAAATAAATAAAAATGTCACAGTGTTTTTGACAGGAGATCGTCTCGCACACACGGCTTGTGCTTGTGAAGAATCCCTCAGGTGATGGGTGGGGGTGGCCCACTCCGTGAGCTCTCCAACACAGCATGACTCACACAGCGCAATCAATCTCCTTCTGTGCAGAGGACAGGGGACCCAGGGGACCGAAACACAGCACCAAACCAGGATCTGCATGAATGTCTCCAGACATGACTGAGTAGGAGGGAGTTTTTTTTCTTTCTCTCTCTCTTTGGGATCTCCGGTGGAACACTTCAGAGCAAATCTGCCGTAGAGAGCATGATACATATCCACTGATAATATGTCAATGTATTGAAGAAAAAGAAAAAAAAAAAACTTTATTTGTGTGAAAAACAATTCAGATGTATTTTTGAGGTGTTAAAGAGTTTAGGTTCAGTGAATTCCCATCTCTCCTGAGTACAAATAGGCCCCATGGAGTGTTTCACTCCAGAGAGGTGAGCTCGCTGCTCCCTGGTACAAACTGCTTCAGATCCCCGAGCTAAAGTGAGATTTACTGCCTGTGCAGGAGCAATAAAAAGCTGCTTGTGTCACTTTTGTTTCCAGTGTGTGTGGCAGAAAGAGGAGAATGGAGGGAAAACTGACAGAAGAGAAATAGAATGGTGAGGTAAAGACTGACAGGAGGAAATCATAAAGCAGCGATCAGAGCATCTGACCAAAATAAAACAGCACTCAAAATTGTCACATTGGGGATTGTTGGGAGGCTCATGAGGGATTAGTTAGTTGAAAAAGAGGGTAATGGAGGTTAATAAGAGGCAGCCAGAAAGCAGGAGTCATGAAGACGTAGGTGACGGAAGGCAAAGAATTAGAATGGTTTGGGCCTGTGAGAGGAGATGATGTGGCGGACGTTGCAAACAAAGAGAGCAGATGCCAGCCTAGCAGTGGGAAACAGGGACCACACGGTGAAATCTAGATCTCTCCCTATTTCCTCTAAGTAATAAAACAATGGCACCGCATCGCCTCATTAAATGGGTAATCGAGGATGTGAGAGCACTCCCCTCCCCACTCCCCTCTGAACATCTCTCTCTTTTCGTATGTCTCTCTCTCTCTCTCGCCCGCTCCCGCAAGGCCATTGTCTCCACCTCCAAACTGTTTCTCATCACATTTCCAATCTGGTTTGCTGCGGAGCCCCGCCGCCTGCTGAATAACTACTTACCTGGGCAATGGGTCAGAAACACAGCCCAGACCAGCCACTGTCAGGGGGCATGGAAACTCCAATTATCTCCTTAAAAATCAGCCCTTTGCAATTATCTCCCCCATCTGTGACTCAACGTGGGCAGGTGCAGAGGGATGGTCCCGCTCCCGCACGTTTCATTTCTCTCTGACAAAGTGATGGAGGTGGTGTGACACAACCGGCATCTTCATTCTTTGCAAACTCTGTGTAAATCAACTGTTGTGTTCGACAAAATTCAGCCGAGCTGCTGGGAAATAAAATTAATCTTTGAAGATTCGACAAGAATTTGCTGAGAGAGTGCTGCCAGTGATGCTACACTGATCTTCTCATTTGTTTTACTTGATGAGCCGCAAAATCATCGGGTAAACTGCTCATTATCACGCACAGGAGTTTGGAAAATTAGGTGCTTTTTTTTTTTTTTTACCTTTTTGAAATAAAGAGCTATACGTCTCTACCACCAAGTGAAATTAATGTAGTTGTCCATGCAGATTAATACATATAGTAAAGATGGAAAGATATTATATGTTACCCTTTCCTGATAAAAGTGTATAAACACAAATAGGGTGTTTAAAAGCCTTTAAAAATCTGAATCTGACCAAACCATAAATACACCTTGCAAATACATTCACCTTTTGTAAAAGGTATTAATATTACTGCATCGTAATGTGTCTGCTTGATAATCAAGTCCCTTGTTATAACATTTACATGCACACTTTTATAACTTAAGTTGTTTTTAGTTCAAAGAAGAAAATGGCAAGTAATTTACAGTACTTATTCCTCACAGGTTTAAAGAAATGACTATTTCTTCCACCTGCTGTTGTAACATAATTAACAGCAACATTAGTCCTACTTGCAGCTGCAGTAAGACAATCAGGTTCGAGCTAAAATGCATGTTAATGATGCCAAATAAACAATGCTCGAAGAATAAAGTATTGATTTCCTTTTATGTCAGCAACATAGTCTGCAGTGATAAATAATTTCTTCTTGTTGCGTGACCAGTGATTGGAAAATGTCTTGATTAAATAACAATCATGCTATCCTTGCTCTTTGACATATAGCTATCCAGCTCGGGTTTGAGAGAGATAGCATAATCGGATGAGAAGTGCAGATACTGTATAAGCACCAACAACAATAAACAAAAGAACTCCAGGCAGGTAATGGTTACATTAGATGGGCTCTATAAATCTCGGAGCTCAAGTAGTGCCTCAGTGTATGAAGAAGAGGGTGTGATACTGGGAATGAATCCAAACATTATATATCAAAGTGAAACAGAGTACAAACAATCAATGTACATGTGTAATCTCATAAGAAAAGTGAAATGCCTCTGGAGGTCCTGCAAGTACAGAGGCTAAAGTATAAGAAAATACAGTGATGTAGCAGATACAGTGTTTATAGATATCTATATTGCAAGATGATATATAGATATCAAGTCAACACTAAAGTGTTGGTACCTGTTATTCCTTTAAAGTCTGATATACTAGAGAACAACAAACTATAGTAAGTGCAGCTAAAAGTGCAAATTGTGGAAAACAGCACCTGGCGTTATGTTTAAAAGATCTTTATATTGACCTTTTTTAAATGCACTTTCCTCTATGTTTTGCTAGCCCCAATTTAAATCCGATTATAGGATGCAGTGTTTCCAGCTCAGTGATGTGTGAGATGTTAATCCAGTTGCAGGTGACAGAAGCAACAGAACAAACTCTACAGCCAAATCTGTCACGGTAGATAAATGCGACATACCCCGTTGTTTTACTGTGCACTTGTAATCCCAATCTATTTTCTGTTTTTTTTTTCTTTTCTTGTTTGTTCTGTTTGCTTTTTCCAACTTAACACAACTGTTGTAGGTCTGGCGTCACACCAAGTCAGTCATTTAGCAGTGTGAACATCTGTGCGCCCGCGCCACGGTGACAACAGTAGTCTTGTGCTGTCAGCGTAAGAGCAGTTGCTCTATGTCACACTGCTTAATATGCTTGTTGGCTTTGTTCCTCATTAAAGTACACAGGAGCTGCTGAGATGTATTGTGTGACAAAAGAGGGACTTCGCTCCTGTCTTTGCTGCAAAAACATGACAGCTGCCATCATCAGGCGCTCATCCCCTCCACCTCGCAGCACCAATCGTGGTCCTTAACACATTGTTTTCTAATTGCCAGCCCCGCACGTCTCGGCTCAGACCTCCACGTCCCAGCTGATGCCGCCTCCAGAGACAATAGATTTGTTTTAAATACTTGGTGAGCCTTCGTGAATACAGAGGATAGGAAACGGGCTCAGAGAGACAACGAGGAGCGCAAACAGAAAGCGAGTGGACACAGTGTGTTTTGGACACAATTCAATGAGATGTGTGATCAAGGCTACTTTGCTGCCTTCAGAGCAGAATTCCCACATCTCAAAGGCCATCGGAGTTGCAGTTGAGCGGTGAATGATTTTCAGAAAATGGTCATCTGAGAGAGCAGAGATTTAGCGGCAGGCACCTTATTACTTCTTTTCAGCTATCATTATTTTACCCTTATTTTATACAGCAACACAAACACACACAGAAAACAATCTCTGCCCCTCTTTCTGTGCTGCACTCGATCACGCCGCTATTCAGGGAGCAGTTTGGCTGATCTACATTGATTGCTACGGGCCATTCCCTATCCCCGGTGCTCCAGAGCAAAAAGAAAACTCCAAGCATCCTCATTCATCAAACCAGCACCTGCCAGACTCCTGCCCAAGAGAACTACAGTCAGTTTCCTTTTCCTTCTCTTGCTGCCTGTTTTCTTTGTTTTCTCTTGTCACCTCCCAAAATGGACACGAGGGAGCAGCCCGTCACTGTTTGTCCGTCGTTCTTTTTGCTACCGTATTGGACACTGGGCAATCCCTCTGAACGTGCATACAGACTGGAATTCAATCACCCCGGCTCTACCTTTGTGACAGACACACTGGCTGCTACACAACGAAATACAACACCCCAGAGCCTCACTGACACCAGTCACCAGTCCTGAAAATGCAGCTTAACACCCTACTCCCACTAAATGCTTTCACCAGAACGGAAATGCTCCATTCTGGGTTGTTTTTCGCCTCTGGAGGTGGAAAACAATGGAGCAAAATGGGTGTGTATAGAAAGATGCAAAAAAAGGAGGGTTCTGGGAGACAAATACTTTCTTTTTTAGCTTCTGCAGACAAACCATGTTGGTGGAAACAAGCTGACTCTTTTAAGCATTACAGTGCTTAAAAGAGTCAGTTCAATTCTCTCTTTTCTGCTGGGTTATTATTACATATTTATGCTTATAACTCCATGGAGTGATAGCTTTGGATGTGCTGCATTGAATAATACATTAAATGCATCTGCTTAAGCTCTGTCTCTTGTTAGCTATTGTGTGCTTGTGCAAGTCTGTGACCACGGAAAATTTCACAGAGCAGTCTCACATGCTCGCACACATTTCTATTCAGCAGGCGGACCATGATATTACACTGATGAGGGGGAAACTCCAACCATGTAAATGTCACAGCTGAAACACAACATGTTGACAGTTGTTTTCTAATGAAATGCACTTGTTATTTATTGCAATGGGTCACCTTGCTTTGTTTTACAACAATAACATAATTGTGATATATTTATAATGAGATGATATAATGAAGTCCAAAGATGAATGAAACCAGGTTGCATAGTAGATCAAAATGTTTACAATGGTAAAAAAAAAAAATGAGGGCTTACTAAAAATGTCTTCCAGGTTTAAAAAAAAAAATCGAAAATACACAAAGCTGCTAAAATGGTGTCAGACCATCTCTTTTGTGATGATCAACTTCATATGATACATCAATGATGTAGCAGCCCTATTTTACCTTCCCCAATCCTGCAAAAGCCGGCAACTATTAATCTAAAATCCTATTTTTTTTGCAGTGAAGTTAACAGTAAAGACACCTCAGCAAGAGCTGTAAGTACACAAGGTTCCACTTTAAATCAGACCCGCTCAACAGGTAATGCCTTTTTAATTTTCCCTCGTTTTCCCTGTCACATCCGTTTAGTCAGCGTGGTCTCTATGTAAAGCCACCTGCCTGCCTGATGGTGCCTGTTTCATGCTCGGTTAGACTCCTTAGTCACTTCCTCTGAAGCCCATGCTTGTGATGAATGGAACAACTTTACGTAGGAATAAATCATTCGTACATTTCCACTCTAAATTCCAGTTTCTGTACTGACGCTTTGCAGAGTGGCTCATCTTCCAATCCCAAAGTTAGCACTTTGAGTACTCTTATTGTCCCGACCATGTGTAGATTAAATATGTTACTGCTCGGGTGAAAAACTACGACAAGACTACTTTTTACCTGACCCGACATGAGCACACTTTGACCTGACTGTGTAAATTCTAACAGTATATTTTGCACGGAGGTCCTATGTCATTCATCAATAGTCTACGTTTGTTTATTATTAACTGTGATGTTCACGCACATTATTGACAGTGACTCTCACGGCTGCTGCACTCCACTTCCACCTGGTGAACAACCTGATTTACCACCGTGCCTGGACTCCACCTCGACCTGCAAATTCTCATTCTGATGTGGACTAACATATGTGCATCACATCACCAGTTATTCATATCTGCCCTCGAGTTACGCTCGGAGGGAAGCAGCCCCCTCACCCCACCCCCGCCTGCACTCTATTGATCAGCCGGCGCAGGTCTCCGTGCAGCGCTCACTTCATTGATCACCGCTGCCTCATAGATCCTCTTTCAGTCTTCTTTAACCGACCCTCTGAGACCCGGGGAAATACCGCTACCCGCATCACGGTGACAACACCAATCGTCTTTTCCATGAACACTAATTAGTCGTAATGAAAGGTTTACTATCGCAATGGTCGGATTGGACACAAAATCAAATGCGAGTTAGTGACCCGTAAAGCCAAACCTATGTAAAATTTTGAATTACACAATCTGAAATGTAACATTTCTTTGGCGACAGTCACAGCAAATTCTTTCGACTAATTTTTTTTTTCTTCTCCCAAAAATAGTCAAGGCTTAGCCTCAATCTAACCACACGTAGGACATCAAAGAGAGAAGTAGATCATATAGGCATGAGCTGGCAGGCGCTTTGACACCAAGCTAGTGAATCAGGGACGTGCGCATTATAAACCAAGTCAATAGCAGATTATGGTAATGCGATATCAAGCTGAGGGGGGGAACAGTGACTAATATTCCCCAATGTGAGCACAACATTCAAGGCAGTTATTTTTAACAACTGGATCCACAGAAATGAACCTGTCCAGGAAGCACTTTCCCTGAAAACAAAACAAAAAACAGCCTGGGCTCATGCTAAATGTGATGTTTTTTGACAAGGTTTTGTCTGTCAAAGGGAAACCAAAGAGATTGATGTCCTAATTCGCCCAGTACCCAGTCTCACATCACACAGACACTGTTGCCATAGTCATTCAATACTGGTGACTCTTCAGGAAGGTAATAAAACAAATAACATTGTCATGAACATACATGTTAGTTTTTTTTATATATATATCTATACTTGGGCAGACTTGGCTCTTCTGATTGCTTTCTCCTTCAACTTTGCCCTACTTCACCCACCAACCCCGTTCTCTCAGATATCTATCCCTACTCTTGAGGCAGGTGCCAGGGAGTGTGCATGAGCATGTTTGTGTGTGAATGTGTGGTAGGAGGATTCGATTCTGGAGGAAGTGGCTGGTCATAAGAGCCAGCTGATGAGTATCACCCTCATCCGGAGCTTCATTCATTCCCGTGCACAAGGGTCCATTCACCCCGCTGCAGCTTTTCACACTCGTGGACCCTGAGAGCCCCCCGGGCACGTTCCCACACGAGCACATTTTACAGAGGTGAACTGTCACTCACTCAAGACATCCTACACAGATGCCAGGAAAAGGTCAGCCAGATGCAGGCAAACACACACACACACACACACACACACACACACACACACACACACACACACACGCACACGCACACGCACACACACACACACACACACGCACACGCACACGCACACACACACCAGCAAAATAGAATTCAAATCTGGGAATAGGCTGCTTTTCTCATCTGACTCATTAGAAACAAGCCCCGGAGCCCCCTCTCTCACTCTCTCTCTTTTGTTTGTTTTTTTTCTTTCCCTCCTAACAAACACATCTCTATAGCATCCACAACGAAATACTCCTTTAGAACAAGTGACACGCAGCAGGAAGAGGTGTCATTTTCATTTTTGTCATCCCCCTCTGCTCTGCGTCTATGTGTCACGTTTGTACAACAGCCCACCATCATGTCCACGAACGGTAGCAATGTGCGGGAAGCATAAGGAGACACTGGGAAAAAAAGACGTCAAATATGCACATGGAAGACTAAGATGGATGACTGGATAGAAAGAGCACACAAGAATAAATCTCTGAAAATCCTCAGAGCTGATGGTGACTGGATCTGCTTAAGCTGCTGGCAAAGCGTTATACTGGCAGTGATCCTTGATCAAACAATCATGCAGATTCAGGAAAACTTTCATATCACTATATTTGTGTTGCTGATGAGGCGTGATAAAACATCTTCACTTTGGCTTTTTGAAGCAGTTCCTCTAATTAACTTAATGAAAATATGACAAAAGCTGTTAACAGAGAGTACGCCACACGGCACATTAGCTATTTGAGTTCTTTAACAATCTCATGTATATGCTGCTATCGCTACTCTGACTGCACGCTGCTGTGACAAAGACATTAATGTAACACCCTCACCATCACCACCATCACCACTATCACCACCACCCTCATCCCTGCTGCTGCTGAAGGCGACGCATTTGATCCACTCGAGAAATTCCTGCAAACGTGCACCAGCAGCGTGGCCCTCATATTCACATCACACTCCTGTCTGAGCAGAGGACAGTCTCATTAATGAGGGCATCTTGGGTGTGTTTACATTTCATTACACTGCTCTCCCTGTTCTAAATGACTGATTGGGTGGGGTGGCTGATGGTAGAGGTGTTCGATGGGGACTTTTACAGGCTTCCCAATAGTGTCCAAGGCTTATGCTGTGAGACATCTCAGCATAATGATGCACCCTAAAAAAAAAATGTTTTTAAAAAGACACACCAGGATAGGATTGTCAGTTCTTCTGGACAGCTAACAGCATTATGCAAAATAATCTGTCTCCATGCTAAATAATCTGTCTCCGCCACTCTCACTGACAGGGCTAGACTTCCTCTTAATGGCAGCAGTGTTGAACATTCAGTAGCAGCCAGGAGTGTCTATAAATCTGCAAGAGTGTTGTTGCACATAATGCTTTATTCACAATCTAATTCTAAACTCATAACTGAATCTTGTAAGAATGGCTGCAATTACATTAAAGCCCTTGAGTCACAATGTCCCTGCACTTGAGTCTTCATGAAGCTGCATCATTTCTCCACTCTCTTTGTTTCGGCGACTGACTGCAAGCACAGCAGCGAGAATCAAATGAGCACCACACTTCACAATTTCAGGAAGGTATCAAAAGTTTAGTTGTGACAACTTGGATGTTTGGTAATCAAATGCCTGTCACCCAGGCAGAGTCACACACCTGGCAGAGACACTTGTCAAAAGGTATCTCCTGGAAGTGTGTGCCTACTTCACCACAGCGAGTGTGAGCGGGCCATGGGCAAATTCAGAAGAGTGCAGGACGGAGGGGGAAAAAAAAGAAGTGTCTTGAAAAAGCCTCAAGGGCGACAAATTCTTGTCAGAATACAAAGAAGGGATAAGTGCAGGGTTAACAAAGAAGAAACAATTCCGACTGACATTTCTTTTGTGGAGCTGTGACTCAGAGTGATTGTCTGGTTGGCATAATGGCTCACATTATCACCCCCAGGAGAGTGGCATCCTCACTGCATGGACCAGAGACTTCTAAACTTATCTTGTTGGCTGTATTTCTCACATCTTGTTCTTAGTAGCCATATTCTCATTTCAAATAGTGTCACTGATTATTCATTGAAATGCCCTCAGGTCTGTCCACATGTGACACAGTAACAGAGATAACACCAGAGTCTTCAGAGGGAAGCCCTAAAAGTTTTAACCTTTATTTTGTGTAAGGATGCCATTTGGAAAGGTCTGGAGGTTTAATGGTGGATGTAGAATTGTGTGCGCGTGCTTACTAGCAAGGGAAATATAATCGGATTGTAATCCGTGGCCAATTAGAAATGCATTTAGTGTTTGTCCTTTTTTGTTGGCGTCGCCCTGATCTGCGCTCTGCGTCTTCTGTTTTTTGCCTCCAGATAAAGAAGGGAAGTTGCACCGGGTTTCATGGCAGGGGTTCTAAAATTCATAGAGGCTGTAAAACCTGGATGCTATATGACTGCTGGATTCCTAGCGGTGCTGCAGAGGTTGGGTTTATTTTGTTCATCCCCGGAGCGCAAATCAAGCTGCAAATCATGCAGAGGAACGTAAGTCCTTCGCGATCCCACGCTACAGTGAATAAGATAACCTGCAAATACACGCTCTTGCGGGGATGGATACAATGTGTGACATTATATCCTACACATTTGCACCCCCCTCCCCTTTTATTTCCAAACCGTGGAGTTGCATCCGAGCGCTCTTTGCAAAGTCGATCAACAGATTGGAGGACGTGGGCACAGACTGAAGCAGCCACAACCAGGCAAATACCAGCGAAAAGAATGAGTTCCCATAGTGCTGATACTTACAGGCGTATGTCATGGAGAAGCTACTCCCCATTTTGACCATATCCACCTGCGGCACCAGTTTGGGGATGTCCTGGTGGTGCGAGAGGGCGAACCGAAAAACCTCATACTCGTGCGATTCGGTTGGGAACAATCCTCCTGTTGAGTAGCAAAGAAACAGGAGTTAATGTTGCACAGTACGGATAAATCGAAACGCGCGCGGGTCAAAGTTGGATTGCGTGTTCTAGCGCAGGAGACAAAGGGTCTGGTGCGTCGTGCGCCATTCTCACCTATATTGATGTTACTTGGAAAACTTGAGCTCGAACCCAAGCACATCCCCAGTAAACTGGTGTAGAGGATGGTGAAGCTTCGCTGCATATTTCCTTTTGCATTGGCGAAGGGAAAAAGAGCCGAAATCCACACATAGGTTTGTCCGTGTGTGAAGTTAAAAAAAATCCGATTCTCCTCCGCTCGGATCGCCTCCTGTTAGAGCAGCTCCGGCTCCGACATCGATTCAACGGCGAGACAATTATGGCAATGGCGAGAGGAGGCACCTTTCTCTCTCTTCTCTCCCCTCTCTCTCTCTGCTGATGCTCTCTTGTCTTTGGTTGCTGCTGTATGAGACGGAGAATGACTTCAGCAATGGGTGCACTGCAAAAAATATGCCCGTCTTAAAAAAACAAAAAACAAAAAAAAACAAACAGTCGGGTGTTGGAGACAAATGGAAACGATCCCACCCTCTCAAAACAAAACTCCTAACACCACAATGCGGCGATATGACTTCTGCTATTTCTTGTTTTTAGAGCGCGTAAAGCAGGGATTTTGATCAAATGTTTCCAAACAAGTGTCAATGCAACAAGGCTGAATTACGCGCAATATACGTGAGGCAAAACCCCACACCGCCTGTCAATCCCGTTCAGAAAAGACTGCTCACACTGGAAACAAGTGACAAATCCTCAGGCTATTGGAGGGCGTCACTTCGGAAAAGGAAAACGCACAGTTTCACGCTCATTACTTGACTAATGACCCGCGAGATGGACATTTTTTGCAGTGTGCACCGTTGGAGCGGACTGACGGATCCCCCCCAAGAGGCGCGCAGGATTTCGGATTTCACGGCCCTGCAAACATATCTGTACTTACGCTTATATTTATGATCTCCAATGGCATTTAAACTATATGACAAGTTGTTTGTTTCAGGTTGGTTTTGGGGATGAAGTCATTTTTGTGCGATGGTAAAGAAAAATCATATTTCATGTGATTTCAAGCCACACAAGATTTATGTGGCTGGTCTCGAACTGTATTTAATAAAAAATATGTCTGAAGCCACTGAAGACATCCATGAATGGGTTTAAAGAAATATAGTTAGTTGGACAAATGACACCGCTTGACAGGTTGTTGAGGGAATAACTTAAGTCTGGTGCAGTTACATCAAGTTGAAAGTGACTGCAATCCACTTTAGGTTGAAAATCTACTCCACTATATGATCTGCATGCACCACTAAAACCTCCAGGGCATCCGCAATATTCACCCAATATCTGAGTGGGACATTTACAAGACTAACAGCATCATCAGTATAACATATGTGTTTCTTTATTACAATACCTGGGTTGGATGGTTTATATCAACGTCCTAATTAATGAGAAATAGATACGGCCATGAAGACTGAACACATCTCTTGTATTCTTTGTATCTTCTATCAATTCTATGTGCATCGGGGTACTTACATTATAAAGATTTGAAAGGAAAAAAAGGCAAAGACATACAGGCTATAAGAATGGGTACAGAGGCATAAATCTTTGATGAGAAAGGTGAATTTTAAGTTATACCACAAAAAACATCACTGCTAAGACCGTGGTGCAGGGTGGAAATAGGGAATGCCCCCCAGAAAATACCAGATTACATTTTGGTTAGCAAAGGCATTTATTTTCTTATTTTGAATTAATTATTACAAAAACGTCCGCAAAAGAACCAAATATTCTCACACCAAGTTAAGCGGCTCACAGTAAACACAAAAACTAAATGAGTGAACTAAAGAAGACTCTCGCAAAAGGCTAAAGAGATAAGAGAGATACAACTACACTAAAATAATTGTGTAATTTAATTTCAAATACAATATTATATACAATATTATATATTTCCAATCACAAATGTGAAATCCATTTACCACTAACATGTATGCCACATTTGTTTGTGTAATTTCAAGGTTTCAAGGTTTGTTGGGATCCTATTGGCATGAAAAGCCTTTGCCATTCATTTGAGGGCCCTGAACATCCTCCTTATACATATCTTTCTTGCACAATACCACAAAAATCATGAATTAAAATCAACTCAATGAGAGAGAACAAGCGCCTTAAAATTGAGTTTGAGCACGAGACTCATACAATGATCTCACAAACATATAATCCAGTGCATTCAATTTACACACTAAAATATACTATGTAGTAGTAGTCACAACAACAACAATAACAATAATAATAATAATAACAATGATAATAATAATGCTACAATTCTGTTGTGAAGTCAATCCCACGCTAGCATTGCCAATAATGAAACTGTTTTTATAATAGTTTTTGCTTCTTCTATGAGTTGTGAGACATTTCATATTGCATGTCTGCTGGTGGCATGATGACCTAACTCTGAGCTTAAGGATGTATTATCATACAATATAGCTGATGTTTGGGTGAAAGAAATATCCCCCCCAAAAAATCTAATATAGAAATCTGTTTTCAACCAATAACCCTCTTGGAGCATGAAAAACATTGCAACAAATATCACATAGCAGTGCATTACAGTTCCTCTACCTTGTACCATTTGGAGGTTATTTGTCTTATCTGTTCAGTACAGTTCAATTCCATTTCATTTATATCATGGCAAGAACAACACAGTCATCTCAGGGCACTTTTATAGAGAAAAATCCAACAATTCCAGCAAGCACAGGTCATGATCGAAAGGGAAAACCTTCCAATAACATGACTGAATGAATGCATGCATGCATGAATTAATTAATTAATTTTTAGGAAGAAACCTATTCAGTCCACTGTTACAACTGGAGACAGAGCGAGACAGAGATTACAGACTACAGCTGAGAGATCACTGTTGTGTACTTGAACAATCATCAACATGTGAGATTATTAATGTTTATATTGTCTGCTCTTTTGAGCTGTTTGTCTCAGGGTTCATGTATCTTTTCATTGACAGAAACACCATTTTCGATCTTTTCTATAGTACTCACGGCACATCACAGATGTAAACGCATTAAACAATATTAAATGTACCATTTTAACCAAGAGTCACCCTGTTTGTTTTTTTCTGTAGCCATTCAAACACAGAATATAGGCCAGAGTTTAAAATAGAATCCAAGCTGTCAGCTGTTTACCTCCACATATACAGAGGAATTATCTGTGTACATAGAAACACCTTTTTAAAATATTCGTTGAAATTAGTTTTGGTGTGTGCCAAAATAGTTACTTTTCCAAGATGACTCCTCCATTCATGGAGTCACTGAAAGATTTGAATGAGTATAAAAGAGCCTGAACATAACATGGCCTTCAGATTTAGGAGTTCAACCTATACAGGATATTTTGGGCTTATACCACTCTCCATCACCATCATCAAAAGATCAAATAAAGGGAAAATGTTTGGAAACAATGGTTTTGGTTTCTGCAGTAGAGATCCAGAGACTTGTAAAATCAATGCCAAGGTGCACTCAATCTATTCTGGCAGCACATAGTGGCCCAACACCAAAGTGAGACACTTTATGTAGTTTTTGTTTTTTTCTTTTCCATTTGATTCCTTCCCTCTATGCACACAGTCTTTGAATTGCAAGAAAAATATAGAGTTTTATAACTGCTTAAAAAAATTTATCACATACTGTGGAAATCATTCCCAATATTGCCAGGATTTATCCCTCAAACTAGTTTGTTTTTTTATGAAATTTCTGAATTCTGAATGAGGACTTTTGCTTTGTGTGCTCTCCCCACCACCCACCCACCCACATCCACCCGCTCACGCAGTGCAGAACTGGCAGGCAGCTGATAAGGGAGGTTCACGATTTAAACCATGTATTTACAGACAGCTACAGCCAATTATTTCCTGGAAAGGAGGTCCATGCCCCCATGTTTTGTGCAGTCTGCAAAATTACCCCAACAATGGCGATATTCACGTGAGATTGATTGCAAACTCACACTCCGCCGAGATGGCCTGGTGCTTGTTTAGAAAATGAAGTGGCAAATCTTTCTTTTGACACAATTAGGATTAGGTTTAAACTAATTTATCACACCATGTGAGCTCACTTTTTCTATAAAGTTGAGCCCCCCCCCCGGACTACAACACTAACACACATTTCTCCATGAAAATAGAATCTGGGAGATTACAGACTTATGCTGAATTAGAGCTGCAGCGATTTTAGTTGCGGGTAAACATTTCCGACTAAAAAAAAATTAAAACAGCGACTCACTACATCTGCATGTTCTATCAACACTTCAGCTGGAGAAAGATCGATGAATGATGGGTGTCCTATAGATATGAGTAGAATGGTCAATTTTTCTTGCCTTTGTTTGACTTGATAAGAGGCTACTTCAAACTGAATTACCGGGGAGGATTTCTTCAAAGTGTTTCCATTTTTTTTTTTTTTAAACAACTCTAGGCATTTTATTCTGTGGGTGAAAGCATACACATGATTTAAACATATAGTAGCTTGGAATAGTATTCATTCTCTGTGAGCTTTTCTACATTTTTTCACATTGCACACATAAAAGTAAATGTATTTTATTTGGGATTTTTAAGTGACAGACCATGCAGCATAATTTTGAAGTGGAAGGAAAATGTTTTCCCCCTTTTCAGACAAGTCATAAGATTTTCAAGTGAGTGAAGGTCCGGGCTTTAACTTGGTCATTCCATCACATGAATAGACTTTGAACTCAACCTTTACATTGTAGCTCTAGCTGCTTGTTTAGGGTCTTTGTCCTGCTGGAAGGTGAACCTCCGTCCCAGTCTCAAGTCTTTTGCAGACACTAACAGGTTTTCCTCCAAGATAGCATTTGGCTCCATTCATCTTCTGAGCAACCTCCTTGCCCCTCCTGAAGAAAAGCATCCCCACAGCATGGTGCTGCCACCACCATATTTCACAGTGGCAATGGTGTCACCCCTGCATGCATTCCAAATAGTGGAGTTATAACCTGCGTTGGATATCAGCTCAAACTATTAATATTTCAAAATGTGGATCGTTACAATCATGCTTTATTGTCAAGATGCGCTTCACTGTCAGGTATTTTGGTTTAACTGGTGCCCCTGTCAACTGGTGACCAACTTCTGCCACCCTCCATTGTTGTTGCTCCACATGGTCGAGTTCTGTGTGTCTCTCTCTGTACGTGAGTGTTCTTGTGATTTTTTTTTAATTTTTTTTTTTACTGGGCTAACGGGCTCCTCTCTTCGTCGAGTGACACCACGCACCAGCCAATCTGCAGCCTGTCACGTTGTCAGCTCACCTCAGCTCACTTGGAACTTCATCGAGGAGGTACCACGAAAGTACTTGGTACCAGGGACTAACACGTAATGGAAAAGCCTCAAAACCAAGGCCAGTCTGTCCTGTGGACAGATTGTCCTACCTGAGTTGTGGATGTCTGCAGCTCCTCCACAGTTACCATGGGCCTCTGGGCTGCTTCTTTGATCAATCCTCTTCTATTAGGTGAACGGCCACATCTGCCATCGTGCCATACTCCATTTTGGTTCATGGACTGCACTGTGCTTTGTGAGATGTTCAAAGTTTGGGATATTCCTTTATAACCTATCTCTGCTTTAAACCTGTTCACAACTATATCTTTGAGCTGTCTGATGTGTTCCTTGTTCTTCATGATGCAGTTTGTTCATAAATGAACAACCGAGGCTTTCACAGAACAGCTGGGTCTAAACTGAGATTAGATTGCACACAGCTGGACTCTATTTACTAATTAGGTAACTTAAGTATAGGAAGACTGACTACTTTGCCATACCACACTTCTCAGTTATTTATATATATATATATATATAAAAAAATTTTGAGGGGGGGTTGAACCAATTTCCCTTCTACGTCCACAATTATACAGCACATTGTGTTGATCTATCACATAACATCCAATAAAACACATTTACATTTGTTGTTGTAATGTCAGAAATAAAATTGAAACGTCCAAGTAGAGAATCAATACATCTGCAAGCCACTGCATTTAATCAATGTGTTTAATTAAATTTATTTTAGTCTTTCTGTGTGCATAGTGTCCTGTCACTTCAATGAATGTTAGATGTTAATTTTGGATTATCTGATGAAACTGAACAGATTTATGCTACATGGGTTTACGATATCTGAACAGTGTGCGGCAGTATGGAAGAACAATGATCTAGTGATGTTGTTGGCTAAAACAATTGCCATCAGGCAGACTGAAACATCACATCCATAAGTACCTACGCTATCTCTTTGTTCCTAGAAGCGTCTTCGTCATAGATCATGACATGACTGGCTGTCTGGTGGTTTTTTTAATAGAAAGTCTATGTGAGGAGTATAATGAGGCTAATCCAGTTTGAGTGTAAAGAAGGAGAAAAAAAAAACCCTCCCTACCCTGCATGTTATTCCTATAATTGAGCCACCACACTTGTGCAGTCAAGTGCTTGGGTACGTCATACAGCTGCAGGCGAAAGCATAAAAAAAGTTTTGGTACACAGTGATAAATGAACAAAATATGTCAAATAGGGTGGGGAGTAGATGTGGAGCAAAATAAGCTTGCCACAGGCCTCCTCTCAAAGGACCTTCAAACTATTGAGAGTGAGGACAAAACACTGCTGTGTGATAGAAAGAATATAGCTGGATGATATAACTTGAAAACCCAACAGTAAGGCCATGAGCTATTTAGAATGTGTTACCTAATTTGAATTAGTATATTTCAATACAATTCAAACTATAAAGTGCAATGATGGCAACAGCTATTTAAGCTTTTTAGGAAACGTTTTGTGGATTTAAGTGTCTCACTAAATCTTATAGGTTTTTCATCAATCTAAAGATGGGAAACTCAAACAGCTTCTCATTGTATGAAGTCATCAGTGTAGCATCTATAAAGTTTCCGTCAAGGACTAGCGGGTGAACCAATGAAGAAAATGGGTGGATTTGTAAGCAGTCCTATTATGTTACAATGATTGAATGGAAGCTTGGGAAATAATGTGAAGCTGCATCACAGGGTTCTCTATCTTAATCAGCATTTGCCTGAAAGTGTATTAAAATCAAAAAGGGCCAAAACTAAGACACAAACATGGCTGCGATTTATTCATTGTACAGCCCTATTTAAGACTGTACCATGCCCTACTTTTGCTATGACAACAAAAGGTCTAAAAGATATATCTTACTGTCATAATGTGAAGTTGTTAGGGCTCAGGCCTCCCACCCAGTAGGATTATGGGAAAAGGGGCGGGGTTTGAGTTCTCCTGCGCCCGGGGTGTTGCCATACTGTTTAGTTGAGTTTTGGAGGTTGCTGAATAAAGACGTGTTCTTACCTTCAGCTCTGACTCATCCTTCGTCTTGCCACATTGGTGACCCACAGTGCTTTCTCCTCCTCATGGACGCCCTGCTCGCCGAGTTTCGCCTGCGGTTTTGCATGAGGGACAACGCAGCCGTTATGGCCGACCGTTAAAGTCTCCTGTGAGGTACTGACTGGTTTCCCAGATGTGCCTTCTGGGTGTTCATCCTTCGTCTTGCCACAAAGTAAACATAAAACTTTACACACACAAATCCAAACTCGCGCAAGTCTTGTTAATAAGCGTAAATAAAAGTCATCCAATTGAAAAGACTGTCAAGAGTTAATATTTTTCTTTCAACTCAATAAAATTGTCAGCAAAAACATAATGAGTAATCCTAACTGGAGGTAGAATTGTGTGATATTAGTGATCATGAATAAAGTGTCACGAGCAACATAAGCAAAACTATCGCCAACATTTTCCCCCTCTATTATGGGCATGACATCACTGTTTATATTAATTGAATTGAATTGAATTGAATTGAAATTTATATGCAGTGAGTGCACTACTTCGGAATGTAATGGTTAGGTTGGAAATGCTCTAATATCTAATTTTATTTAGCTTTATATTATTACATGACTGACTAAGAAAAAGATCTATCGAAGAATTTAATGCTTGAATTGAGCCACAGCTTGCATTCTATTCATTCAGTTACTAATCACTAGTAAATGCTATAAATTTGTAAATGGCAAACATGTAGAAAACACATTTCATAGTTTATTTTAATTTAAAAGGATCGATCCGAGCTCTATGCACAGTAAGAAACAAATTTAGAAAGGCACTCAATTCTATATCAAACCAACCCTATGAGGTTTTTCAGTCCATTTGCCTTTGTGAACATTGAAAATGCATCAAATTTGTATGAAACCAATCCAAATGAGCACTCTATCATTTCTCACTAAAGAAAGAGGCACAGCAAGACACAATTCATTAAGTGATAATGCGAAAATCGGCCCATCTCACTCGGTGTGATCTCGCAGTGGCTGGTCCTCATGCTCCATGCAGAACACAGTTAATGGATTCAGATAGTTTTGGCTTGTTAGAGGCTTCATCTGTAGACTTGATTACAGCACTTGTTGACTGACTGACAGACTCAGTGAAAGTACAGCAGCCTTGAACAAACGCATGGCATTAGAGCAGAATCGATAGGAAACAGACCGGCGTCGACTCGGTGCCTGTCTGATTTCTGCTCTGCACCTTAATTGGGATGAATTATTGACATGTAGCTTAATTAGCTGCCCCCATAATTGATTTAGCAGCTCTGTCCAACAACAAAGTGTGCCTTATAGAGGAAGGCAAGGATCAGGACTTCTGAAAATACTTTGGATTTCAAAGTTGCGTAAGAGTTCACATTCAGTGCGTTAGTAAAAGTTTTGATTTTTTTTTACAGCATGTTTCAAATATCTAACATATATAACCTCTTTTCAGGAGCCATATTCATTCATTTCTAGAGGCGCAAGTTATTATCAATACCATCATTGTTGTACAGTTGTTTTATAGAGAATTTTGGATTACTTTTTGTTCCTTTAGGTAAACTGTAAAAACGTCAATTACTCTGAGGGTTTTGTATGTTCATTAACTGTCTTTTTTACACTAAAACTGAGGAACAATATGAGTTGCTATTATTTGCTAATATCGGTTTATAACTGCAGCCTCATTGAGATCAAACTGAGCCGTATGTGGCTCTGAACTAAAATTAGATTGACATCTTCTCTAAAAGGAGTTGGTCCTGCAAAAAACAACAATCACAGGCTGTAATATTGTCCTTGAAGGCCTTCGTACTTTTAGCTTGGTCAGATCTTGGAAAGGCAGATGGACACACTTAATATTTGTAACATCTGAGATCAAACCTCTGGAAAAGATATTGCTACACAATCAGTCAAACTGATGAATTCAGTCGTCAAATATCCAGTGCAAAGCAAAAAAAAACCAACAACAAAAACCATTAGTGGTGTGTACATTGAATGTGATGTTCTGTCCCTTTATTCCTATTCAAGTATCCTCTCTCTCTCTCTCTCTCTCTCTCTCTCTCTCTAGCTCCCTTGCTCTCATATGCTACCTGCATAATTGCCTTTCCTCTCCACTGGCCGCAGGGAGAAGTGGAGCTCTCACAACGTTACTGTGGTAATACTGATTGATGGAGTCGATACTCGCCTCGGTTCCAGAACATCGAGCATCGCCGCACACAGACATGACAAATTTCAGGGAACAAATTATAATAGCCTGCATCATGATTAATCTCCTCTGGGGGAAATGGAAATATTGTGAATACCTATGAACCCACAGAGGACGCAGAGCTTCACAATAGGACCCAAATCGAGGGGTCCAGCTGTGCAGAATCAGGAAAAGAAGACAACGGCAAAAATCTCAGCCCACCTAACAATGTGTAAAAAAATTAATAAATGATTAATCAGGGGGCAAAATTATGCAGATTCCCCGTGATATGATGAGGTGGCTGTCAGTCTCCAAATCCTTGAAAACTATTTTTACTGTTCTCTTCCTGATAAATAGCAGCTTGCTGATAGCTCTGAGGGAATGGGGGAATAGTCATGCTTGTTATCGCAGTCATGACAGTAATTTAGCGTAAAGATGGCATATCAGTGTTTAAACCCAAGTATCTGTAACATATCAGTGTACATCTGCTCATTTACTGCTATTATGGCTGACTGGGCTGATGTTTATCACTGGAGATGAGATAAAAACACAGTAATGAGGAGTAAATCAAGTCCGGAAACCAAAGGGGTATCCAGCTCATTCAGTAATTACCTGTTTTTATACTTGTAAAGTAACTTCAATGACAAATGCTTTGTTTAAGCAATTGTATTCTGCTTAAGGATAATTATTAACTTCCATATTGCAGCGAGGAAACATTTGTAGCTTAATTACCTGACTGTCTTGATGTGCAGCTTGGTTGGTTTGACATTTACAATTTCTAAGATGACATGAGGAAGCTGCTGAATGCTGATTGCTGCAGGTTTTCCTACAGATGCGATGATCAAAACAACCGCGGCTCATTGTACTGACAATCTCCTTAAGGCGCAAGTAACCAAAAAAGCTTCTTCCAGCTTTGTTTGGTTCTATAAAACTAACCATTTATAAGGGGGGGGAAATCATTTTTGTGATTTAAAAAAAAAAAAAAAAAATTCCAGGACACAAGTACCAGTTTCCTAGCTGAAGCCTCAGAAAATGACCTGCCCATGCTCAGATAATCCTGATTGGTGCACTGTTTCAAATCAACTCAACTATTTGGTGTTGAAGTGTAAAAAAAAAGAAGCAAAAAGCAAAAAAAAAGAACTTGATAAGTCTAGTTCCCAATTTTATCTTCAGTTTTACTGAGCTTCCAGGTAAATCTGGATGTGTGATCATATGCACACAGGTTGTCCAGTTGTTCACAGAAAAAGTATAATGGGATTGATCCACTGTCTAAATCGGATGATACTCTTGGGGTACATAAAGCTCAAACTGATCATTTTATTCAGTGGTCATGCGAATAATTTAATCAGATTCACAAAACAAGTGACCATATAAACAAGTAGTTCTGACTAAATAAAGTAAATCATGATGTGATGGAGCTTTAGCTAAACTGTGTAAGGAAGATATATTTTATCTCTCATCTGCATGAAAGATAATATACACTGCACAGCAATATAAATGCAACACATTTGTTTTTGGTCCCATTTTTCTTGAGCTGAATTCAAACATCTAAGTGTTTTTCTATACACACAAAAGGCAGATTTGTTATACTGAGCAAAGTATAATTTATAATTTGTTAATTTAAAATGTATAATTTCAGGGTCCAATTTAGATAAATGTCGGTATGATAAACTATCATACAGACTAATTATGTTACCTGTTAAAACTCCCCTCTGTGTGAATGTTTGGCCTTTAACATAAGTATTTAGCTCCAATCAATACACATTACCGTTTCTGCAAAGCTAACAAGGTTACCCTAAATGAGATCCAACACACTTAAAAGGAAGACCAATGAAAAATAAATCTTTAATGTGGCCTCCAGCTGCCAATCTCACTGACCAGTGGGTATACCTTTGTGATGGTTTTCATATGAATGTTTTAATAAGGGCAAAGTAAGTGGATACAATTAACTTAGTATTGGCTACTCAGCCAGAGGCAGGGGGAGTTAAAAACAAAACAAAAAAAAAACAATGTTTGAATTGTTAACTTTATTTTCATAGACATGCCTTTAATTATTACTAACAGCTGGGATCAGTGGCTGAAAGCAAAGACGTGGAGGCGCATGCTGAGGCCTTGAAACTCTTCATTAATAAGAAAAAAAAAAAAAGAAAAGGAAAAAAATTTGGTTGGAAAGTAATTAATTTTCTAATCATGGAATTTCTGTGAAACCTTTGAGACTGGCTGGAAAAGCCACTGTGCCGCTTTAGTTCTTCATGTCACACACACACACACACACACACGCACACACGCACACACGCACACACACACACACACACACACACACACACACACACACACACTTCAATATCATGGCTCATGCGTTTCACTATACATTGCAGGCAATAGAAGTGACAGCTTCTTCCCATGAAAGCAATCACCCATCACATATTTGCCCAGGGAAATCAGCACTGGGCCAATCAATTTGGACATTTTTATGTGTATGTGTATGTATGTGTGTGTGTGTGTGTGTGTGTGTGTGTGTGTGTGTGTGTGTGTGTGTGTGTGTGTGTTAACGTTACTGGCACCAACCTTTACTGCTGCAGCTGCACAGTGTGCTGTAAGCTCGTTAAAATCAGTGGCACTAATGGTCTCGATCTCAGCCTGATGCGTTCAGACTGACTTCGAGGAGGGAGCAGAGGTTGGGTATGACGCCGGAAAGTCGATGAAACAGTGGGACCAGAGAAATTCCAGCAAAGCATCTAAACTCTCTCCCACTCTTTGACATCGACATTAACAACTGAAGCATTTAGTAAGATGGGTAAACACGTCGTCACCCAGAACACACGACTCCTCATCAAACCAAAAGGAAGAAAAAAAAATTGCACTTGCTGGTTTCCTGTCAAACATTGAACCCCTTCTTCTGCGGCGGGTATCACTCTGCTTTGATCATCAGGGGAACTGTTGACAGCAGCATTATAAACAGGATTTCCCCCCCAGGTGTCCTGCAGTTTGGATGGATAGTTGTGAGGATCCAGTATTGAGCATGACGGGCACTGACTCACTGTTAGGCTGCAAAGACATACAAGTCAAAGATGTGTGAGGAAACATTTGTACTGTCAGTGGGTCGACAAACATGGTCACAGAGGTTAACGTCTCTTTGATAAACATGCTGGGATTTTGATTGCTCCCATTTCAAGACCTACTAAAGTGACTTGTACTTCTGTCTCCCTGATTAAAAAATATTCTAACTAGCTCATTTGATTATCAGGTAAACCTAGGAATATTGCATAATAATATATCAGATCACTTTCCACATCACTTCAACTAATATGGATAAACACAGGACACTTTCAATAACAGTTTGATTGCAATGTACATTGGGAGGATGTTTACCTTCAGCAGGATGCCCTCAAAGACTATCAATCCCTTATTGACATTGTTGAGTCTATTCAGTGACTGTTTCCAACCTAAAAAAAAAAGCCATGGTTTTAATGAATCTTGGTTATGCCCTGGATTATAAAGATCTTCTAGTAAAAAGAATATATTCTAGTGAAAATCAATATGGAATCCAATTCCACAAAAACTATGACATTTACAGAGGTTGTAGGAATAAATGTACTCATTTATTGGGTAGAGCAAAGAAGAAATCCTGCCCTGACTCAAACACTCTATATATATTGAGTATATATTAATGCTCAATATATATATTGAGTGTTTGTGTGTGTGTGTATATATATATATACACACACACACACACACACACACACACACACACACACACACACACACACACACACACACACACACACACACACACACACACACACAAACACATCCACCCAATGAGAAAATCTAAGATAAGTTCCAAATCGAAATTTGCGTTTTCTAAATTTGTATTTAGAAAAAAGGAGAATCTATCCATTCAAAGTATTGCCCTTTGAATGTATTCTCTTAGTTGAGACAAGAGCATTTTCTATTTAAAAACAAGTAGATATTGTTTGTTTAATATTTGTACCCATGGCCTTTAGCCGCCTTTAACTCAGACCATGCTCAATAATCCCCTGACCTTTGCAGGTTAAATGTCATCTCCCAGCAAGAGAGTCAATGAGCGAGTGTAAGTGGGTCAGACAGATCTGAATTACCTGCAGGGCAGAGAGGAACATTGTACATTTACAACCTATGTGATGTATGTATGTGACTACGCACACATTTTCAACTCCAACTGTGGTGAAATATTGGATATAAAGAACATGTATGCACTCAGCTGGCATACATGTACACTTTACTGAAAGCAATAGTGTTGCCTGTGTTAAGAACTGCTCAAATTGTACCACATTGTATCTTTAATACTAATAAACTAAATTTTTCTTAAAGAGTAAATACAGTTTATGTAGGACAGTTTTGTAGGAATTGAGAAAGATAAGGAGGAGAAAGTGTGATCATATCTCTGGGAAAGAAGATACAGAGGAAGAGAAGTTCAGTGAGAACGTCCATCGACGCAGTGCACTGGTGTGTGGATAAAAGAGACAAAGGACACTGGAAGAAGATGATCCTCTGTGGCTACCACTAATGGGGAAATACAATTCAATCAAGAAGGAGGAAATACAATAAGATAATTTGATTATTTTCACCCAACATAAGACAGTGCAAGAGCTTATTTTCTGACATAACACACCAGATGTCTTAGTGTTTCAAGATTACAGGGTGGCAAATATCCTTTGGATTACTTTTAATATTTCAACACACCAATTTACATGTGTTCACCACGGCCTCAGCAGAAACCTTTAAAGAAGCAGTTTGGTATCACATTTTTACGTTGTTTTTGCCACATTTTTATTGCATTATATTATATTACATTACATTACGTTTCACATGATCATGCCATTTCATTATATCATGTCACCATGAAACCATATAATGTTTTAAAGTCATAGTATAAAGCCTTATGAAAAGTTTCACATCATAAAATGATTTTGATCTGTTTTATTTAATTATATTTCTTAAAATTAATGTATGTTTTAATTTGATATTTAATCAATTAGTTGTATATGGGTACAGTGTCTTTAAAACTAATAAAGGAATTTCACTAACTTGAGTGTATAGTGTGCAGTTTAAAGAATGTCTTGAAATGCCTGCTCAAATTATTTCTGATGTATAAAGGTAGAGAACACAACATTGATGTGAAGTGAAAAATATAATATATTTCCCCACTACAAACAGTCTGCTTGTCAAGCCATGCCCATTATACAATTATAGATTATAGAAAGCAAAGATGTTTTTTTCACATCATAACAGAAGAGCAGAAGGAATATGTCTTTCCTCATATTCTTAGTGCTCACAAAAAAATGAAGGCACTGCCTTGGTCATCTGTATCAAGCATTCATGTATATGAAACATAAAAGCACAGGTGAAACAAAGATGAAGCAATGTAGACAGTTTGACATGAGCTGAATGGTTTGTCGATTTTGCTGAGAGAATTAGAGGTAAGCGACATGGTATTGACTGTAGATTGTGTATAGATAGTGTTGCCATGGTGCTTCCACTCTCTCTACCATTTTGCCTTTAGGAAATAAAGCTCAGAGTTCTTAAATGACAGTTAGATGTGCTCCAGTAGTGCTGGAGTCTGATGAGAACATTTCCAATATGTGAGATGACATTTATTGTCATCATGTGATCAATGAGATTTGAGGACTGTCATTTCTTCCCCATTTCATACTGCAGGGTAAACAATGCCACGTAGGTTCAAAATGTACAGTGCACATTTACCTTAAGTAAATTAACTCACTGAATTTAAGGCCACTCACACCTTGACTGAAATATAAGAGACACCAATTAGGCTGTTTCACGGAGTGATGGGTCCAGAATATTGATGTCCTGTGAATGACGGTGGGGGCCACGGCAACAGCGGCAGTGGGCGGCACTGCATCTTGATTGGAACAAACAAGGCCCAAATGTGCTTCAGTTCCCATAAAGTCAAGAGAAAAGTGTCTGAAGGTTTGTGAAGGTCACAACACATTCTGGCTGCAAGGAAATCAATTTCCTTTTGAGCTAAAAACGCCCCTTGTGTTTTATTGACCCATATCTTTCAAGTCGCCAAGCCATTCTCTGGTCACCCCAGAGCGTCTTCGTGGCCAAAAAAAATGGGCCATTCAATGATGGAGAGCAGAGTGCAGTCCATACATCCATTTGCATGTACGCATTCACAGTGTGAGGCGCAGGTTTGAGAGTGCTTTCCTTTTGTGTTTGGATGCCCATGTGCGTGTGTGTTGGTGTGTGAGATGTCAGACTGCAGAAATTGTACTTTGCTTTGAAGGACAGGGAAGGAGGGATGGGAAGCCAATCTGTTCCTCTGCAGATTAACTCTCTCATTCCAGACCACTCTTTTCACTGAAACACCCACTATCTCCGACGTTTGTCTCCCCCCTCCCCTCCTCTTTCATCACTCTCTCCAGTTCCTCCCTTATTGCTTCTGTATTCTCAGTGACTCTCTCTTGCTCTCTGTCAATCAAGGCTACCTGCACGGGCTGCTGTGGATTTGCGTGGGAGTGTGATGCATCTGTGGCTGTGGAGGCGGTGTCGAGATCCACCCCCGGTTTTGAGTGGGTAGCTTCGGATTTGAAAAGCCTCTCTATTGAAGAAGGGGCAGGGTAAAATAAGACATGAATGGGGCACAGGCTGAGACAAGACAAAGGAACACATCGGTTTTGGCTCTTTTTTACATCCTAAAATCATCGGTGTATATTTATCTGTCTGATGGCAAGATTATGTCAAAACCACAGCACGGATTGTCAACATTTTCACAACAGATAGACATTAGACCATGGAAGATTTCATTAAATTTTGGAGGCGATCTGGATCTGGATTCAGATTCTGGATCAGAATTTCATTTTAAGGACTTTCAAGCATTATGTCAGACTTTCACCAAAATTTGGCAGATGTCAGAAATCTCTGATTGCTCTTGTTTGTGCTGTGAGAGAAGGAGCCCGGTTTCCACCCTGGTTGCACAGCACATTGTTTCTTGTCCAATTAGCCGAGCATCCAGCTGCTGCCTGTCTTCTCCCTCAGACTGTAGCAAGAAAAAGAGAAAGACAGAGAGATAGAGAGTAGATGAGAAAAAGACAGAGGTTGAGGACACGTGAAGAACAACTTTATGACCCATGGGAACTTTGCATCCTCCCACCCCAGTCAGGCTGGAACAGGGAGAGTGGATGAAAGTGTGTGTGTGTGTGTGTGTGTGTGTGTGTGTGTGTGTGTGTGTGGGGGGGGGGGTAGACAAACCTGAGATGGCAGATGAGGGGAGAAAGAAAACCATATGGGATAGCTCTCCCACTCATTTCTGTTTTAAGACTGTCCATCTATATTAGAAGTCTGAATATGGGTGATAGTTGGATGGACTAGAGAGGGAATGCTGTGGTCGAGTATGACGCGGGGGGAGGCAATATGGGGGCGTAGGGTTGGATGAAGGAAGTGAGTAGGTGCTGGAGAACAGCAAGGGTGCATGCTTTCATTAGCACTCTAAATGCTAATGAATAACTTCATAGCTTTGAAGATGCAGCTATGTTAAATATGCATGGGTTATCCAACACTGAACACAGTGGGCAAAAAAGAGATGGAATGGGAAAAGAAGGGGAGACAGAGTATAAATGTAACAGTGGGTAAAGAGGTGATGAGTGAAGGAGTGAATATGTGGAATTCCTGAAATCAATTCCATTGTCCCCGGATGTCTAATGTGGTATACAGGTCTTTTTTTTCCCTTTTTTTTTTAAGGCTTCACGCAAACCAAACTATCATAATCGTAATACTTAAGAACAATGATGAAATGTGAATCGCCGCCTTAATTGTTGCAAACAAGTGTTAGCGTGACTTTTCATGGTGCTCTCTCTTGGCCTCCTCCCTGTAGGGACAGATGCAGTCAGTCATTAGTGTTAAGTCAAAAGACATTAAGCCAAGCTGCTTGTGGTGCAGTAATGGCCCAGCAGTTTGAAGCGATGGCAACAACAACTAAGGACAAATCTCTGTGGAACCGTTTCATCTTTTTCTTCTCGACAGGAAAACAAAATGTAAGGATTTGGTTTGGCAAAGCACAAAACAGACTCATCTCATACATCAGATAAAGTTTGTTGAGACTATATGGGAAGCATTAGGAATATTAACATCTTTTTCACGTCCGAGGCCTCTCATTTCATTTTTTACTCCAATGTTTGAACCCTGCAACAAAAATTGAATAAATGCATGTATAATGCGAGCTAATTGACCATTACAGTATGCTGGTCGTTAACAGGTTAATGGCTTCCATTAATACCTACGCAAAAGTGACAGGGGGAACAGACGAGCTTCTTCAATTTGATTTCCAATTAATATGTATGAGTAGACCTGTGAGAGAGAGAGAGATGATATGAAGTCACATTATAGGAGCCGAGCGGAGGTGACAAAGCTATCTGATGACTTGGCTTGAAGAGGAAGTGACCGTACTATTAATGGTTGCAACACCAATATAGAAGAGCAAGGCCAAAGATATGAAAAGGCAAGTTAATTTCAAGAGCTGCATTCAACAGCAAGGTGATTAAAAGTGCATTATAACCTAAAGTGTAAAATATGACTGTAACACTGCATTATGTAATAACACAGCATTCTGTAATAGCTCGACAAAATGTAATACATTTTCACTTCATGACAACGGCCATATTTTTAAATGAATTTGTAATAATATGTTGGATGATACAATATCCAACCAGAGCAAATATTTTTATTCATAATAATCAACAAACTTAATTTCATGCATTTCACACTTTTGAGTCTCTGAACACTTATTTCCTTATTTGGTCCATTTATGGAGTATTTGCTCATTCAGTTATTTGTTCTGCTTCCTCATTCGTGATCTCTCTGTAACATCCAGACAGTTTATTTTGTTTGCCATGCCAATCAGTTTTGTCTTAACAATAACTGACCTGAAATCAGTCTGGTATCAATGGCCAGGTCAAGAGGCAACATGTTGAAAGGTATGATGTTCAATGTCAATAAAACGAAATAAGATTTGCATGTTTATTGATGAGTAGCATAAATGACAAAAAAGTTGAAAAGTTTATGTTGAAGCTTTTATCCTTGTATCCATATGCTGTCCTTTGCAATGGCAGTGCGAGTTAGCTAGTTTTAGAGAGTTTCTGATAGGAACATTGTGGTTCCTTTTATTGTATTTTTAAGACTGTATTCCAAATCCTGATTTCAACTAAATTTAAAGTCAATGAGTCACTATTTCTGGAAAGCCAATGTTGCAGGTTGATTTTTTTTTAGTGTGAATGAACTGCTACTGCTTTAGGAAGGGGAATTTAAAGATGGTCATATTGACTGTTTATGAGCCTAAAATGAGCTTGGAATACATTCAACATGATTGATGCTATAAGTAATTTGGTTCATTAAATGACCAATTTATTTGTGAATTAAAATATTTATATATATATTGCATTGAAGCTGTTTATTATAAAGTGCAGCATGTATTTTACTTGGGATTAATTTAAAACAGTCTAAAGTATGTTCAACTTTAGATTTATTTCTAAAAGACCTAAAGCCTCTTATAATGAAACCAAGGACTGAGAATCAAAGAAAAGAAAGCAGCATCCACAGGGGAAGCTTTCGGTATGGCTGCTGGAGGGCAGAGCTCCATGTCAGAGAGGAGATACAGTTTCTCTGCACTGTGCTGTGGATTCACTGACCGGGGTTAAGCAATCACACCCTGACCAGGCCTCGCAGTTTGTGAAACTGCATGAAAATCAGGCAATGAAGCAAAATTATGGAGGCGTTGTTTTTTGGCTTTACCCTTTGGATAGAACTGTTTCTACCATGATACACCATGCAGGCTGCAAGACAAGAAAAAAAAGAGTATTCTGCTGATTCATTCCTAAACCCCAAAAAGGCTCAAATGCACTTTAAGTGTTCAGCTGTAACTTTTGGAGAAAATGTTGGTACTTGTAAAATTACATGTTGTACTGCAAGATACTGTAGCTGTGAATGAGAAAACAAGCAAGCCCTTCTTTTTTTCTTCATTGTGTTGTTTTTCACATCATTGTCAAAGGTTTTGACCAAATATTTAGTAGGTCACTAAAGATTTTTCGATGGTGAAAAAGCCCAGACGCCTCCCCACCGACCTTGGATGTGCAAAGTTCTGCCCTTTCATCCCTGAGTGAAGCTGTGCTGCGGCAGTTTTCAGTTGATCATGGAGCTTGACCAGGCTAATAAGTCAACTTGCCGATGGCCCATCAACCATCTCTCTGAATGCTTTTCCAGCGAACACGATCAGTCACTGCACCACCAGCCACTGGTTCTATGACAATCGTGGATTCCCTACCGAGGAAAAATATCAGATGGCAGTTAAGGTCGACCTGTCGCTTGCATGTCAAGCAGTTGGCTGTTTACATCTCAGTTTAACGTGGGGGTTTTATCTCTTTTGTACCTGAAGATGAGCTTGAGAGGAGTGACCACTGAAAAATCCATTTGATGTCAACAAAACTTAAGATCATAAATTACTGGTTTTAGATGTGATCAAAACATGCTGGTAAATGGCTCAACTTAGTATGTGTTTTGAAATATAATTGGCTTTTCTGATGTGTATATCTGTGTCACCCACGTAAGTATAGGCTATTTTGGGGTTTTCCATAATCTGTGCCTGTTGGAGCATGTCAACACACAACAGAAGAAGGCTCAAAATGCATCCTTCCAGAACTCCATATGTCCTTTTTTAAATGTCCAGATGTGTGATTATTGGCTGACTCAGAATCCATCCTGCCCTTCAAACGGAGTTACTGATGCAAAAAGGCTCAACGTCTTTTCTCATCTGTCTGATAATATGTTGGAAGGAGCGAAGAAATGGGGGAGATCGCAAACAAAGGACAGGGAGGATTCTGAAAACAAGTTAGCAGATTTTAGGACATATGGTGTGCAAAGCTGGATAGGTGGCTGCTGAAATATGCTGATGGCAAGTGTGAGAGCCAGAGAATCCAGGGAAGTTTGATAAAAGGTTTAAAAGTTGAGTGCAATTTGCATACGTAGGCAGTGGGTGCAAAATAAGACCCTACATTTCAGCATAAATCCCATGGAATGTGTCATTTTGCTGGGGGAATACTTTGATGTCAAAAACGCAGTGCTTACTGTAACATACTCTGTGTAAATGATAACAACACTGGAGCATCTCCTTCTCTTCCCCGTGCATTGATATGGGTGTTAATGACCAGCTATTTGTCTACTCACAGTTGACAGCATTAAAGCACATTACTCCTCCATCTGTACCACTGCTCTCTCTGTTATGAATTATGCTGTTTAAATGGGTTCACTCCTTTAGAAGAGCTCTGGGCAGGGTCTGTGGAGAGGCATCTAATGGCAGATAAGGCGTAGGCTGCAAACGCAGCAAAGCAACAACAGCTGTCAGAGATACTAGGGGGAGAGAGAGAGAAAGAGAGAAGGGAGAGAGAAAAAAAGGACCAGAGATGGAGGGAAGTACAAAGATGTAAAAACAAATGGAGTGTGTGAGCGGAAAATGAGATAAAAAAAAATTTATTCTGTGCTGCGCTATCCAGCCTCTCAACAAGTGAGGTTGTGTGTGGGAGAGAGCAGAACACAGAGTGACATTAGTTGTGAGGAAATCTATTGATTGCTACAGCAGCCATTATTTTCCAAGTCAAGAGATTAAAGCAAAGAAAGGAGAGGGCGGAATGGATGGGATTTAAGTAATCTGTAATACTGTATACCCTACTGAGGAATGTGCATTGAATTGTGTTCAGATTAACTCATTAATATTCAGTTTTCCTTTGCAAAGTAAAACAGCACATGGTTAACACGATGGGTACTTGCTAGTGTCCTTTAAAACAAGGCACAAAGGCTGTTGTCGCCATCTTTTAAGCCTAATGGAAAGGAGGAGGAGCACAAGGCAAAAAAGGAGAAGGGATCCATTCATTTCATCCTGGAAAGATGTGTACCTTTCTAAACTGCTGCTGACATGCACTCATGCTTTTGCCCAGAGCGAGCACAGATATGCCGAAGGGGAGAGAAAAGGGTGGCAGAACATGTACCAACAAATGAGAGGGGGTGGCGGCTCAGTGTGTGGAAAAGAAGGGGAGGGAAGCATTTATGTATGATGGATGAGAGGTGGAGAGGGTTGCTGACTGTTAGATGTTTCCTTTATCTCTCTTATGCGATTTTGATATGCAGAGTGAGAGAAGGTTGGAGGGGGGGGTTCCAGCAAAGATGGAAGGCAGCGGAGGAATAAGCCAGGGGAGAGTGAAGCAAAGGAGGAGGAGATGCTATCACATGTATTACCTGGCAGAATGCTGCCAGCACCTCTGCTCGTCTTTAATGAGGCCAGGAGGAGCATTATGCAGATGAGACTTAATGGAGCGTGGACCACAGACCGAACGTAGGGTCACCGATCACCACGTCTGCTTCCTCCTTTCCCTTTGCCCTCTCATCCGCTGTGCTCCTTCTCTGCCCGCCTCATCCTTCAATTTGTTTGTGTCCTCGCCTTCCCCCTTCTTCTTTTAAATTTTCCACCAACCTCCCGCCAAACACATCCTTGTGTTCGCCTCTTGAGCGCCATCCTCATCATACCATTTTCCTTTTTCAGAGAGCGAGAATGTGTCATCGATCTCCACTTCAGTCGTGTTGGCTGATCAGAAGATGAATAGAGCCCTTGTGATGTAAAGATGAGATTCATTGCAGAGAGGGCACTTTAAACTAGCATCTGGCGAGGAGAGGAAAAGGAGAGATGGAAAAAAACACAAGCAATGAAGGGCGGGAAATTAAAGACGGGGAGTCAAGCGGAGGATTTCGCTGCTTCTCAGATGGAATTTCGAGGGCCATTCCTGAATGATGCCTCATCAGGCTTTATTCGGTGCGTCATATCTAATTGCTTTTAGATCCGTTCCTATGGAAACTGCAGTTCTCTTTTAAGCTGCTGAGGGGGGATGTTTTATCACCTTTTCTCTTGGGGGTTGGTGCCACCATTACATTTGTGGTTTGGATGAACACGCCACACTACAGAGGGATAAGCTTGCTGGGCCTCGGAGGACAAACATCACAAGCCAGGAGAAGATATGTGAGCAGAGAGTGGAATAACAGTGTTGCATTCCATACACATGAAAATATTGAATGCATAACTTGCCGTCACATGAGACAATGGGAAACAGTGAATGAATATGCATTGGCTTGTGCACAAACATGCTGCACGTGTGCGTTTGTGCATGCACACATTTTATTCTCACACAAAAAGAAATAATTGTAAAGGAAAATCCCCTTTGGCTGACAACAGAATGACGTCTTTGTCTGGCTGCAAGTATACAGCACAATAACAATTTCAGTTTTACAGTTATGTGGGAATCTCTCATTGGCTTTATCTTGAAGCGACAAGAAAAAAAAGAAAACGCAAATGTGGCAATAAAACAGATTGCCTCGTTGTTCATTTTGTGATTACAGCCAAATGGCTTCATGAGTGAAATTGTACATGCAGATGATATACCTGCTACTGTGTCTCTGCAAGATTTGGACACGAGATGTGAACATATGGAGTGAAGAAAAATACTGCTGGCAAATCAGAAAAGCAAATAGAAGGTGTTTATTCTCAACTTGTATTTTGGATTCGGTTGTGTGTTGTACATTGTTACTCCTCTTTCTCTTTAGAAGTGACAAAGCCATACAGTATAGCATACAATTATATTGTTCCTTCGAGAGCCCTGAAGCTTTTTTTCTTGTTAATTTGTATGACTAAAGCTATACAACACATGTCCAGTAAATTACGCAATTACAGTGTACTTGAGAGTCATGACTGAGTATATTCAGGATATTCTACATGCAATACAACAGCAATTGAGTTAACCATATTGTGAGTGTCATGTCTTCTCTTGTTTGACTTTATATATTTATTTTATTTGTCAACTGTTGTAGTCTTACGGGCATTTGTGGCATCAGAAGAAGTGAAGAGGATCCTCTGTGGTTTTTGAGTAAACAGTAATTGTATCTGTCTTTGCATTGCCCCTGGCTGAAGATTTTCCCATTCTATGAATTATGCATGGTTCTCGAAATCATTTGTTGTTAACAGAGAGTAATGAGGCTGATGCTTAGCTGGATTTTGGATTTTATAATGGGAATCGTCTCTAATTTTTGCTGGCTTAGTAGTTAATTTAGTTTAACTATGTTAACACCAAAGTTACCTGAACCATTTTAGAATTTCAAGCAGAGGAACCTGCAGTTTTGCCAATTGTTCTTTTCCTACATGGGCAAAAAAACAAACAAACAATGACAACCTGAACATCATGTGCTTAAGCTGTAAAAGGGAAAAAAATGATGTGGGGATCTGGTTTTCCGTTGGCAGGGGTATCAAAACAGGGGAGATGACAAACAGGTTTGTTTGACAGAGATCAATTCCTGCGATGACAGCATTCCATCACCACCTGTAATTTATCTTGATTCTCGCTAGCTTTTGTCTCGTAGTGTCGAGCAATATTGTGTGACTCTCCAATCCCAGTATGCATTCATGAAAACTCATATTTCACTCAATCATTCATTGCATGTGCAGATGAAAAAAAAAGGATCTTGAACACTGTATGCTGGAGCTGGAAAAGAGAAAGCCATAGGTGTTTCTGGGCTTCCCTATAGAGATCAATCCCTCAGCTGTCAGGACTCAGTTCATCCCTTCATAAGCAGCAATACAGAGGCAGAAGACAATCCCTTATTGTTGTAGTGCTCCCTCCTCTAGGCCACTAATGCCTGAGAGTTGATGGTCTCTGTACAGGCATGCTTCTTCAGTCCGCCTTGAGCTTTCAGCATCTGAAAAACCACTGTGACTGGAAATGAAGGAGGAAACACAAGGGTTTTCTCGACTCAGTCCACTCCTCTCCAACTGGCCGTCTCGTATTCCTATGCTCTCTTATGTTTTGTTGAGAGGACCACTGCTGTTTCCACAAGAAATTAAAAAACTACACAGTAATGCTGATTAATGTACACCAACACCCCCAAAAAAATCTTTTAATTTTTTGAAGCCTAAGAGGGGAAAAAAAAGCATTAAGTATATTTGGATTTCACACTCATAAAGCTTGCCTCACCCCACTGACTGACTGGTTTAAAAAGATACACTTGAAAACCACTTTTATTATATATCAGTGGTTTCAAGACACAGAGTTGTGTAAGCTTTACCTTTCAGGCAACAACACAATTCACTTTAAGGCTCACTAATTCGCAAACTTTCAAGACTGTGGATATTGTATTGGCAGGTAAGATTTCGTATTATGTATAGTGTATAGAAAAAAAGGCGCAGCTCTTTATATAGCCATTGAGGATATGGATTTAATCCAGCAACATATCCTGTTGCCATGCAACTACTTAATCAATCTTCATTCCAAATGTGTTATCCAGCAATGGCTTTACCAATGTAATTTATGTGGAACTAATAATTACTTTGAATACGTTTAAAGGAGACTGGTGTATCAATAATCTTTTATAACCACTGATGGCAGTGAAGAAAATCATCAACAGACAATGCAGATCATTTAGTTTCTATGTAAAATCTACACTCATTTAAATCTTTTTTCTGAATGTGATTAGGCTTTTGCCACCGTTTGAGTGACTCTCCCTGCTCCATCATTTGCCTAACTGGTGGCATCGGAAGTCTTGCAAACTGAGTATTTCCCATCAGCATTTCAAAGGCTGTCCATCATTTTGACACATCAGATTAGGGGACAGATCTTTTAAAGTGAGTCTTTCGATCAAAGTGACAATAAAAGATTCCGTAAAAATCTCAAGGTTTTAATGAGTCGGTTGGGTTTCTGTGCTATCGGTCTTTGCTGTTTCTGTGGTGGTGGAAAGGTCAGCTGCATACACTGCAACTCGTAATAATGATCAATATCTGTGTGGTGTGATTGTTTTCACAAGACTGATTCTGCCCACGAAACTTGTTCCACTTGGGAAATTTACAAAGTGCTCTCAATTCGCAAATAGTTATTGGTCACATACTCTTGCACAGTTTGTCTCCTAAAGAATGAAGGTATAGCTATAGAAACATGAAGTGCACAGCCACTCCCTTACAGTCCCTTTTATTTCTTTTTTTTTGCCTTCCTTTCATAATTTTTTTTTAACTCTGTGGTAACTATCTACAGTCAGCTGTTTAGATAAGTGGTTTCTTAAATTCCCCCTAGCCCCTCAGCATGGCTCGCTGCCTTATCAAGGTCAAGAGTGCTTTACAACACTTACAGCATTTTATCAGCATATTATCCAAGCAGACGAAAACGTGGAAGCAAGCCTGTGGGCTGAAATTCACTGGCAAAGCTCATTAAGCCTTGCACTGTTTTTGATGACAGGCCATGAGTAAGTTTAATGTTGCCAATGGCGGAGCTCTAAACACAAAGACCTGCGGATCATTACAGTGTAAGACTTAGCTCCTAATCCCCCAGTTGTAGGCTGGACTATAGCCTCATGAGCTAACCTTGTAGGTATGCCTGCTTCCAAGCAAATCCTCAACCTTGACGTGGCTTCGCCTATTTCAACTGCGGCCTCTCCCAAGGCTTAGCTGCACCCTGGACTGAAAACATCAAAAGCAACGTTCTTCCGTACTCTTTCTTATAGGGGAAAAAAATTCAATTGAAATGCACACAAACACACCATTCATGGTGTGACACTCAAAGGATTTCACTACCAGCCGTATTCACTGCTTCTTAGTCCCCATGGTTAAACTGAGCAAAGAATAGTTAACATTATTTGAAGCCATGACGTTAATTGCTGGTTTTAGAGAGCCAATCAAAAGGGCGGTTATATATAATGGAAATTAAAAACAAAGCTGCTCCTTTGATGTCCGTCTACTGAGCCTGACAACAGGGAGTGAAGGTTAAAACCCAATGAGTGCAGCCTTTTAACAAGAGACTCTTTGAAAATCAAGCACAGCAAAACTCCAGGATATACAACACCAATCTGGACAAAAAGGATAAATGTTTTAATAAGTGCAGAGCCTTTGAGGAAACAAATGCCTAAAGATGTTTTCCTCAAATGAAATTCATACAGTGAGGCTGGGCTGTTTTTTGTTTTGTTTTGTTTTTTTAATGAAACTGGTTTTGCTTATAATATCAGGAGCATCTCATATTGTTGCCATCCAATATATCACGGTCACATTATAACAATACACTTTTTAAAAAATGGCAAAGGAATTGGACTATACAATATATACAATATATAATATTGGACTTCTGTGCTAGTCACAGTTTGACGATAACGAACACCATGTTCGAGCACAGGGGTGTCCATAAGTGCACATGGCACCAGGACACCCTAGGTCGGAGGTCAATGATAGACTTTGTGGTCGTGTCATCTGATCTCTGGCCGCGTGTCTCGGACACTCGGGTAAAGAGAGGGGCAGAGCTGTCAACTGATCACCACCTGGTGGTGAGTTGGATGCGCTGGACCGGGAGGAGGCCGGATAGACTCGGCAGGCCCAAACGTGTTGTGAGGGTCTGCTGGGAACATCTGGCCGAGCCCTCCGTCCGCGCAGCCTTCAACTCCCACCTCCGGGAGAGCTTCTCACAGATCCCGAGGGAGGTTGGAGACATTGAGTCCGAGTGGACCATGTTCTCCACTTCCATTGTCGAAGCTGCTGCTCGGAGCTGTGGCCGCAGGGTCTCTGGCGCCTGTCGTGGCGGCAATCCCCGAACCCGGTGGTGGTGGAGGCAAAAACTCGGGTCTGGGAGGAGTTCGGAGAGGCCATGGAGGAGGACTTTCGGTCGGCCTCGAGGAAATTCTGGCAAACCGTCCGGCGCCTCAGGCGGGGGAAGCAGTTCTCCACCAACACTGTTTACAGTGGACGTGGGGAGCTGTTGACCTCAACTGGGGACATTGTTGGGCGGTGGAAGGAATACTTCGAGGACCTCCTCAATCCCGCCACCACGTCTTCCATTGAGGAAGCAGAGACTGGGTTCTCAGAGGTGGACTCGTCCATTTCCCAAGCTGAAGTCACCGAGGTTGTTGTGAAGCTCCTCGGTGGCAAGGCACCGGGAGTGGATGAGATTCGCCCAGAGTTCCTTAAGTCTCTGGATGTGCAGGGACTGTCGTGGCTGACTCGTCTCTGCAACATCGCGTGGCGGGCGGGGACAGTACCTCTGGACTGGCAGACCGGGGTGGTGGTCCCTCTCTTTAAGAAGGGGGATCGGAGGGTGTGTTCCAACTACAGAGGGATCACACTCCTCAGCCTCCCCGGGAAAGTCTATTCCAGGGTACTGGAGAGGAGGGTCCGGCCGTTAGTCGAACCTCGGATCCAAGAGGAACAATGCGGTTTTCGTCCTGGTCGTGGAACACTGGACCAGCTCTATACCCTCCACCAGGTGCTTGAGGGTTTGTGGGAGTTCGCCCAACCAGTCCACATGGGTTTTGTGGATCTGGAGAAGGCGTTCGACCGCGTCCCCCGAGATGTCCTGTGGGGGGTGCTCCGGGAGTACGGAGTCCGGGGTCCCTTGTTGAGGGCTGTTCGGTCCTTGTATTCCCGGAGCAGGAGTCTGGTTCGCATTGCCGGCAGTAAGTCGGACCTGTTCCCTGTGCACGTTGGCCTCCGGCAGGGGTGTCCTTTATCACCGGTTCTGTTCATCATATATATGGACAGAATTTCTAGGCACAGCCGGGGGCCGGAGGGGGTCTGGTTTGGGGACCACAGAATCTCATCTCTGCTATTTGCGGATGATGTGGTTCTGTTGGCCCCATCAAGCCTGGGTCTCCAGCGTGCACTGACACGGTTCGCAGCCGAGTGTGAAGCAGCTGGGATGAAGATCAGCACCTCTAAATCCGAGGCCATGGTTCTCGACCGGAAAAAGGTGGCTTGCCCCCTCCAGGTCGGTGGAGTGCCCTTGTCCCAAGTGGAGGAGTTTAAGTATCTTGGGGTCTTGTTCACGAGTGGGGGAAAGATGGAGCGTGAGATCGACAGGCGGATCGGTGCAGCGTCTGCAGTTATGCGGACGTTGTATCGGTCCGTCGTGGTGAAGAAGGAGCTGAGCCAAAAAGCGAAGCTCTCGATTTACCGGTCGATCTTCGTTCCTACCCTCACCTATGGTCATGAACTATGGGTCATGACCGAAAGAACGAGATCCCGGATACAAGCGGCTGAAATGAGCTTCCTCCGTAGGGTGGCTGGGCGTACCCTTAGAGATAGGGTGAGGAGCTCAGTCACCAGGGAGGAGCTCGGAGTAGAGCCGCTGCTCCTCCACATCGAGAGGAGCCAGCTGAGGTGGCTCGGGCATCTATTTCGGATGCCCCCCGGACGCCTCCCGAGGGAGGTGTTTCGGGCATGTCCCTCCGGTAGGAGGCCTCGGGGCAGACCCAGGACACGCTGGAGGGACTATGTCTCTCGGCTGGCCTGGGAACGCCTTGGGGTGCCACCGGAGGAGCTGGAGGAAGTGTCTGGGGCGAGGGAAGTCTGGGCAACTCTGCTCAGACTGCTGCCTCCGCGACCCGGCCCCGGATAAAGCGGTAGCCAATGGATGGATGGATGGATGGAATTCCACATTTTCAAAGAGTATATTAATGTTGATTTAGCCATAAAGTGAAGCTAAACTACAGACAATAATTACATTATAGTGCATGGTCTCATTAAAGAGCATTACTATAAAAGCACGGTTAAAAAATATATAGTGCTGTAGAAAATCAGAGAACATCACACCACTGTAAATAATCAATTGGTCTTGTACTAAATAAGTCTGACAATATTCCTACAGTGCTTAGATAAACATTGAATATTAATTAATCTAATGTATTTTCTTGTCCTTCTCTCCCCATCCCTATAGCCTGAGGCTGTGTCATCGATGTCAGCAACAGCTTTGATGTGAATGTGACCCAAGTGTGGTGACACACACAGGATCCATGTCTGTAAAGTGCGAAGGGTTGAGTCAGTCTAAATTGCTTGCTACGGGTCACTGGGTCTGGCAATTGGGAAGGGCAGAGTTACACAACACTATGACATGAATTAAAAGAAGAAAACGCTGCACAAACAACTTCTCGGGTATTTATCAGATGAAGTGGGGATGAAAGGCTTGGTGCATGAACAATGCCTGTTGGATTTTGATTACTAAGCAGAAATTGTTATCTGTGTTCAAAATTTTCATCTTCTCTGAGGCACCTTGAGACACTATGTTGATGTTCAGGATCAGCATTCTCTTCTTCTGTTACTGTGATTTTCTTCTTTTGATGCATACTTTAGAAAGCTGGCTCTGGGCCGTATAAAAAGCTGCAATGCATTTAAAGTTTGGTTTAGATCTTTTTTTCCCCATACAGGTACCTCAATTTTTTGAAGCAGAAAAGACCAATGGGCAAATCAAATCAACCGTGGCTCACATGCAGCCATCTCTTCAACCAATTCTTTCAAACTCATATGTGCTATTTGTTGCCATTTAATCGCAAACCAATTATGCTGAAGTATGGGAGGAAACCTAAACATCTTGAGAACTCAAATATGCATAGGGAGAACATTGCCACAGAAGGGCAAACAAGCATGAAATGACAACAAATTCTTTTCTAAAGATCGTGAAATTATTAGTAAACAATGTGTATAATATCTTAACAAGCAAATTAAATGTCCCATTAAAACTATCTCAATATGTCTATAGGATGCTAAAAAATAATGAAACATATTATGGACAGGTGTTTTTTGAGTCATATACCAATGCAGAGAAAGTTTGGATTTTAGTATACACAGTTAGAGATGGAGGAATTACTTGTTTCTGAGGGGGAAAAATCCTCAATAATCTTCAGTTTAAACAAGAGTGCTTTTGCTTTCCCTTTGTTTCTCTGCATCAAACGAGCAGTGCATGAGCACAGTCATTACCCCTACAGTGCAATAATTCACAGTCACTTTCAACATAATTTTCTCTTCTACTTTTCCCGGATATAATTTTTTATTTATTTTCTATTACATTAATATGAGGCAACTGTGCTGAAGGTGCATACATCAATTAACATGGTGAGGACAGGTTCCAAGAGTTGCTGGTAAAAGTTCACAGGTTCAGCCAAACAACGCTTATCTCCAGCTGCCAGCTGGACTTGGCAGAAATAACTCAATTTAATACCCATGGCTGTTGCGTGATAATAGCCGCACTCTTGTCACGATGGGAGACTTCTCACCTCTTTAACCCCGTAGCTCTGCTTCTCTTCCGCAAGCTGCTGGCGATTAGCTGAAGAAGGTAAAATTCATATTGTGCGTCCTCACCCATCCTTCAGCCTTCCCGTTGTCAATCATACCAGATGCAACATTTGGTCTACTCTATTCTGGGCGTAATTGTTCCCATTTCAATCCAGAAAGTATTAGATTGCTGCACTCGACAACACGCTTCACCTCTTTGTCCCACAACCGTGACTCATAGTCATGCAGAAACTGAAGTCCTGGAGAAGCTTTCATAAGACGACCACGACAGAGCCTCACAGAGTGAAGACAGCTGGGTGACTCACAGCCAGTCTCAGTCGCTCACATGATATTTGGCCTCAGACACGAGGGCTGAACCAAAGTACAGCAAAGAACTTTGAAAAGCTACAGGTCTGCCCACTCCGTTTGACTGCGCCTCTCCGAGTTTTAGTGTCAGGGTCTTCATACACTGCCTAGAAATTCAAGATTTGATTTCAAACACGACAGGTCAACAAATACTGCCAACTCTGTTAAAATAAATGTAATGACTTCAACTTTAGGAATGGTGGAGCAGCAGCAAACAACAAATACACATCTGGTTAGCAAGACAAATTTGTATGGAAGCATATTATTCAAGAAAAAAATATTTGACGGTAAAACAAATATTATGCACTTACTGAAAATATTGAGATTAGTTTATATTTAATGTTGAGAAAAGTTAAAATTCAATGTGAATTTTTTTTTTTTTTTAACACAAACTGGAAAGGTCCATTTCCACTGGTCCATTCCTCATCATTTGCCTGTGGATGCCAAAATAATCATATTAAATCCTAATATTTTGACTATATGGGGCTACTTACAGCTTTTGAACATCTGATAATAACGGCACTGTGTTTATGAGCTAAAGTCTGTTCTGAACTATATTTTCACCAGTTCATTAAACAGCCTGCAATACATCTTGTAGTAGTGATCACATGCACTGGCTATTTAGACTTTCTTTTAAAGTACATGATAAAAAAAAAAATCAATAAAAAAAAATCTATAAAATCTCACCACTGAAATCAGATTAATTTTCTTGAAGGGCATCTTTTTTTTTTTACCTCCTATTTTTTTTTATTTTTCTTAAGTGGCCCTAATTCTCTTCCTTAAGTTATTTGATGGTGACCCAAATCTCCCTTTTGTCCAGGAATATCGACTTTCCAGGGTTTTTCCTGTCCTGAATTTCCTGTCAACCAACAAATCCACATTCTTTCAGTGCCAATAAACATACTCTGATAAAGTCTCCATTCCACAAAGAAGTAACAGCATCTCGAATATCCAGGCAATGGTAACCTGCTAAAAAAAAAATAAAAAGCTTTCACCGGGAGAAAGATTACTCAAAAGTATAGGTCAAATTAATCAGCTACATGCAAGGAGTTATGATGATAATTTTAATGTGATGGTGATCAATGCAGCTGAGTATTATAATAACTGTCAAGCTGATAAACAATATGGTGTTACTGATTGCAACATAAGATGGCAAGCGCAAGAAGAGTCTGAAAAACAAAGTCAGAGAATATTATACCATGGTCCTCAGAGTGGTTTACAGCCATATGTAGAGAACCAGAGCTGCTATGAAGCCATGGGAAGTCTCCAAAGAGCTGGTGGATGAGATTGATCTGGTCTAACGGGCTGTTTTTACAAAGAAGAACTGAACTCAAACTCCACTGACAAGCTGCCTCATGGCATTGGTCTGAGGACAAAACACCCTGAAACCCTGAATCAGACAGGAAATACTGATTAAATGCTGTTTTTTAAAAGTATTTTCTATTTTTCTATTTATTTGTCCCGAAAGGTTTAAAAAGAAGTTATTATGGGATAGTACTTCAACATATCATAGAATTGTCTATCCATAGATAAGAGGCTTTCTTTTAAAAATGTATGAGGCATTGTTGAGTACATTTCTAGTAATATTGAAGTAGATGAATCCACAGCCAAGTGTCCTCTCCTTTTGAAAATAAATAAGGTGAAGTTATCACGATGATATCTTAAAAGTGGGGTTCTGATGTTTCACTGCTGCAGGGAATCTGGGTGTTATTCATAGGAAAGAAGAAACCATAAGGATTTTGTATGATCTCGTTCAGTAGAGTCACTGTGGAGAATTATTTTCTGTTCTTCAGTGATGGCCGGAGGTTCGGAAAGATGAAACTGAGACTCAAGGCTTAAGATGCAGAGTGGAATTTATTCAGACGTAAAGCCGGAGCGCTCCCACACCTGACAGACAAAGACACATTCCCCAAACCATCCTCACACACACACAGGCATGCACCATCTGACCCCCACCCTCTGACTCCGTTGTATATAAAGTCGTTTCCCTGTAATCTCATCCTCCGAGGCCAGTTGCTCGCGCCACCAGTAAAAACAACGTTGATTAAGGGGCTCAAATCTAACAACAACGTAACCGGCCTGGGGTGGCAGTGACCTGGCAGATGTAATTATCAGTGAATACGTAGGCCCGAAATCAAACACATCTTAGATATTCTACAACAGTCACCATGCCTGAAATGAAAAATGTTTCCTGATCTTTCAAGATCCAATTAAACATTGAAAATGGATGATCTGGCCCAAAAATTCTGTGATAAATGGTTTTTACCCATGTCCATTGCTAGTATGTGAATGTCCTCCTTCATCTCCATCAAAATACAAAAATCTCACAAAGATCAATACCAAAAAAACAACTTAAGAACAATTACATGCACACATCCATCACAGGTAGGGTACATCCTGGACGTGCAGCCAGTCCGTCAAAGAGCAAACACATAGAGTGATAGACAACACACATATTGGATGCATTTAGACTCGACAATTAATCTACTAAGCATGTCTTTAGCCTGTGGGAAGAAGCCAGAGTAGTGTGTAAAAACCCCACATAGATACTGTAATTCAATTGACCTGCAACTATGAATCAATAATCTAATGTACCGACCAAAATGATCCGAGGTGGTGGTTTTAGTGGTAGCTCTGGGGTTCTCATACTCATTTATGATTTATGGACCACAGAGCAATCTGCCCCAATGGTGTGACCAGAATTAATGTCTGATCTTCCCCGATAATGATAAATACGAAATACACAAACCAAAATACATAAATAATTAAAAAGTTGAGATTACTCTTTTCTATGTCACCCACAGACGTTGCGATTAATTCCACTCTTCTGCTAAGTGACAATCTGATAGTAATTGGACAGAGTGGATATATTCGCCTACTTGCCCTGTAGCAGTTTGTGTTTCTCTGACACACTGACACACACACACACACACACACACACACACACACACACACACACACACACACACACACACACACACACACACACACACACACACACACACACACACACACACACACACACACACACACACAGAGCTCAGAGACAGCATCAAATGGTGATCCAATTCAATGACTATTAGATGGCGTGATGTGCTGCAGCCTTAAGCTTTCTTTGTGCTTACCGTAAACAACTGTGCTCAAAGCTATCTTACAGTGCAGGGGACAAATCCTCTGGAGTAATTTAGTTTTGCTCGGCTACCACATGGAAGTACATCAGCACCTGAGCTGCTCACTTCATTGACTTGACATGTTTGCCTGTTAATAACAACCTTGAGTTAATCCCAGCTAACTATGGGTGAAAGCAGGAAAAACTCTGGCGAGTCTATCTGAGGGCAAACGCTTACTTTCACCACTACAGGCAATGTAGGGTCAAAAATAAACCACACATGTATGTTTTTGGATGTAGGAAAGATACAGAGTAGATCAGGGAAACCCATGCACAGACAGAAGAACAGGCAGGAACACAAGAAGAACAGGCAAAGGAAGGGTTGGTCTGGAATCAATCCAACAACATCTAAGCTAAAGAGTGAAGTTGCTCATAGTGACATAACATGCCAAGAACACAATATTAGAAAATGTAGAGACTACCCACTGTGATGGACTACTGATTTATCCAGGATGCACCTTTTTTAACCGAGGTCAACTGCAAAAACCCACATTTCATATATGACTCTTTTTTTAATCATTGTTTTTATTAGGCAGCTGGCATCTTTTCAGAATAATGGCTAAAGTACATCTGTGGTTCACCAAAATGCATCCAGTGAAGCGCAAGGGCTCAGCAAACATACTCACGCATGCAAGCGCACAACAGCAGAAGTGTTCTAAATAAAACCAATGGGTTGCTTCCCGAACCTGCTCTTGATTCTGAAAAGTGTCTTTTCATGATTCCTCAAATCAAAATTTTGCCAACTTAAGACAAAACAAAGCCTTGCCATTATTAACACAGAACATCTGGTGGAAGTTGACTCACTGACGATAAGATATTTGTGAGGACTTAAACCTATTAAAACCTTTGGGATACCTGGCTGAATGGTGCTGCTTTTTCAGAGAGATGTTAATATCAGCATTAAAGCAAATTCACAATAACAACACTTAGGCACTGACCAAGTTATTCACTGCTTCTTTCAAACGTCATGCCAATTTATTCAGGTGAGGTTCATGGATAAGTTAAGAAGAAATATGTTGTTTATGGGGAACCATAAATGGCTGAACACTGACTTGAACGGAGGCTGATTGCACTCAATCTGTAGAGTAGCTAGTAATCACTCACAGGCAAGTCAGACAATAAACAGTTATCTTTGGCTTGATCCATGTGATTAAAAGCTGCTAATTTACCTTTGAAAATTGTGGAGCATGGCCCAATCGTGGGCACCAAACCAAAGTACATTTATTTTGTTTGCCAAATTTGCTTCTCGTGAATGTTTCTGTTTCAAAGAGTCTCCCACAGTCATCATTGCACATCATCCATAAGCAGAGGGGTGCCCTTGAATGCCTACATGTTATTTTAGCATCTATGATTATAACTCTGCTCCGTGCTCTTTCACCTCCTCAGACCGAGAATCACCCACATTCCACCCAATATAAATAAACCCACAGACACTGCAACCTGCACTGGCCAGCTGAAAGTTACCCTGCCTAAAAGCCTCCATTAGACAACTTTGAAGCGTGGCAGCAGCCAGGAAGGCAATGCTATGACTAATGCAATTTCATGCACGACAGTGGTCCGTGCAGCTGAATTTACACTGAGGCCCCCAATGTTAAAAAAAAAAAAAAAAAAAAGCCAGGAAAAAGACAGACAGAGGGACTCAGTGAAGAGAGGGCTGAGCAGACAGAGATGCTTTACCATGCCAGATCAAATTATTGAACTCAATCTGCAGTATTATCACTGTAGATTAACATTTTTATGAGTGTGTGAAATTGCCCATGAACATCTATTGCCATGCACTACAATGAGTCACATGAGGTCCATTCCCTGAATTGAGAAGCTGAAAATAAAGAGGCTGTTTTTCCACATTATATGGTTTTTGGGGTAGGTGTGGTCTCCTGAGTCCACTTGAAGGTCGTAAAAACTTTGTGGGCCTTTTAAAAGAAACCCGTTTTTAATATGGTCACCTGTACAAATGCAGAAAAAGCTCAGAAAGTAGCTGTATTGCAAAAGACAATTCAACCACCAGGAAGAGACTCAAAGTAGCAGCATTACACTTCTACATTTAGAAGAGCTAGTTGAGGTAATTTGGGTAGCAATTGGGAGGCCTTCACATTCCCATTGGAAGTCCTTATAAATGAATGCTCCGGTGTTCAAACCATGGGTTGGATCTAAAATACAAAAGCCCACAAATTTAAACAAGAATTCCTGCTTGCCTTTCATGCAGCTCGACCTCTGCTGATCTTAGAGAACATTGTCTGGACAACATGTAAATTGTATTCCCCGTGGCACTGCTGGAGTGGGGCTGTGTAAAATTACCAGACTTATGTTGATCGCTCTTCCAGAGGACAGATTTATAGGGGATGAGGGGATCGTGAGCCAGAATGGAGTTCCTCTCTTAAAGCACATGTGGTGGGATTGACAGCATCAGCAGCCTGAGTTTTAAGTGTGCTACAATGCCTCTTCATAATCTTGTTGCTAGATTAACAACAAGGATAAAAGTGGATCCTTCTCCCACACAGGAGGCCCTGTGCACACAGACAGAACTGTTTCTGCCAGCCATCTGAGGCTTGTGAACATAAACAAGTACAAATATATGAATACTTAAATTGCCAACTTCAATGCCAAACAGGAAAGTAGGTAAGACAGCTACATCATGAATTCGGTTCTTCGTTTTGTCAAATTTTTTTCTTAAATATGGACAAGCCCATTATTGGAGACTTTCTTTGTTATGTTACAAATGTTAATCTTTCTATACATATGGAGTAGTGGGAATATGGATCAGCACATCCACATTTTACTCTCTATTCTCACAGAGCAGTAAGGTTGACAGTGATTAGCTCTGTTGCGACACAGTTCCTGTTGGCCAAGGCTTCTCTATGTGGAGTTTGTCTGATTTTTCTTTTTTTAAGAGTACACTGGTCTCTTTCCACAATTCAATGAGCTTCGTGTTTGAGAAGTGACTTTAAATTGCACCTGGATGAGTGCAAATCACTGGCGCACTCTGTGTTGGCTTTGTGACAAAATGGTGACCCGTTCAAAGTGTACAATAGTTGTTGCCCCATGTTGGGCTGGATAAGCTCCAGCACCCTGCTGCTTTGGTCTGGATAAGCTGGGTATCGAAGATTGATGAGCTCCAGGTAAGGCTGGAGAGCTTCGACTCAGATAGGAAAGCTGGAGGAGTTCAAGTGTCTCGTGGTCACACTCACAGGAATAATAAGGAGGAATAATGGTGAGCCTGGTCACCTGCTGAGATAAACAACATCCAGTCATTGCACGGCACTGAGGCAGAGCCTCATTGTTCAGTTTATCGCTACTTCACTGACAGTTATGAAGTCGATGATGACTCAAGAATGACGAATCATATACACGTCTTTTCTTTGTAGAATAGTGGGCCTCCTTCTCTGTAAGAGTGTGTGGAGTTAAGCTATCCGCAAAGAACAGAGTGAAGCTTTACTGTGCTTTACTTCCCTATTCACAAAAACAGATTAAAGTGGCTCAATTACGTGCCTCAGAAGCACTGTGGGATTTTGATAATGTGACGGTTGCATCGAGGTGAAGTGAATGATTGGAAGTGACTTCTGCCTGGGGTTTGAAGTGATTTTATTATTTTTCTCTTTTTTTTTTAATCATAATGTTGACCAGTCAATGTGATTGGTCCTGTTATTGGTCAATTTTATGATGCAGATGATCTGTGAGTAGACACTAAGCAAAAGGGGCAAGTGCCAGGTTACAGGCTAAACCCTTTAGGAGTCTTTGCAAGATGCTTAAAAAAAATTCTAATAATTGTAATAATTTTTTTAATCCACTTTTGGGATGTACTGTTTCATTTAATGGTTGCTTATCAAACAAAGACCCAAACATTTGATAACTATAGAATTGTGTTATGAAGCTTCAGGGGATTGATTCTGCAAAAGGAGCCCCAGCCAACAGCAAAATCGCAGCTTGCAAGATGCCTTCATTTTATACATGTACTGTTTTCCAGCAGCGCTCCATGACTGCTGTCACATGTGATTTATGATTCTTTGTCCCTCAACACATCACTATCAATCACTGTCAACACAATTACTGGCCATTGTTTTGCATTGCACGTGCCTTCCATGCTCCCAGGACCAAATTTATTTATTTATTTATTTTATGCTATGCTATATGATTTAAAGACAATCATCAGGAACAACATTGATAAGGTAGTTGAAAAGCAACGGCATCCAAGTGAAATAGTAATATATTTTATTTGCATAGCAAGCCAGCCAGTGTCTTGACAAAGACTAGATACTGCCTTGTTTTTGCCCCCGCTGTCAGAAAGAGGCAAGGCTTCTTTGTTGAATGCCTCAGTGTTGACAAGTATTATGACCGTGTGCTGAATTGAAAAGCCAAGTAGACAGATTTCATTCAACACACACTGATGACTCACAGCCTTGGTGAAGTCAATTCTGATGCCACACACTTGAAACAGTTCAAAGCTACTGCAAATATAACTGAAACACTGCCTCTATGTATCCTTTATCTTCAAAGGGACCTCACTATAGCACAAGACAAAACACTTGTTACAGCATTGCACTGACCTTTAGCAAGTGGCACATCGTCGGGTATACATCATTATAGAGCAAGGGGTCTCAAAATGACAGAGAACCTGGATATGAGGAAAACACTTGAGGAAACTGGGGGACATTATTTGTCTGGCTGGTTTGGAAGAAGAATTATTTTTCCTTGACTTATAAAATGAAAGCTGTAACTTCACCCCCATCTTGCCTTTGATCTACAGATCAATATTCGAGTAGAAGCAGCAGCTCAGGCAGCTCACACACCAACAGACAGGATTAGGATTTATTGGATGAACAACAAAGGAATAAGGACAAGCATGAAGAGCAGGACCACTCTTGATGTCAAGGATGTAGATAACCCCACCCCACAAAAAAATTTAACGTAAGGGATGTTACCATCAATCAGCTTATTAAAGCACATTTTTTTTGCAGAATTTATTTGAAATGTATTGAAGATGAATAAACATTATAAAAAGCATTTTTAATGTAATTCATCAAGAAAAGCCATGTTTTCTAATGCCTATGGATTGTAACAATTGATCGCATTTATATCATATTTCATGCTCGCTATCTTACATGTTAATGATATCCAGTACTCATTACTTGGTGAAAGTCAAACTGTGTGGCATTAGAGCTGGGGGTGGGGTGGGGAGTGATGGGATTTTTTCAATTGTAAATGAACCTTCTCCAGAGTCTTTCTGTGGTTGGACTATTTCCTCCAGGGTCAAGCATCTCTTGTACATGCATTCAGCAAGAAGCAATGAACTAATTAATGAACGAGTATCAGCATGATATATTTCACTTAAGGCATCGTAATGAGGACACCCATTGAATCATATAGTACATCACCAATTAACAAACACTTTAATGGACCCACACAACACAAGGCACCTTTTAAATACACCTCCTTATTGTAAAAACATAACTTTTATAGTCAATAAAACACATCTTCCCCATAAGTTTTGAAAATGGTCCGACTATCTTTTAAATGTATCCAATGTAATTTTTTTTTCACAATAATACCTCCAGAAAATGATGAATCTAATAAAATATGATGTGCACACAAATCATTTCATTTCATTGTGATAATAGTCCAGGCACAGGTACTGGACTCCTTCCTCTTAGGTCACCTGTCATTGGTGTCACATCCGCTTTGCTCTCTCGGCTTGCTGTGCTTTACTGGGAAACGCTGGTCCATCGCTATCAAACACCCACAGAAAATACCTGTTGGGCTTTATTTGATACCCTGCAAGCCCAAGCATGGACTTTTTTTAACCCCCTGATATAACTCATATTTTGGAGAACATGTGATAAACACACACTGTGAGCTTTTAGCTTCAGGCTATGTTTTCTTTACAGTCACATGGCCACCCTGGTTTTCCAGCTGCTATGGAGATTGACAGTGGAATGTAGTGACTACGATAGGTCATCTTGAATCTGCTGCTGGAAGCTGGCTAACTAATGAGAAAACGTCCAGAGTAAAACACTTGTATCTCGTTGGGCTTCTAGCAATAAAAACAGCATAAATACTGAGCTGATCTATGGTGATTTATGCTGGTTAATGCTAATCTCAGTTGGACCCATGCTGGTTAAGCTGGTGGACAAAAGCAGTAAAACACAACATATGCATGGCTGATCGGTGTGTATTCTGCTAATCTTACTATCATATGTTCTATCTTCATGGTCATATAGATGCTGTAATCAGCTTTTGAGAACAGGTTGGTACACCAGCTAAACCAGCACTAGACCACCATAAAGCTGCACAAGGGGGTCCAACAGCCTTGTTAATTGGGTTTCAAATGAAAAATAAGAACAGTAGCAACAAACCCCCACATATTTTGTTTATGTACGTACGTAAGTACTGTTGTTCTGAGTAATATAGACAGAATTATATTGCTATTATTGGGATAATTACATAAATGTTTGGTGTAACTAATAAATGCAGGGGAATATAATCTTTTTAGATTCAGGGGCCATCCACACCATGAAACTGGTTTACCTAAACGTGGTGTTTTTGACCTGTTATCCACATGAGGCGGTGTTTTAGGAGCACAAATATGTTTTTTTTTGAACACGTGTCCTAGAGTGGGGAAATTTTAAAACCCCCCGCTCGTGGCGTCCACACCCCGTGGACGGCAAAGATTCTGTGAAGATTATCTGTGAAAAAGATCATCTGTGGAAAAAAGATGACGTAATCGCCCCCCTCTCCCCCCACCATGGTTGGTAATTTTCATCAAATAACCACAACAATCACGGACTACAAGCTCCAGTCGATCTGCATAAGCTGCATCAAGGGTCGGCAATTAAGTTTGGCTTCGAGCAAAATTTTTTCTGACACCTCAATGGCAGCCAAAATTACATCTTCGACAGGCTAACCTGTCATTCCTACTAAAAAAAAAAAAAAAACACCTTGTTTTTCCTCATCTATTCTATTTTATATTGCACAGCAACATAATTTAATAAAGTTATGTATTCAAAATTAATGAATTTTCTATAGGCTGTTACTACCGGTACTGTGTAACTGTTTTTACCACTTGCATTGTGAAACAGACCTGGTGATAATAAGGTTGCTGTCTTTAATCACTTGACCATTCACACACAGTGTCTCTAAGACATAACGGTTAAATAATTACCATTTTAAGTATTAAACACTTATTTGAGCCTAACTGACGTATTAATCATTTCAAGGACATAATTATTTGGCTGTATTCTCACAAGACATCCTGAAGCTGTTTTTATACTGAGATTACATTGTGTAAGACAGTTAGAGAAAAATGTCACTGTCGAACGCAATGAAAAGAAAAGTTTCTCGTGAAGGTAGGACGTACAAAGAAGAGTGGAAAGAAAACTATGCATTCTTCCTACCCTATTTTATAAATTCCAAGCCAGTCTGTCTCATCTGCAATGAGGTTGTTGCAGTTTGCAAAGAATATAATATCCAAAGGCACCACGAAACGAAGCATGGGAGCTTCAGAGAAGCTAATCCACTCCAGACAGAGGCACGGAAGCTGAAACTTAGTGCACTAACAGCTGGATATGTGCACAGCAGCAAGGTCCTAGTGCGAGGACTCACAACGCAGCAACAAGTGACTAATGCGTTCCTTAAAGCAGCATGGGTTCTCACCCAGCACAATAAATCATTCACTGATGCAGAAATGTTTAAAAAGAAGTGATGGTGACTGTTTTGGAGGAGCGAGCCACTGATAAATCAATGGATTGCGTCATTGCCTCAGTGAAACAGGTGCCTCTCTCTGCCAGGTCAGCTTCCCGGCGCATAGATGTACTGTCGGATGCTGTGCATGGAATCATTATCAGTGGTCTGAGTCAGGCCAATTACTTTTCCCTGGCCATTGATGAGAGCACCGACAACACAGATGTAAACCAGATGTGTGCCTATGTGCGATCTGTGTGAAATTGTCATTTTTGTGATAGCAAATATATTGTAACGTCTGCCCTGACATTGTAAGGACAGCAAGGTCACTCGTTCACCAGCTTTATTGCCTGGTCACTGTCGGTCGTCACCCTTAGTGTTTTGCTAAAGTACTAGCAGTATAACTATAACATTTGTTGGTTTGATCAACAGCAACCACAAGAAATATCACCTGCCATGCTGAAAGCAAGTACAGTGTATTCAAAATGGAGCCTTGTGGTTGCCGTTTCTTTCAGCAGAGACTATAGATAGACAATGTAGTTTTTAATTAACCACATGCGTTGTGCGTACACTTATCAGTAGGCTAAATATAAGCCACGGCTGGAGAGACACAGCAGGAGAGTGTAAGAGTGCATAAGTAGAAAGGAATGAAACATGACTTACTCATAAGCTAAAGTAACCGTGAGATCTTAAGAGTGAGTGAGGACCTGTGGGATATCTGAGGACGTGCATAAAAGCAGCTAAGAGGGTTTAAGGATGACTTTTGAAGGTATGATGTGTAATCAGTGGCGCTAAATAATTTTGCTCCTTTCTTATTCTGTTTAAGTCAATCTCTTCAATAATACTCCTTCCAGTAGAAACAGAGTATTGTACTCAACAGTGAGATGATCACTAAAATCAGCAGACTTTATCATCTAAACACTATGAATGCTTATATAAAATGTCACTATTTGTTCAGAATCAGGTGGCGGACTGAATGGCCATCGTACAGAATGACATAGTCATCGTCCCATGATGTAATCTGTTGCTTCTAAACAGAGTGAATGGATGGAAAACACAATTCTACTTTCACTGGTATGGTGTGTGTTTTTCTTAGGAAATGTATTCTCCAGCCGCCACATATCACCCACACCCACAGATACAAACAAGAACCATGATACCATGTCTAAGTGATTCTCTACGAGCTGCCAGCCTGAGCTGAGTCCTCCTTGCTAATGCGTCACATGCTCCCCGCAACACCCCTGCTCATGGCTGACTGGCTGGTTGGCTTATTGTTCAACCCAAAGCTCCCGTGTAGGGATTGAACACGCTAGGTGGTCCCAAAGATGAGCACCATCTGAAGGCGTGGTACTGCATCAGTATGGCCAGCTTATGTGTACAAACCTCACTTTTTCCTCCCAAGTCCAGAGAGACAACATTTGGGGGGGGTGTCTTGTTGGAGAGAAACGGTGTGGGGTGATGGAGTAAGGATAAAGGTAGGATGGATAGATGCTGCTGCCAGGACCTGTCAGTAGTGACAAATGGATGTTGCAAAGATGAAGCAAGTAAGACATTAGAGAACAGTGATGTGGTGAATCACCAGGATGAGTGTGAGTGCCTGTGAGTGTGTGTGGTGTGTGTTCTTTATGTGCCTGTCTGTGTGCTTTAGTGACTGTGTGGGCGAACGTGAATGAATGGGAAAGTGTGTGTATGTGTGTCTGTATATATGTACGTATAGGTGTGTTCTGAGCTACAAGGTGCCAACCCTGACAGCGGCCCTCCAAGACGGGAGAGTGCTGGGAAATTGATTTAGGTGGTGTCTGAGGGTGACAGAGATGAATCTGTGTGCCTGATTACAGGAGAAAAATAGCAAACATCATGAGATAGAAATGGCAGAACAAAGAATATAAGAGAACAACGACAAAAATGAGAGAGGGTAAGAAAGACAGCCAGTAAAGAAAAGAAAGGCATGTGAGTTAATGGATAAATCAAATAAATAAAGTAAATGCTATCAGCACATTATGTAGTAACATGTGGAGTGGTGACTGTTCTTCAAATAACAAGCAGTATATGTTGTTAACATAGACCTTGTCATAAAGGCCAACTGTGTAGGATTTAATTTACAACTCAGTGACACACAACTGCAAGGCACACGAACGGGCCGTATTGCCCACTTAATTATACTCCCAACTGTAAATGCTTCGCTTTGCTTCTTCATATAGGCTGACAATGGGCCGTACCCTTCACAGATAACCTTTTTCCATCTCTCTTTGTCACTTCACTGAATAGGATGCAACTGCAGTCCTGTCACTGCGATCGTATTCTTTCAATGAGTATAAAAAGCTGTGGACGTTGTGGTGAGCTCTTGGTTATTAATATACTTTTCTAGATATGCTGGAGAGAAACAAAAATACCTCACAAAAGCTGTGCACAATTGATAGTCACCATTAGCATCAGAGTCTTAACATAGTTGGTATGCAATATTGATGAGGCGAAGGTTGGTGAAGGTATAACTACGTATGCTGCCTATTAAACACTTATTAATTAATTCAGAGGGCTGAAATCTGAAGTATTTTATACCACTCAAAGTTTGTTTTAGTCAAAAATATATTTTTGTATAGCTTATTGCTTAAGAAAGATGACGCAAAGATTTTAACTCACTGGTTGTTCATGGTCCGTGCACAGTATAACACCACCACACAAGGTATAAAGTTTGAGTGATTGTACTTCTTGCATTGCCTGACAACTGCTGCAAACCAATTACTACAACAGCGGAGATAAGGCTGTGTGATCTCTGAAAGGCTTTTTAGGTACGAGTTTGTTTGAGTGGTGAAAGGGCTTTCCGAGATCAGAAAATAACTTGCAGCTGAACTTTTAAAACAAATGTGTATTGTATTGTCAACTGGCTTTGCTGAAGTTACTGGTTTTAAAAATCAAAACTTTGTGTTGGATTGGTATTGTTTGAGCTCCTTGACTGTAAATAATCTTGTGAAGCGCTGCCTCTATGCTTCACTAAGCAATTGTGTTAAAGCTCCTTTTTGATGGCCAATACCTCTCAAGTGTCACCTGACTGTTGAGAGTATAATGTCACATTTCCTTGTGCCTGTAATTGTAATACCCACTGAGTATGTCACGTGTTGGCATGAAGGCTTTACCAGAACTCTTTATAGGTATTTCCTCATGCCAAAGTCAAATCATACCTCATGTGTTACACACTCTTCCCACGAGATCTCTTTATTCTGCACTCTGAACTTCACAGATTATTTAAATGCTTATTTTCCATCTAACTTCTTATTTGGCACGCCTGAGTGACAGCAGATGCTCTGAGCTTCTCCCCAAAAAATAAACATATGGTTCAATCCTGAGAAGTGCACTTGTATGAATATTAATACAATTCCACCATGAAATAAGCATCCTCACAAGTGGCCAGTTTGACTTGAGTGAAAACTGATGGAAGGCATTAAATGATCCATCCGGAGAGTTAGGCAGCTGTTTTAATGTTATCACTGTTCCCTCTGACAGGCAATTTCAGTCATGTCATTATGCTTTTACTGTGATGTCCTGCTGGTTTGTCGATATTCTTGTCACCCTCATTCATCCCGTTCTCCCGTAATCTTTTGCGCTCGCTCTTTCAATCTCCATCTTTCCCCCCCTTTTTCTCTGTAATCTAATGCTATTTAAAGAGGATTTCTCATTAGGTTTATAACTGACCCTTCATCATGTCTGGTTCTGAATAGATTTTGAACATCGTATCTCTTTGGGTTTTTTTAATCACCCCTTCATCTGATCAAAAACTATATAAAGAGATTCTTGATCTTCATTTTTTTTTGTTATGTTATTCGGTGGCTGTATTATCTAGATATGTTTGTTTTGTCATTATGAATGTATTTCACTCTCCTTTACAATTATGTCATGTGGTGAGTATGTAGTATGTTCCCTTTGGAAAAAAAAACCTTTTCTCATTTCTGTTCTCCTATTTCAGTCTAAAGGCAGCATGACGTACAATTGCAGTTGGTTGTAGGACTAATTATAATATGGTGTTAATCTAAAGAATAAATAATCTTAATAAAAGTTCTTAGTAAATAATATTCTGTCACAAAGTAGGCGTTTTGAACATAAATACCTTCAAAACTAGTTTTGTTTTATAGATTTATGACTAAAATGATGCTGATACATATCCATTTGTCTGTTGATGAAAGGAAACAAAACACATGTTTCAATAACTTTTAACTCCAATTTGGAATGAAGACTCCACAAATGACACCTGAGAATGTTTGTCATTCAAAAATACTTCCAGACAAAGCCATGGTGACTAATAACACACTAACATATTTCAATTTCTCTGTGATTTGATCAGCATGTCTTGTGAGAAGTGGCTTCGCCACACTCGCACTTATCATGTTGCTCACATCCACATGATGGATCTCCTTCCTCGGTTGTGCGGTCAGACTGAGCCAAGGCAGCATCTCCTTCCTTTCATAGCCCCAGGCAACCCATCTGGGGACATCTGCTTGCCCCTTGGGTCTATCTGGATCATCCAGATCTACTCTGGCACACTGAAGCAAACACATAGTTGGCCGGGGAAAGCATGCATGGCCTCAAACTGTTTGCACCACATGTTCTTTTCACATGTGGACACCATGACCATACATGTAGTGTGTCCTCATAACCTGTGTGTGTCCTCATGATTAATTGCAATAGTTTTCATACATTCACATCAACGTAAATGTCAATTGTTTGGAACATTAAAATGTCATATCCTGGAAGATGAGAGATTTTTGATGATAACAGACTACGGCCCGATGTTGACTGGATTTACTTCAGGGAAGTCTGAAAAAGTCAACGAGATTCAAAATACAGACAATTTCCTCTTTTTTCAGGACACAAAGCTAAGGCCATGACTTTTACTGACCTTTAAATCTGTTTACTGTCACGGATCAAACCTATAGGTCCAGCTCTGTAAAGCCAGCTGTTTATTACATGTGCCATATCTACATTTAGATAAAGTCACATTTCCCTCCTGGGAAGAGCCAAGGAAGCAGACCCATGAAGTTATCATGTAAGCTCAGCTGCAATTACATTGAGGATTCATTAGTACTTGTAAAGCTTGTTCTGTCGGGTTCCATATAGCTCATAATACTGCTCTGACAACTAAGAAAAGCATCAAAATTCTAATTTACCAAATAATACAGCATCCATGTATGCAGCGATGGAGCATCAGTACATATCAATTGCTCTGGGTGTTATCCAGTTGTGAAAAGGCCTACGCACTGGAGCAAAGGTTAGAGATTCCTTCAATAGAAAACATTAAAGCTAAAAAAAAACTAAACAAGAAACTATTAATCCAAGCTGATAACTGGACAAATTATAAAAGGATAATTTCTGCTCAAGGCTTAGATTTTTCCCATTAACAGTAAAAGTTAAAATGTTCTTTTGTTCCACTCAATAAATCAAAGCACGCTTACTCTCAAAGAGCTCCATATGATTATTGTCAGGAGTCCACTGTGAGATTATAAGATGTCACCAAAATATGAAAAAAGAAGAAAAAAAGATTAGATTAACAAATGCCTACAGATACAGCTATCTTTGAAGTGAAAGTTGAAGTCAAGACACGTGAAGTCACACTAAGAGAAAGCTAAGTGAAGAGCCAGAGTATACTGAGCTGAGAGAGCCAATTCGACACAGAGTTAGCGTTTGGCTCTGTGACGTCGCCAGGCTATAAATATGGTGCTCCAAAGGCCATATTGACATTTACGGGCTGATTTATCTGAGAGTCTGGCTCTAGTTTATGAGGTCTTCACCAATGTTCACGGGCAAATGTGATGTTATCAAACCCTCCCTTCTAGAACATTGTGAGGATGTACTGCATAACAGGGACAAACTGTTTCGTTTTTGGCTCCCACAGCAACAAGGATGATAGCATAATGACATATTGAATAACTGAAATGGTAAGGACAGTAATTATACTATGTACAGGAGGAGTTATTAGACCCCAGTTTATTCCCTGCATGGACCATAGCATACGAACGACAGTTCAAGTAGATGGGCACAAAAATCCCCTGCAGTTGAATGGTCAGAATAAAGGGGGAAGTAATAAACCAAGATATATATATATATATATATATATAAATACATAGCCAAAGCCTAAACATAACAAGCCTATAATAAAATTGTAATAATGTCAATAATAACACCCATGCAAAAACATAGCAAACATGCAAAAATCACTATTCACGTGCAAAAACGACAAAATGCATATACAAGATTCATAACTCACCGCAATAAAAGACAACCAGGCAAGAATCTCAACATGCATGACATTGGGCCCGTTCACACCTGTCATTAACATGTGTTTCAGGAGATCTGATCACATGTGACGAGCCCGAAAGACAAAAGTGAACAAGCACCAATGTGCTTTTACTCAAATCACCTCCTGAGGTGGCCAGGGACTCATCTGACTTTATAAGCTTTGTTCTGTGAACAGCATGTGTCACATATGTGTACCAGGACACTGGCGTCACAGGGAAATACGTCATATGTAATACAGAAAAGTCATTAGTGTACATTGTGTTCTTGTTTAAGAGAATGTGCCGTCTGAGCAATACAGTCTTTAAAACTTTCCAAAGAAACTATGGAAAAGAACATCAACGTCCAAGACTGGGGGCAGCAAAAGTGTCATAGAAATAATAATACAATCCGAACATAAGTGGTAAGCCGAAAATGTATGAATCTGACTGTAAACAGTCTATGTCAGGGCTCGCCGCTTGTGATCTGATCACCCGAGACACATGTTAATGCCAGCTGTGACCACAACTTACATGCAAAAACAAACACACACCTCTAAAAACTGCATCACTTTTACAAAAACAAAGCAAGCGATAGCTATTCAAATAACCACCACTCTTACAACAGGCAGACAAGAATTTCAACACTCATTGTAAAAGTATGACATGCATCCATAAACCACACAAACATGCTAAAGTCACAACAGAAATGCCAAAAAATAAATAAATAAATAAATAAATAATTATATATATATATATATATATATATATATATATATGAGCATGCATCATGGAAACGTGTTGCACATGTAATAGCAACAAAGAATAACAACAAAAAACACAACATATATTCAAAGAGCCAATAAATGCCTCCAAAAACAACAGGTAGGGACAAGAAAATAACATCACAAACACAACGTATAATTCTCGGTCTTCAAATGCTCATCATTGACCAAAACATTTTTCTGAAGTACATCTGTGCCTCTATTTGACCAGTTGGGTTTTGATATGCCGACTTGTTTGCAAGACACTTGATTATTCAAACTGGCCATTTTCGGTGAGGTCAGGGAGTTTTTCTACTAAGGCAAGTTAGTTTGTGCTGCCTCCAGCTACAACTGCTGTGGCTTTCACGGTGTTTACTCTCTCTTCCCTCTCTCCAAGGCTTGTCTTCATTATGCTGCCAAGAAGCATATGGCTGTGTGCTGACATAGTAATTATATATATTTCCACCCCCATCTTTTTGTATGGGTTGACTCGTATGTGATCCAACACAAAACGAATGTTGCGTGTCCGCGTCAAACACAGACAGTTTGAGAATTAATGGCTTCAGGAAAGGTTGAACTCAGGCAAGGTTAATATGAGCTGATTTCAATAAGGCAAGTGTCTTCATAGATTAGTTTTCCCTTGTAGCTTGTACCCAGGTAATGAAATTCAAATGATCAAGGCGAATGGTGTTGAAAAAGACCAGAAAATGGAATGTCTCATTTTTTTTTAAAGCAACATATTAAAAACCTTTTTTTCTCTCTTACAAATGTTTAAATAATGTTGACTCTCAACATACAATTGTGACACCCTCAATTTTATTTTTTCTAAAGGAAGAAAAGTGTGTTGTATGTTGACATTAACGCGTTGTATAAGCAGATACTTTGTTGCAGTCGTTCCACCCAGAAGGTGGTGAATTATTCACTGTTGCGTTGGCAGGAAGCCTGCGTGGCGATGAAAGTCCTGGCTTCCACCCCAGGAAGGCCGAAAGGGCTGGGAGGAGAAACAGCGAGCGAAACCTGCCCCCTCCACTGCTTCGAGCGGCATGCTAGCTTAGCGTAGTTAGTGGCCTAGCAGCAGTTTGTTCATTAGCCGTCCCTCGCTGGGTGACAACATGTGGTCAGTGTCAATTAGACGGTCGTGGCAGAACAGGTGGGACTGTGAGTGCTGGGAGGAGAAGAATCATTAGACTGAGAGACGAATGCCAAGAAGCGCCGCAGCGACATGTGAGGTTAGAGACTGATAAGATGAGCTGCGGCGCCGGTCGAGGTACTGTCACAGCACTTTGGGGGGAATCTTTCCCACCAAACACACTGCAGCATTGCTTGATTGAATAAAAGCAGCTTGTGTATGAAAGTGTTTTCCTCCATTGTAAATCGCAGACAAGAAATTGCTTTTTATCGCCAGTATTTTCCCAGAGTGTCCCAGATAATGTGACAACACTCAGGGCCATATTAATGCCTGACGCAAAGTGATGCCAAGCACAGTGCAAGTGTCTTGGCTGAGTTGCGATTATAGCTACCACTTTATGCCTATATGCTATCAAAATGACAATTTTTGAATAGAGCACAAGTGGATACATGTGTAAAAGAAAACATGAATAAAAGTATAAGAATTCAGTTTTTTTACAGAAAAAAAATAATAGAAATATACATATGTAGCCTATTCAACAGCGGGTCACCAGCACAAGTCATTACAATTTGCACTGTAAACTTGGCGAGTTGGTATGTCAGATGACCCCTCCGCCTCAACCGGGGCCGCACAACACTCAATTGAAAAAACTAATCCATGCACCATCAGTGACTAACAAAATAAAATAAGACATTTATTTGGACCCAACAGCTAAATCATCATGGCAATGACCCAGACTGTAACTGAATAGAATTGAAAGATATCAGGAGACTAAATATTGTACTCAGAAAGCACAATGTGTCCTTATACCTCCAGTAAATTTGTGGTTGCTTCAGTGACTAGACTAAGGTGTTTGTTGTAATAGTGGTGTCCATTTCCCAAACCTGTAAGACTTTTCAGCATTGATGAAAAGGTATTATGATTAGCTTTGAAGCTTGGCCACACTTTAGTGTAGTGGTTAGCACTCTCACCTCACAGTGAGAATGTTATCAGTTTAAAACCAGGGTTTGTATACTGAGTTTGTATATTATGTGTGTCTATCTTCTGTCCTCTGTGCACACCTTAAAAAAACATACATTTGAGGTGAGGAAAATACATTTTCTGGAGGTAGTTGTCTCTCTCTGTTTGTCCTGTGATGGATAGGTGATATGTCCAGAATGTCCAATGGTTTCTCCCATTGTAAGCTGTGATCGTGACCTGAAATTTGATAAAGTGTCATAATGAATGGATGTTTTAAGTGAAGCGTGAGGTAATGACTGGAAGTTCAAAGTGGTCATAGAATTTGACAAACTGAAAGTGAAACAGGTACAAATATTGTATGTGACAAATCCAGAATTACCCATACACTGATGGTAATGACCAAATCAGCCTTGAATGCCTTGAAGCTTTCTTACCCAATTCAAATCAAGGGTATCCATTTTATTTTACATGTTTTACATTCAGTCATCATCAGGTTAAAACAGGAAATGAGTCCTGATGATATAAGGAATAAAAAGCACATACTTTTGTGTGAAAATGTAGGGAGCAAACGTTTAAGGTCAATGGGGAAAAAAGTCAAATTGGCATAAAAATCTTCTCAAGGACAATAACAAAGTGTTTTTAACATACACGCTAACTTCTTACCTTTTCCCAAAGTGGTGCTGGTCTTAAAATGAGGCGTGGCCAGGTGTTATAGTGGCACTTGAAGCACCAGAAAGCGACTACATAGTGCCTTTTTTTGTTGTTATTTTTAGGGCACAAAGTATCATGCACCTATTGAAGTGGGTGGTTTACACTGTGCTTACACTATGCCTGTTGAGAAAAGGTTATGAAGAGCCTGAGATGAGTTTGTTGCTGGCAGCTGTTTGTCGGAGTTTTTACTTCGAGTTTATTAAATGCCTGCAGCCTCAAACAACAGCCTGTGCATCGCCTGAGCAAGACAGATGTGCATTTACACAAACAGTGGTAACATCATTGTTTACCTATAAAATATCCCACTCCAGAGGACATGATTGGTCATCATCAGGACAGCACTCATTTTGTGTGCTTTCCTTTCCTGTCGATGGGCGAGCTGTCAAAATGAAATTGTCCATTTTTTTCACACACAAGTCAGTTTCCATCCTGAGCTTTATCAGTTTTCTCTGCACACACATTATTTTTCACTGTTTGCCGATTTCAACCTTTTATTAAAATTGAGCTAATGTAAGCACATTTGACATTTAAGGTAATTACAGTTTGCTGCCAGTGGCATTGAAGTGCCAGGGTCAGAACACTGGGCCTGAGAGTTTGTTGTAAGTTGTATGTTCTCACTTTGCCTGCAAGGGTTTTATGAGTGTGTCAGTGATTGTCTATTTGTATTTCTTCTGTCTGTGATGGACTGGTGACCTGTAAGGGGTGTAGGAGTCAGCTCTTGTGCTTCTAACTTGGATAAAAGGGTAAAAGAAAAAAAAAAGGCATCCCTTGGGTTGTGCCAAAGGAATTTGAGGAGAGTGCAGGAACAGAAACAACAAACCAGAAAAAGAACTGCATTCAGGACGACAGGTCACACCTGAGTATATGCCAGGTTTGTCAAAAAATGAGTCATAAGGAGGAAAACAATAAAATAAAATAAAAAAAATAAAAAATGCACAGGTTTAAAAGACATATTTTTATATGCAGAGATGTGACTGCACTGTCAGCCAGCACAAAATCTGCAAATATATTCCTCCAGCTCTGGCATAGTTGGAAGAAAAAATTATAAATACTAAATTAAAATATTTTGAACCCATGATCAGCCTTCCTTGTTTTCTTCATCCTATTAAAGGTGTGTTCATCTCAGATGTGATTGTCACCTATCATTCATGAGAAGAAGAGATCTTTGAAGGGAGTTCTTGAAGGATTTCATTGAAAGAACATTATTGATGGTAATAGTTGGCTTGGGCCAATAGCTCTAAAATTAGGAACTTCAAAACACAATCACCACTGGAGTAAAGAGAAAAGCCAACTCAACATTCACTACAGACGAATTGATCAAGAATGCTGACTTGTCTTCTTGAGGTAATGCTGAAGTTTCACATGTTCAATCCTATTGTTCCACTTGTGAGCAGAACGATTGGTAATAGAATGAAATGAAATGGACTCTTAATGAAGTGTTAAATTTCATTGCCTTACTCTCAGAAATAAGGGCAAGAGCTGAAGACATATCAGTGGTTGGACATTAATAAGAATAAAATGTCACAAAACTCAATTTGCACACCGAAATGTATAATTTTTTAATCATTTACCCACCTGAAAGTGCAGTAGTTGTAGATTTCCTTAATTGTGTCCTTCTCAATCTTTAGCATTTGTTAAGAGATCATCAGTAGATGGAATCTGTACCAACAACAATATAATAATTATACAGATCTGTTTAGGGTGATGCTATTATCATGCTGATATCTTCCTGGGCGTGCCGTCCCATGGTGACTTTACAAAAGTTCTATGTAAATGAATATGTAAATAAAGTTGGATGTGCATTTGCTGGTACCCAACAACAGCTGGATGAATGCAACATCCTTCAGGGCCGGCAGCTGTTTCTTGTAAGTGCTGATATATCCAACAGTTTCATATATGCAACGTCCCCGCTGCACCTGTGTTTGTGTCTCCATCTTGAATGGGACTGACAATCCTGAGATGGCTGAGTTATTACAGTGAGAAGGCTGCTTTCACTGCATTGTGGAAAACTATAGAAAAGCTATTGAACTCTGTTGGAGATTTATCAAAAGAATCCATACACTATTTCACACAAAAGATTCATTCTGCAGTTTTCGACTCACTCAAATGTACTCAGTTGCAATGATACTAAACAACACAGGTTTTTATCAAGAAACTTCCACAGAAGTGTTTCAATCCTCAGCGGCTCCATAATCCACTTTTCCACAGTGCATCCGTCTGCTCGCTATGTTACAAACAATCACAGCTTTGCCAAAGTACAGCTAAATACACTGCTTCTGGGTCATGCTATTGCAATCTCAGATACTCTGAAGTATTTTGGTAACTCTTTAGAACATATTGACTGTACAGATGGACAGCAGGAAGGGGATTATGCTGCAGAAGGAAGACATTCTGTGGATGTGTGCATATGTATATTTACCTCTGTGGATCTTGTCAACATGGAAATTCATGTAGAAAATGGCTGAATATAAAAATACTCCTTCAAGCACACAACTTGTTATGTACTTGCGTGTACATTTTTAGCAACACCACTGGGTGTTAGCTCTGTGTTTATCTTTATTTATATGGTAAACAAGGAAATTATTGTGCTTTGCCATATGCCAGTACTCGGGAAGAGTATTAGGGCCACTGGAGAAAAAAAATAAATAAAGATATGGACTTTGAGAAAAAAAACTCAAAAATCAATGTCGCAGTTGCTTTTTCCATGGAGGAAAAAAATATCTTCATGCACTTTGAGAAAAAAAATCAAAGATTTATTTATTTTTAAATAGAAACTGGAAAGGATCGTCTCCTCTGATCCATTTGCCCATGGATGCTGAAATAATCACATTAAATCACATATTTTTGACTACATAAGGTTGCTTACTGCTTCTGAATATCCTTCTAGTATACCAGATTGACATTAGTAAACATTAGTAAACATTCTCAACATTGATTTTCAACTTTTTTCTCACAGTGCATGAGCATTTTTTTTTTAATTCCTCCAGTGGCCTTAATACTCTTCCGTACAGTACAGTATTATCTAATATTTTCAGGCAGAATTTGGGAACATTTTAAATCAAAGAGGGGTTGTAAATTTGAGGTTTCCACAATAAAATTATATATATCAAAAAAAAAAAAAAAATTCTCACAGTGAAGTGAGAAACAGAAACAAATATAAACAATCATATCCCAAAACCTAAAAATGCTAATTACACATGCACACACCTTCTGATTCACACAAATGCACACTGAGATTTTTGGCCCCACAGAGACTCTAATCATCACCAGTCGAAACATGTAGTTCATCTCCTTTGGGTAAGAGAAAGCCTCCCTAAATAAGAATGTCTCTATAATGAGATTTTTCTGATGGATCTTCCACGTAGAGACTGACCTTGTTCAGCACCTTACCCTCATTTAAACCACCAATCCATCTGCACGATCAAAATGGAAGATTTTTAATTAAATGTGCGATAGCAAAATTGGAATACTTATCTTGGTATTTTTTCATTTTCCCCTTTGAGCTCAAATTCCATTATCTTTGTCTCAAGAACTGTCAACGCATCAAGATTTCACCTCATGCGACAGGCCTTTAATACTCTCTTTAGAGCGACTGACTGCTGCTCAGATGAGGAAATTAAATGCTCAAAGCTTTCCTCTGTAATTCTGAAAGTGTGGCAAGAGTCAAACAAACTGCACCTTTCTGCATTGTTTTTTTTTTCCTTTAATCACTGAACCAGGAAAGAAGCATGACTATGACATTTTCTACATTGTTAACAAGCCCCAATTTATGCCATTGCCTTTGGCAAGGAATGTCCTTTGTGTCTACATGAGACACAGTGAGACCTACGTACTGTACATCAGCTCCTAATATAACCCTTAAATCACAGCGAGAGGGAGATAAAGTCACGGGTAACACAACATTAACATTTCACTGACGTACAAAGGACTGCTTTATATTTATGCTTGTCATATGGTGTGAATGGTAATGATGAGTCTAATCTGTCCATGTGAAATATCACCGTGTGGTAGACAGGAATATTTTATTCAATGTCGTGTGGGGCGGGGGGTGGGGGGGTGGTTGGGCATTACAGCAGCGTGTCCCAGTTGACAGGCTGAAGATAGAGAGACTCCCTGAAGAGGATCTCAGGGTAAATACACATGCTCACACCATAGAAGGCAATGAAGATTTACCAAACAAGTTTTGAAGTTTTCCATGGATTGTGAGAAAGGAAACGTACTCATGCTCAGGGAGAAGATGCATACTTCACACACGTTGGCCTTTAATTTAAACATAATGGGGAAGGAGTGTTTATACTGCATCACTTGAAATATTTAAAATACTGAAAGCTTGTGACACAAAATCCACTTTGGTTTTGACAAGTTTCATAAAATCTGAAGTTTCCTTCCAAGCAGGCCATCGATGAATCTGTAGGATTTGACCTGTTTTCAGCCAAATGTTTAGTTTAGCAGTGACACAATTTGCAATTTGATTGCTTGCGCTATACATTAAGCTGAAGAATCCACCGCACTACTACTTTCTCTCATTATATCATCACTGATGTGTTTTAGCATCTTTTCTATGGCAAAGCATTATTCATTATGAACCAGACTGATGGATTTCACCTGAAAATAAAAAACACTGTAGTGGAAGTAGGTATCCAGTATTTATGATAGGAAACCTGAGGGTTTTACTCCCATTTCAAACAATTTGAAGCTGGAAATCCTGTGCTTGAATTTGGTGAATTTAATATTTTCTAAATAAATATCCGATTGTTTATTATGACTCATCTCTTTTTCTCCTATACACATGCATTTTTTTGAACCTGCGCTATTCATGCAATCAACATACAAGGAACATGCCGTACATTTATTTACAATCCTTTTTCATTATTCAGTTGCATAAGAGATGATTAACACCAACAGGATGATCCCAGTATTCTCTTTTTTCTCCCCTCCCAGTCCGGCACATCTTTTCCGCTGCCCCCAAAAGCATGTAAATCTCACAAGTAAATATTTCATCAGGGTCGCCCAGAGTTTTCCCCCTTCTCTGCTGAGGTTAATGGAATTCAGAGTGTGTCTTTGCCATCAGGATCCCTCTAATTAAATCAGGTGAGGGATCCTCCTGGTATACACTGATGCTTGCCTGCTTACCCAGTACCACACTTTCCAAAGAGGCCTGAGGAAAACACGACGAGGGGCTGCCCTGATAATTGAAGAGGGGAGAAAATCTGAAATTGTTCTCAAAGTGGATTGAAGGCAGTTTTTGTCCCTGAGCTCATCATTAACGGAGCACCTCGACTTGATAGCTTGAACAAGTCATTTGATGTCTATTCTTTTGTCATTCCAAAGCTGCACTAAGGTCTACAAACAACTGATGATGGAAGAAGTTGCCCATCATCTTTCCACTGAGCTGAGGAAATAAAAGAGACTAGCATGTAACAGTTATTTATTTAGAGGAGTAAAACACTGCAATACGACCTACTCACAACTTGCAACTATTACATAGTTTTATTGACCATTTAAATAGTGTTACATAAACAGTTTTGTAATGTCGAATGTTTTCAGGGTTAATGTAGGAGTTGGAAGAACATTGTGGACTGACTGGGATTTGAGCCACAGTGGTCTTGTGTGTAGTACCTACCTCACAGCAAAAGACCCCTGATAGTATTGTGAGATTGTGGCGTGAGCATGTTCTCCATTTGTGTGATTTGGTTTTCTCCCCCCAATCCAACTTCACAGTCCAAAGATGTCTATTTGGTGAATGAGTGTCTCTAAAATTGACTATAGGTGTGAATTGAGTGTGTGTGATTGTCTCTTTCTCTGTGTTGGCACTGTAATGGCCTGGCAACCTGTCCAGGGTGTTACCTGGCTTTTTCCCATTGTAAGCTGGGATCTCCTCCAACCCCCAATCTGTGATTGTAAGTTGGAAAAAAAAGAACCTGCACGGATGGATGAAAGCGTGAGGACTTGCCAATGATTCAGTCGCCTCCAAATGTAACCAAAGAGTCGACTTTTGAGTTGCACCGCAGGTAATAAAGATGCCACGTGCTGGCATGAATGGAACAAGACAACAATGTTTAACCTTTCCAGGTGTTCAGTTAGTTACTCTTCACATTGTATTTATGTCAACTAAATTGTATTTATAGTGAGTTAGAAAAGCCAGGTTGAATTTCAATATAGTTTACCATGTAACTTTCCTCAGCTTCGCTGGGGTTACCCCAAGCTTCTCTCGGGCCAACCAGAAGATATCATTTCTCTTTTTAGTCAACCATGGGGCCTCCCCCTAGCTGGCCATGCCTGGTACACATACAACCAATGCCATGTTAATACAGATAATTACAAAAATGGATAGTCCCCCCCCCCAAAAAAAAAATGTAAAAAAATTAATAATAATAAAATTACACAAACCTGCATTAAAACCTCATGAATAGCTACTATGAGCATGTGAAATGTATAGGCGGCAGTGTAAGAAGTAGCATAAAGCCAAGCTAGCAAATCGGAATCCTGAAAAAGAAATCTACAACAAAAAATGGCACAAATTATTCACTGTTGCTTTAGCGATAATCCTGTGAGGGTCGTTTGTTTGGATTGATAGAGAAATGGAGTTACTCTTAAATGTGGCATTAGAATATAAAACAAGTAAACTAAAATAAAAAATGTACTGGCAATCATGTCAATCAAAGTTAAAGTACATATTGACACTGTTTTTAGAGCAATAACTGTAAACAAAGGTTGCACGCATATCATGGTGATAAAACGTTTGTCGCATATGCTGAACCAGGTCTCCACCTGACTTGTAGCTTTGTTTTACATGTAAATATGAAATATGGTCGTTTTCACTCATTTCCGTTGTTGTGTAAACGGGGAGCAAGGAGGTCAAACCCCCCTCAACCAGCTCCTCTCAGCATGTAGGTGCTTCACTCTGAGTCACTCCAGGGTGTTCAAGCTCTTTAGATTGTTACAAAGGGTTCAGCAACTAAAGTTTATTAGACCTGGGCCCCAGTAGGGATCTCTGGAAACTTTTGTAATTCCGCTGCTCACGCAGAGGGTATTGAAGCTACCTGAGGGGTGTTACATTCAACACATACTCTCTCTGGGTAAAATACTCACGACTGCCACAAGCTCATACCAACACTTAATAACTTTTATCTGTTGTCCTGGGCATCCAATCTGTTCCTAACTTCCTGCTGGACTTGCAGCAGCTTATTTTCTCATCCTATGGGGACCATAAACTCACTCAGGACTACTGAGCTCTCTTCGTGCAGTAAACAAACTAATGTGCACTCATATTAAACTGTTATATTTTCAGTTTGCACAGCGGGGAGTTTTCTTAGAGCCACACTATTCGTGTTGTCTGTTTACATTTGGGATCATTTTGATTCTTTTTGAATAATGGATTATAGTGTTATTCATTTGTTATTCGGATTGTTAGATACTTCAAAGAGTCTGTACAACAAACCAATTATATTTTTTTACATTTAATTTCAATTGAAAATTCAATTCAATTTCAGTTTCTCTTTTATTTAAATTGTGCCAAAAACAACCATGATCTGTAAATGATTTCATAGAAAAAGCCAACAGTTGTACGAGAGCAAACACAGGCAATGGTGGACAGGAAAATCTCCCTTTTAAGAAGCAGAAACCTTTATGAATCAGTGGCAGCTTTTGGCTGTTCCAGTTGGAGTGACGGGATAGAAAGAGAAAACGGAAGAACAGAAACGGAGAACAGCATCCATCAAACAAAGTTCGGACCAGGAACTTCCAGTTCCACTGTTCAAGATCTTGCAGGAAGCTACAAAGTGAGACCGGAGAACACAGCCTCCAGGAGAGGGACTTGAATGTCAGTGACATGTAATGATGATATACAGTGGGAGAGGCCAAACACCCAGTACAGAAAATGTTCCCAAGCGGTCTAAACCTATAGCAGTATTATTGGAAAATGATGCAGGGTGGCATGAAACGGCCCTAACTGTATGTAAATGTTTTAATACAGCTGTTTCTGAGGCCTCATCCCAACTGATTGTGGCTGGCAAACCACCATGTTGAGGTGAGGGAGGAGCTCTGATCCAGCTTTGTCTCCTCTTAGTATGGAGATGTAGAAGCTCTCCATCTACTCTCTCTGCTCCCTGATGTACAGCCTGGTGTAGAGCAGCATTAAGTGTTTTATTTGAAACATGAGAATTAGCTGTGGATAGAGAACCGAGCAGATGCACTCAGTCTCAGATCAGAGGAATATCCCCATCCTTCCACACTATCAAAGGCTTGGTGATCCATTATCAGGGCTACTGGAGGTGAGGGAAATATGAAGAGTCAAAATAACCCTCCCCCCCAAATATAAAAACTTGCGGTAGTAATCTAGCTGTTTTATATTAGCTGGAATAATCCAAGAGAGACTGTTTTAATTTCCAGATGCCCCATAGCAGTGACCCAAAATTAATTGTTCCTTCTGCTACAGAGAGAGACCTCTTGACACCAACAGGGGAACGCAGAAAAAAGAAAGCCTGGGTAATTACACAAGTGTAGGGCACTTTTCTACAGAGTGGGGCTCTTGGTGGCCACGGATTGTGTGAATTTAATGGAAGCGAGAGCTGACCTGAGGCTAAGCAGGAGCGAATTAGAGTGTTGACATACAGGCTTGCAGAGGCTGAGAAGGCACTCTCAAATCAGTAATGGCAGCAGCCCAGGCAATTTAACAGTGTGTCTTTCAGGGAAACACAATATTTTGTTTGGTGTTGTGAAGATGCCACAAATGTTCCCATGTCAAAAAGGCACCCACTGTACCAGCAAAACATCTGTGGAATATGTTCCTGAGAGAACAGATACGAGTGCTATGTATGCATTCCAGAAGATCTTTTAACAACAACACATCCATGTGAAACTTTCTATCATATTTGCCACAACAATGCTATTAGCAAACGGTGTGAACTTTTCCAGGTGAAGGAAGTATTTTAATAATGTAGGATCATTACCTCTGTTTCAAACGGAGGCAGATGAATCAAAAATTGCAACCACCAGTCTCTGTTTTTTTGTGCCAAACAAACTGAAACTATAGGACAGCGTAATGAAACATTACAGAACTTTCAGTCTTTTGTTTGACTGATCCAAACTTCTCCTTAACTTCCGCTAATTAGATCCACTCAAACATCACACCGTAATAAATAATAAAACACAACAAATGAGAGCATTGTTGTTTCTCTCCTTTGTGTTTTTTTTAATGCTTTGGTGGAGCAGTGTGATGGTGGGAGAAAAGCAAGCAAGAATTCACAAAAGGTAGTGAACGTTTCTACCTACAAACTCAAACAATTTGGGCAAAAAACAAATCAGGATTTTCTGATATGTGTAATTTTACTGTCTCAAAACTCTTGATTGTTTTATCTGTGACTGACTTACTTTCTTTTAATCACACAAGGTATTGAGTTATGCTCACTGTGAGACAAAAAAAAAAAAAACAGAAGCTGGTGAAAGTAACTACACCAAAAAGTCCATCTCTTCACTGTTATTCTGATATGATGCAATTACTGAACTCTGAAGCAAATCCTCCCAACTAAAGAGGAACATATTTTCACTACTTCTTAAAACAAACATGGCTGCCTGCATCCATAACAGATCACAGCTTCAGGAGTGATTCATTTGATTTTGTCCCTCATCGGACACAGCTATTTTGGTTAAGCATGGAAGGGATTGTGGCCATTTTTAGAAGAGGCAACACCAAAATTCTTTTTTCAGGAGAAAACACCAAACAAACACCCTTTCTATGCGCGAACTCCCAAAAAATATAATTAATGCTAAACTATCAATCAAATATGATTAGCAATCCAGGGGATGTTACAATGGCTTGCTTTCTTTCTTTGAAAGGAGCCAGCTGAAAAACTGAACTACTGAATACAGTTGCCTTTTTTCTCTTCCTCTTATAGCTTCGGTAGTAAAATGTTTCCATCATTGGAATAACAGGTCTCAACTGCCCTTCATCAGATTTAGCATACTGATATTTTCCACGGTTGGTTACTGCGGGGCTATCTCAGGATGATTTTCTGTGCCGGGTGTTTGTGCATGCTAGCATGTGTGAGTGTAAGTGCTTCAGACTTGGCTGGAGACTCTCATTGCCTCTGAGTATTTCTCTTTTTTAGGATCTCTCCTGGAGGCTGTAATGCACTATTGATTTGTTTAGCTAATACATTTCTTCTCCCTTCTCGTTCTTATCTGTGGCGTGCATGCCTACTTCCAGGTGGAGTCACACCTGAGAGCAAAAGAAAAATGAAAAATCGAGCCAAGACTTGAAAATTTTAATCCTAAACAGTTATGCAAAAAAAAAAGGACAACACAGGGAAACTTTGTTATGTTGATATTTAAGTCTTCTGTCAGGATGAAACCTTTCTTGGTCTTAAGGTCTAACAGTCTATTTAAAAAAAAAAAAGAAAGTGTTGGCCCTCCAAGCTCACCTATCATCGCCTTGGCTTGAGGGCCTTTAGAAGAGGATTTTCTCTTTCAGAAAATCCTTCAGGAGTACATGAATCCCGAGCTGTCACAGTAGCTAAATCAAACCCGTTCCATTCAGCCCTCTCTCCCTGAGGTGATGGGATGTAAAGAAAAGGTCAGGCCTGTGTTAATAGCTTACAAATCTCCACGTCAAAACCTTGAGTGAAATACAGTCTCATAATAAGTGTAAGTGCGATGCACAGAGTGTCTCGGGATCTTTTTTTTTTTTTTATGAGCTCTTCTCATTTCGTCGGTTTAGGCTGAGTGGGGGAGAACACAGCGGACACCTCCTGCTGCAACAATCATCCTCAAATAGTAAGTCAGTGGTAGTGACAGACCATTAATCCATTGAGAACTCATTACTTGGCATATCTCCATTTACATCTGAATTACACCAATTAGGGGAACAAAGCAATTCTGCCACATCCGAGCCACTACAAATGAATTAACATCATCTGATTACATTGGAGCGTATGAAAATCTATACTGTCAGGGTTCCAATGAAATGAATACCAGGCATTAGAGCGAAGCAATTCCAGCCCCTAATCCTATAACCTGCGTTGGAGAGATGGTGCTCCTGACATTAACACACAGAATATATTAGGAGGAGTCCTCAATCACAGTTATACAGGGAGGACATTGTATTGGCTTTTTGTTCAATAAAGCACTTTTATCCATACTGTACTTTTTATTGTGTGAAGATGGCCTGAACCACAGTATGTATTTCTTCCGGAGTCCCAGCTCTGCTCACAGCCGTCACATGAAGCCTCTCCACATTATATTCCTTTATTGATGTTTGGTGACACATTTTGTGTGTATATCAACATATGTCAAGTTCGGGGCCCATGAATGAGATTTCTCAATGGCTGTGGTGTACACATGAGTGAATATGAGTACCGGAATACAGTTACTACTTCAAAAAGTAGAAAAGTTGCTTCTGTAGCAAATTATACAAAATCCCTACATTGGTCTGAATAATGTAGCGCTGCTTCATCATCATCAAGTTTCATCATCAGTTGTTTGGTTTAAGATGCTCTAAACTGAGAATGTTACTATTTTTCTTAAGATAATTAAGCGTATATCTAAGGTAGCGAATGTATCAATACAGACTCATGTTATTGTTAGTTAAAGCTGGATGTTTTCCATTTTGGTTTCATGAGTTCATTCAAGATTAATAATATGCTCCTTCTGCATGAGTTTAGTGGAATAGTAACCATTCAGACAACAGTGGCAGCTCATGCTAACAGTCAGTTAGGCTACATTTACACTGCAGGTCTTGATGCTCAATTCCGATTTTTTTGCTGTGATTTTTTTGCATGACCATTTCTTTCCATTTTTTATTGAGAGAATTAATCATATTTCCATTTATTTCAAGATGAATCACTGAAAAGTGTGCAGAACCGAACTAATTTGCACTGCCTCTCTCCAAACTCCTGGGTCCTGTTTTTGTTTTCCAAAAAGGTTGGGGTTGGTGTCCTCAGCAGTAATCATTTCAGATTTCAGAGCGTTGCGCACACTGATGTCCAGTAAGCGTAACGCGTCATTAATGCAGAATATTGAGCTCCATGTACAACAGAAGGAAGAACAAAGTTGAAAAAGGAACTGTAGAGGAACTCACTTGCTTTTTCATGCACTGAGGAGAGGACAACCAGGTTCATCAGTGCTTCTCATACTTCCTCATCTAAGATGCTTTGCCTATGAGTTTGGCTGTCATGATGATGCACAGTCTGCTCATGATTTTGGAGGACTGATAAACATATGGGAGGCAGAGTGAGCTGATGGTCCCATCGGCCATGTACACAGTTTATAACTAGGCATAAGACATACATTAAGGTGGCTGTTGCATGTCATGCTGTAAATTAAATTATTGTTATTTATTTATTGTGAAACTGTCCTGAAGGATTTGTATTTCCAGTAATGGAGTAAATGAGTAGGTCATGATTCAGGCCTGGATGGGAGGCATTATAGTGGGTTATTAACAGATATTTTTCTCCTTTAACAGAAAATGAATACAAACGTGAAAGCTAAAAGCGTTTGAATGGCAATGAAACTAAACAGCATGGTATTACAGAGGGATAATAGCAAAGAAATCTTAACACACAATTGTGTTCCACCATTTATCAGTAACAGCCCATTATTGGAGCTATTTTAACAGTTGGATGTCAAACAGAGTCTCTACAGCTGATGTAAGGTTGAAGAATGAGCCTGTGACAATATGTAAATGTATAAAATTCCTCCATTATGTTGCTGTATATGGATTCATCACTTCAATGATCAGTATGATGATGTTGATTTTAATGTGAAAGCTGCTTCGTCTTTTTTTTTTTATTGTTTCTTTCATTGCAGCATCATGTATAATTATTACATTGCATACAGATTGATAGTAAATACCATCAATTTATATCATCATATCCATTGCTATATTAATCCACATTATCACTCTTGTTCACTAATAACAATTAATGCTATTTTAGACTCTTTCTCTCTTTCCTGACTTCATGTTTAACTCCACACAAAAGTAAATGTCTGAGGGACGTTGTATCTTGCATTCTCACAGCTTCTACCTTGTATGTATCATAGTTTATACTGATTGTATAGATTTACACTGTCTTTGATATAAGGGTCATTTTTCTTCTGTTCGTTTCTTCATGACCGAAAGCAAACGGTGCAAAAAATGGATGATTTTGAAATGATTATGTACATGCTGTCGGGCTGAGATACAGAACAGTAGAAATGCATGAAAATACACAAATCTAGTCACATTAAGATTAGATTATGATTATACTTTGCAAGAAATCTTTACACATGTGCCTCATTCATACTCAGGAAGAAACAATTTCACTGCATAATACTTTCTTTATCTGTTGGGTTTCCTCCAGCTAAATGATATAAATGATTATACCACACTTATATTTATTTGGCCTAACTGTTACTAAATTACCAATGCTCTATGTCAATGTTTGCAACAGATGGATGCTCCTTGTAATTTTAAACGTCAATATGTTTTGAAATGTTTCTTTTTCCATCAGTAATCAGTTCAAACTGTATTGTAATAGTCTAATTTGCACTGCGGATCGTTCCCACTCTGTACATTCCCAACAGGGCAAATGAGAAATGAAAGCTGAAATAAATCTGCCTCATTCATTTCATAGTGTCTTAGCTTATTAGAATCAAGTTGAGAACTTCTTCGGCGGCTGCGGCTCGTATTAACCTGATAAGATAATGGGAGGCAGGGAGGGTGGGGAACCGTCACTTGGACTTGAAGGAGGTCCGTCTGCGAGCTGAGAAGGAGTGAAGAGGGTATCAGGTGGGTGAGAGCCCAGTGGAGGCAGCCATGAGTGCAGAATGGCCCGCTGACCTTCATTAACGCTCCTCATGGTGAACGGTAGGTGGTGCGATAGTGGCTCTTTGCCCACACAAGGGGTGAAGGTGTGGAGGGGGATTGACAAGTTGCTATTAAAGCTGTTGAAAATAAAAAGTGGGATACACAGCAAGAGCAAGAGGGGAGGAAAGAAGATCAAACGCCAACCAAGGAAAACAGTTTTAGATGGAGTGGATGAGACTGTGATCTGCCATTTGTCACATTGGCACGTGATGTGAACTGGAGGCTGAAACAATGAGCCGGTTCTGGTGCCAAAACATTCAGCACCAGGCACACAGTCTTTGTACGGAACTGGGTTCATGTATACAGGAGGTTTAAATGAGAGGAAATACAGCACTGATTGTCTGCACGACCAAACAAAGCAGTCATAAAAAATACAGGTGTGTGTGTGTCTTTGTGCAATTAGTTTGACCCCAGAGACTCCAGCGAAGCAATGAGGTGTGGGCTGAAATCAAACTTCATTAGATCCGCAGGCGGTGAACTCCAGGTCGTGCCAAACTGGCACCGCAGTGCTTCTACATGGAAAAACTGAAGATTTTCCTCCCATCTTATAACTTTTTCATAATTGTGATAATAGAAAACATCCCCAGAGCTCACCGTGGGCACATTGTTTCATTTGTGCCGCCTTGAATTGACAATCTGATTGTGGATTTATTTCAAAACTTTTTAGCACTCTCTATACAACTAAAATCCACACGTTGTAGTGTTGTGATCTAAAATGCATCACGTATTGACAGTTTTGATCATCCTCCTGAATTATATATATCTAATAAAGAATGCATCCTGCAGTCACACTGTGCCTTCCCATCGGGAGGAACATTTTCTCTCATTGGCAGATGTATCCACACTGCCGTAATGCGTTTTTAATATCATTTGTTGTTTCATACATACTTACACCACCGCAAACTATACTGATGAACCACACACATTGAGAAACCATTAGTAGTAGATCAGTAGACTGTAAAAAATAATGCTCAAAGCCTCTAATTTGGGCTCATCCCTTTAATGCTCTCTTCATAGTTAATGGTGTCATAAAATCCAAATGGAGGCAGATATGCAGATGTCTGGGTGTGCTGAGTGTCATCAGTATCATGTCTATTAAGCAAGAATGGCCGCTTAAGAACATATTTTAAGACCAATCTTGGGGTTTTTGTTGGTCTCATAATAGTATGTGCCAGCTTTATTGGGACCTCGCAGGTGATTGGTGGAGCTGCATAAGTACAGTTTTTGGTTATCAGACATGTATTTATGTGAATCAAAAGGTTGACACAAAGAAGCTGAGCCAAATGCAATATTCTCATTCTGATAATTGATCACCTGGCTCTTGACCTAGAAATCTCTGTACTGATAAGGCAGATGTCTCCCTTTAAGGGTGTCATGTTATCCAGCTTTCCGACACTTTCACATGGGTCTCCTTAGTCCAAAAACATTGCATTCAAAGTTTAATGCCCCAAATTCTGATTCGCTCCTTGGAGATGACAGACTTTCTTCACTTATCATTCCCAGGTGTGGGTATGCATATTAGTGGTGGGAAATCTTTAGAAAGTGATTTTTGCATTATATGATCTGATTTATGATTTTTTTATCTAGTTGTCAAATTATATTTGCGCATCAAAAAACAATTATTGGAACCTAGAGCAAATTGAAAGGTTCCTTCTTCTGTATGATTCTGTGTTGGCAAAACTCTGGCGTTTGGGTCCACTGCATCCATGACTTTTCTAAACTGGCTATACGATAGTCCATACCGGTAGTTTAATAGTTAGAGACTCATAGAGACTCATCTCCGGTAGCATCCAATTTGTCATCAGTCCATGTAAATGTCTGGTACTCTAGATTTTGTCATTTATTAGTAAATTTGGTTTATTTTGAATAATTATGCAAAATTTCCAGAAGTTCCCATGTCTATGACATCTGTACAAATATCAGGCACTGTCTGTTTGTGAATATAGTGTATACATGCGCATGGGGCTGCAGGATATCTCCTCTCGCCATGAAAATCAAAGAAACACGTGTTGAGACTCCGCCAGAACCTCGGCCAACTTGCTGGCTGATGGAGCTCTGCCCACAGCCTTGGCTTGGCCTCAGCCTCTCTGCCAGCCAGCAGAACTCTGATCAGAGCCTTTGAGCAAAAAAAAAAGAAAAAAAAATCAAAACAAAGAGATGTCTTCCCCCGATTATGGGTCTGGCAATTTTTTTTTCTTTCTTTTCATATCAAAGTCTCATCTGACTAAGCTGAATTCCTTTGGGCTTCAACTCCGACAAAGCAACCTGTCATTATTATTCACAGGAAACCAACTCCTTTGAGTCTCATGTGAAGCCTTCACTTTTTAACACGTAAACAATGCAACACACAAACACCATCCGAGTGGTGTGGCACTCCGACAAACAACCCTGTTTGGAGAACAGAACACATGCAGAGCCGAATACTGAGTTTCACCTCCTCGATACCATTGATCTGTCAAAGCAGCCATTATCCTGCACTAAGTATTTCTCTCCATTAAGAAATCATGAACCATCTGCTTGCTCAACTGAAAGTGTACATGATGTGAAGAATGCCTATCATGTTATACTTAATTAATGATTCACTGTACACTTGCCAAGGAATCACACCATTAAAACATGTTATATTATGCAAATGTTCCCCCTTTCTGTGAAAATGGGAAGTTTTGGATGGTTACGAGTGCAAGATTTGCTCCGCTTGCAGGACTGGCTCACATTTAAGCTGAATTGTTGAAGAGGCAGAAGAGAAATGATGTTCAAAAGCAGAGAAGGTGTTATGCAGAGATATTTCATGAAACGGTCTTGATTGATGACACACCGCAAGGTGACAGTGAATGACACAGCAATTCAGCAGGAAAACATGTGGTGGAAACCCACCAGGGACGGTGATTTATCCATCACGAAAACAGAGAAACTGTCCAAATTCAGGTTGGCTGCAACAATCAACCAGTCAATCAAAACTATGAGGTTTGAATAAGTTTACCAATTCCTAAGAGAAACTGTGCTTATATCTACCAGCTATGTATAAAAGTGAAAAGAGTCAAGGACACTAAGCATTCATGACCATCCATCCAGACATCTTCTGAAGCGGCTACAATCCAAAGGCCGTGTCTCGTGCAGAGCTGCAGCAGACAGTGTCTGATTATCAGTCAGTCAGTCACAGGGCTGATGACATACATGCTGACAGGCAATGTAAACTGACCTAACAGACCTGGTGCCCAGATAGAACAATATCCACATGGAGAAGCATTGAATCAAAGTAGTATTTTCCCAATAGTTGGCAAAACTGGCAACCGATGTGTGTTCATGTCCAGCCAATCAAAATACTTAATGTTTATTTTTTTCATGATAAATTGTCAATTGCAAGAGAAAGGAAAAATCAATTATCCGCAGATGATTTTGCTGAAAGCAGACCTGCAAGAGAACATAATTTACTTTGTTTGATTTGGACTCCATGTCGGTCCACAATTAATTTTTAGGTTAGTGTTTGGTGCCTGGGAAAGATCAATTAAAGAAAAGCCTCCATTCTACCATCTTCTTTAATCAATTTATCCAAATAAAGGTTGCGAGATGTATACACCTAATTTATTTTCATCTATTCAGATGAGGTAGTCTGACAGCACAGTTTACATGGGAATTCAAAAATGTATCAAATCAGCCAACACCTGAATGCTCACAGTTGAAGTGTAATATAACTGTGCTGCTTTCCTGATTATGTTATATAAGGCCCCCCTTTAAAATGAGATGTTAAATCTCAAGGGGTTTATCCTTGGAAGTAAACTTTTAACAACAACATACAACCCCACCACAAAAACAGCTTACCTAAAAAGTAAGGTTTTTTTGGAATGCTTGCCTCAAGGTGCGGCAGAGCACTGTGCAAAGGCTCCAGCCGGGTTACGTGTTAGAGCTTATTTCAAGACGATCGGCATGAACGTTTACCGTCACCTTCAAAAGAAAGCGGCATAACAAAGTTCTGGGGGCAATCGTAATAAACAAGTTCAAGGAAACAACTTCGTTTCCCTCGTGCCCTGTGTGTGCGTGTACAGAAAACACGCTGACAGACAATCAGATTTCCTCCCACACACGCACGTATACACACAGACACACACATCACGGTAATGCAGACTGCAACGACCCTCTCAGGAAAGAAATAGTCAGCGCGACGAGAAGCGATTAGAGCTCCCTTTGGTCGCCATGGCGTTACCGATGATTGATGTGATTAATAAAGCTGTTGTCATGGCGCCCTCTTTGCTTCTGAATGCTGGCCAAAACACATGGAAGTGGGGGTGAGAAGACAAATCGACAGAGATAAAGAGTCTAAAAGCACTCATGTGTTCAGCGACTGTGATTTATCTCTTTACAGCTCTGGGGCAAACGTCACTCATCAGATTATTCTTTTACACAGCACGTCGGACCACACTAAGATACAGTTGCCTCCACAGTGCAGCTGAGCCACAACAGTGTCGCTGTTGAAATCTCGCCATGGTGATCTGGTTTATTCACTCAATATTTTTCTCAGGTAATTAATTTAGAATTCTTTTGCCTTTAGGTCTGAGAATCTCACAGCCCCCCTGAGTCAACGTTGCTAAAAAAATTTCCACATTAATGCACACAGCATTACTTCATTTAACAGAAATGCTTGATTGAGTGACAGAAAAAGGGTAATGGGTTTGGTTTGTATTCCTGGGGTTGGTTTTTAGTGCTTTTCTCCACCGAAAACCTATTTTTCTCTCAGAGTCAGGTTATCAAACAAGCACAAACAGCACCATAACAGAAAATGCTACAAACTTCAGACATCTGCAGGCCATCATCGTGCTATCTCTCATTTGTAATTCTATTACCAGCCGCTCTGTAACAACCAGAAATGTGCTTTGGGTTCTCCATCAATATTTTATGCATATGTATTGAAACAAGTTGACAGCTTTGTGCTTCTCCCAGATTTATTCTTTATGTTGTAAAACTATTTTTGTGAAGAAAATGTTTGCACACCTGGAAGGTCTAAATCCAGATTTCAGTCTTGTTTTTTGAGAGTTGATTTCAGACTTAGTTTCAGACTCTAGTTTGGACCAGTGGGAGGATTGGATGCAGAACAAAATGTGAATTTCATAGAATGAAGCTTGTTCTGCCTTAATTCAAAGAGTTGTCACTCTCATCCAAACACCACACAAACTTTCAATACGATGTCATATTTATAGAAACATATGATACTTTTTACCTCAGTCAATGTTTTGTCTGCATGTATTCATTTATTACTTTATATGTATGTATTTCACCATCTTTTCGCAAAAACTATTAACCCAAATTGCATGAATTCTTCAGCGATGATTTGTCATCATGCAAGGACCAATTGATTAGATTTTGGGAAGGTAACAGCCAAGTTACTGATTAAATCCCCCAAAAACAGTGGAAAATATGTTGTTGTTCATGGCGAACTAAATTGAAGCGAGTTTCTCTGCTTCAGTCTCTGCTTCAGTCTGCTGATATCTTGACAAATTGTGGCTCACCCCAGATCAATTCGAATGCTTAGAATGAATTCGCTCAATCAATTAAGATAAGCCGGTTTCTTGATTTCGCTATACATTTGTCTAACAAGTATGAAAATATTGTCAATCTTAGAATAGATTAAAATATATTGTTTGATTTTAATTTAAAAAATAGTTTTTTATTACATTTATTGGAAAATTCAAATTTCTAAAGTATTACATACTGAAAAGTATGAGAACCACTGCACAATGTTATCAGGGGCATTTCTTAAAGTATTTATTGGTCCAGTACATGAAAACATAAGTGTCACTGCTGCTCTTTTCACAGTGGGAAACCATCAGACCAGTAGTATTCCACACACCTCAACACTAGTTTGCTTGATATATATTGAGTGGGATACCATGCCTCCACTTTAATACCTGTAAGGGTGTTTGCTGTAATTATTGTTGAAGGGAGTTTTTAAAAAGTCCTTTAATCAAGAAAAAATAAACCTTGAAGCAAATAGAAAGTCTTACTTGACTGAGCAAGCTGAAATTGAAGTTTTTTTTCCAATTTGTTTCGTATGTACTTTGACATTTCAAAAATGGGGCAGTAACACAGCTTCACTGTAAATGGCTCAGAACATCTGAAACTAATATGTTTTTTTGTTGTTTTTTTAGGAGCCTTGGTGCCGTATCGTGAAAAACCTTGGTCTGATCGATGTGACTTTGCTTTTATGTCCGAGCCCAAGAAGAAAACTTTGTTAGGTTTCATAAATGGCAGCATGCCGTGTGTAATTAAGTAGGAAATTACCAAGAGGTCAGCTCACACCTGGTGGAGATGAATAGCCGAGATAATGGCAGGATTGTTTTAGCTTTGATCTCAGCTGCCTGTTTAATGTGCTCCCGGTGTGATTTTGGGTCGAACGCTGAGCGGAGCCAACCGCTACGGTTTGGCCCAAGCAGAAGGTTGCATGTGGACTCGCGGAGCCAAGATAATTTCCCTGTTGTTTACCTGTGAACCTGTCAGCTTTTTCTGCGGTTCATCAAGAATCTCTCCACAGACAATGGTTTATTTTAATCACAGCTGAGAGGCTTAATTTCCCCTTGTATCTATCCATTTTACGTTTCCCCTGAACATGTGCTCTCTGCAATTAATTAAGGACTCCTTGTGCTTTGTCATATTGGATGAGAGGAAGCCGGGTGTGATCTATGCACAGATTCATGTGAAACTACAATGAAGATGACTGTGACACGCGCAGCTGGGGAAATGAAAGAAGATGTGCTGCTCTATTGTCATAGATGTGGGTATGATGTATTTGTCTCAACTAACACAGAAATAAATGAAAAATATTCTGCACAATGTGCAAAAACATTGCAAAAAAAATACAAGATGTGGAAATGTCTCTGCATGGTTTGTTAAATCACACCTGTCGAGAAGCATTGCATCTATTTGCTACCATTTAAACTGAAACCACACCCTTCTGTGAATGTGCTGCAATCTTAGTTGTTTATTTTATTGTATTACCATGGCAATGATAACTCACAGTGATGCTCGAGGAGGACAGGAATATTGTCGCTACAACAATTGTGACACAAACCGAGTCAGACTTGGCCCGTGGGGAGAGAATGGGAGGCTCCGGGTCCACCTGGCTGTAAATGTAGGCCACTGGGTGAGAAGGAGGGATATTCTTGGCCTGGCTCCATCGCCGCCCTCCCAGCCCCCAATGAAATAGCCCTCAACACTGGCGGTTATTGCAGCTGTGATAGGTTCTGTTCCTCTGCTCTGGCATGTTAATATTACATGAAACTGTTAAGGATGACAATGAGCCTGAGGCATCAGGGAGACACTGAGATTCCACCCCCTCCCTGACAGATTCCCTTTTTTTTTTTTTTTTGCCCCTCTTATCCTGCCTGTGACTTTAAATAACTCATGGCCTCATTATCTAAATAGGCTTCAGTAAGCAGCATAAATTAGATTTTTGGTGAAGGTATTTCATATTTTGTCTCACATATTATACAGTACAGCAAACTGTTACAGTCAAATACTGTTAAGCAGATTGACCATGTGCTTTCATATTCATGTGCCGAAAACAACAGCTTCATTTGTGTCGTAAACTACAAAAGGGTTTTTGAGTGGTTCACTGATTTAAGTCAACCAAACAAAATGTATTTATTTTTCATTTTTCATGCAGGTTAGTGCAATTTAAAGTGCTTCAACCATGATTGACAAGGTAGAAATAAGGTAAAACAAGTAGGGCAAGGAAAAAGAAAACACAAGAAAGGCGTGAAAATGAATAGTGAGTGATTAGTAAAATGAATTGAAATAAAACTGGGTTAAAATACTGTTAATAAGGGGAAATAAATAAGATAAAGATGCAGGATGAACTGATGTTGAAAACAAGACAGCAAAATAGAATAAAATATACTAATTTATTAAAAGGGAACAAGACAATAAAATAGCTGGATGACAAAAATAAGAGAAAACTGTGAAAAAACAACATTTGATTATAATTCTTGTTTTGTTTCTTGAAGTTCCATCCCATCAAGATGCCTTCTGGCATGAGGTGGGCTGTTCCAGTACCTCATGTGTTAAAGCTAAATAATAAAATATCCAAGTTGGTATATAATAAACATTGTTAAGTTCTTCACATCATTGTGATTTGAACTACTCACCAACAATTAAAAACCTTTAGCTCCACACAGCTGAAATTTGCATAAAAAATAATAGTGTCAGACTTTTGATGACCTACTTATGATGAATTTATATATATTTTTACCTCTTCCACAGAGTATGTGTTGCATAAACAAGTACCTAGGAGGGTTAGATACCCTCCACACTGAATCCTCTCCTACTGTGTACATCATTCAGCATTCCATACTTTCCAAACCACCTCTCTTTCTCCTTGCTCCACTATCTGCTGCATAATCTCCCCCTCGTTCTCGACCGCCTTCCTGCTTCTCCCCACAGCTTCTCGATTCATTCCTCCAAGGACACATCCACGGGGTCATTATCTTCTTCCTGCTGGCATAAATTTGAAGCGTATCTATACAGCCTGCTAGCAAACATAAACACTCAAATGCACTTTCAGTGTTTGGCCAAGGGCACACTGTGTTATGAAGTCAAGTGGAGCTAAACTGATGGTCGTTTCTGTCTTGTACCCAGAGAGTCTCTTTCAGGAAATTGGAACTAATTCACATGTGTCTTGTTTTTTTTCGTCTACCTGAGAGGGTCGACGGCTCGGAGGCAGCCCCCCATAAAGCCTGACTGGACCGGAGGCGTCAGGGTGGTGGCTTATGACAGCGACACAAAAGCAGTGGTGTTTAGTGAAGGAGGTGGTATCATACATTAGACTGCTGCATCGGCCTGCCACTGAGCTGAGGTAACCATGGCAACAGGCTGCTGGGAGACAGAGGAGTGAGAGTCAGCAAGGCTGAAGTCAGTGGGCCTTCAAGCTTTTGAACACCAAGAGAGATTAGCTCGGAGCAAAAACCCCTAAACCTCGCTCGACGGCAGCTTTGTGACAACGAGTATTGATGTTGGAGGAAGTGGAAAGTGAGAGCTGTGTGGATGCACAATTTTTTTTTTCATGCTGAGCTCCAGCCAAATTGTTAGAATTAAAGCACCAGTGTGAGTGCATTCTCACAAAATCCCTAAATCAAGCCCTTGTAGCAGTGTGAAATGTTAAAAAAAAAAAAAAGTAGCATGCATGAAGAAGCTGAAAATAAAACCAGAACATACAGTACAGCTGATGTTTTAGTATTTCACTGACTCTCAGCAGGTTCAAGAACTGTTCTTGGATTTTACCGATGATGTGTCATGATCATGCTGTCTGCTTACAATGGTTCATCACTGCTCTTCTGTCTCCTTAAAATATGTATCGCATGATTTTGGAATGTCCTGTAAGAAAGACGAGCCATCATGGCAGAATCTCTTCTGGCTTGAAAATGCGTGGGCTACTTGTGGTACAGAGTGACGGGTTCAAATTATCATGGTCATGTAACCACGACCAGCTTTTGTCCCCCTGAAATTTCACCATCTCTCTATCGCACAGTGGGACTTATTGCTGTGAGCTACAGCTTCTAAAAACCCATAGAAATGCTGCAGAAAATGATACGGGGATCAAAGCAACACCCGCGCAGCAGATGCTGAATCACATTCACAATATCTCTTTACTTCCAAGCCTAACTTCTATCCCAGGACATAAAGCTTTGAGAACAATGGCTGGATTCTTGGTTTGTATGGCTCCGAGATGATGTAGAGGGTAATGGTGCTGCTTTTGAGTGCTAGATTTGCAGAAGACGTCTCTTCAGAGTCAGTGGAGAGCAAAATTGTGCAGCCCAAGTTACTTTTTAAAGTTTTAAAAATCGACTCGACACAGTATAAAAGTTAGAAACTTCTGAGATTGATGAAATCGTGAAGTTAATCTTCAATCAAGGCTCTGCTCATTTGCTACAGTCCAGGATTAGGACAAGAGGCTAAGCAGTTTTAAGATTATTTGGCATGCTTCACTGTACGGTCTGAATTTCATACACATGGAGTTTGACTGCACGATGCGACAACCACTTCAGCGTACATCAAAAAGCAAGGATTTCAACTTTATTTTAGGTAAGCTGCCTGTGCATTTAGGAACAATTCATTCATGTGGTTGCAGTTATGCATATGGAAACAGCTGTGGGGAAAACAAGGTTTTCCTTCATGGGTTTCAGCAAACTAACTGTCATAACATTCACACATTCTGTCACATTCTGCAGTTGGGCAAGTACTGCAGTCTTCAAATGTCTAATTCTGTCTTAGTTAAAATCACAGTTACCATGACAAGCCCTTCTTACTGTACAACAAAAGAAAAAGATAGAAATCCTTTTAAGCAATGACAGGCATTGTCATGATTGTTATTTTGTCTCTTTAAGGTCACACCACTCTATATCATTCCAAAAGATGCAAAAAGTTATTTAACTATACTTGTTCAACTGTTTGAGTCTACGAGGTGGATTTTGTAGCAACAGCTACTGTAAACATTAAGATTCTTTCAGCTTTTCAACATCTTCATGTTATTACAATTTGTTTATTTCTTACCTCAATGTCTTTTGGGTTCACGTTTAGTTTTCTGTAAGGCACTTTTGTAACTCCGCTTATGGAAAGTGTTGTACACGTTGATTATTCACACTCACAACATGGAGAGCACAGGAACCAAGATTAAATAAACCCAGTTATGTCAGCAATCAGGGCAAATTGCATCATTTGTGAGCATCGGATCGATCCCACAGATTAATCTATTGTTAGGGGAGGTGAAACTCATTGCCATGATGTCTCTAGAAGATTGCCATGGTGATGGAAAACAATAAGCGCGAGGGAGATAAAAGGAGGAGAGCGGTGCTTACATAACAAACCAAGGGCAAGACGTGCAGAGGTTCAATGAACTCCAGAGAAAAAAGGAACAGGAGTGAAATAGCCCGGGAAGCAAGGAGAACTAAATCAATAAGGAGAAATCTAGACAGACGGCAGGAAGAAGAGAAATGAAGATGGATATCGGAAATGTACAGAAGTAAAAACAAGCAGGAGGCTGACTGATATCTAATCCTTCAGAGAGCATTTAGCATAGCTTAAGAGGTCAGGGATGAGGTAAAACATTACGAGATCTTTAGAGCAGGAACACAAAGCCACACGGACAGGATACAGAGGTAAATACTGTGGGGGAGATTATTTACTGAGGCATCGTGTTGTGAAATAAACATGAGGAATCATCAGAGGGGTTCTCTTTACTCTTTTCCTTAATCCACCTACTCAAGTAGGACACTCTCTCGCTCCTTCCCGCTCATCTCCCTCTCTCTCTCTCTCTCTCTCTCTCTTTCTCCCACTTGATGCAATTTGTACATCCTCCAAGGAAAAAACAGAGGCAATGTCCACGCTAATTGTGCAAAGTCTGGGAAACACAGTGGACATGCACAGTGTTTACAGGCCGCGTAGGCTGAATCCCACAACAGCAGGAAGAGGAAACATCTGCTTTTTTTTTTTTTAATAAATTGCATTTGACAAACAGCAAATTGCTGCATCACTATAATTTGCTTTTCACCCCCCCTTCCTGCAGGCCCCACCTTTTAACAAGGTAGCATGGAGAAATTCTGTAATGCAGTGTGACGCCTTATCCCTCATATGCTTTTCTATGCTAACACTTCAAACACTCACGAAATGGAAGTTCATTTGATACCGTGCAGGTTTCCAAAATGTTCAAGGAGTCCTATTACTGTGGCGCTGGTGTAATAGATATGACACAGTTGGAAAACATTTTAGTCATGGTTGGTCTGTCCTTTGCTTTGGTCCAGACTCAAGAATAACTGCGGGAGAGATTGTCATAAAATTTGGTGAAGACATTAATGACTCCCTCGGGATAAACAGTAAAAATGGATCCCGTAACAAATCACACAAGCAACACTCGTAATTCCTCCACGATGCAGAATCATGAATCAATTATGTTTATCAAAAAATAAAGAAGCCACTCTTACTCATTGATTGTTTGCTAAAATGAAAAAAAAAAATATGAATGAGGTATATTATTTTATTATTGTCCAAACACACTCACACTGACTTGGCTGTAATTCTCAATTTCAGTTGAGAAGGTGCAGAACTACTGCACAATGCCGGGGTTAAAAATAAATGTGCTGTGATTTCACTGCAGTCTGTGACATATAAATGGTTTGTGCTCCCGCAGCTAATCTGCTGAGATCATTTGTGATAGATGAAAGTGGTGGCTGCGTGAACAAACACACACCTGTACACTTGCGCACAAACACACATGCTGTGTATTCAGTAACTTCTGGGGACATTCCATTGACTTTCATAGGTAATACTTACTCAACCCCAAAATATGCTTTCACACAATATTCCTTCACTGTTCTTGTGGCAACTGTGTGTGTGTTTTTTTTCTCAAGGAAGACATGAATATGAATGTGGAAACAGTAGCAGATATTTCTACACGGGTCTCGTGTAGTCCCACAAAGAGAAATACAACCCCACACAAGCACACACTCTTGCAGTGTTATCTTTGTGAGGCCTTCTGATTGTAAATGGGTTTTCTTACATCTTACCTTAAAGGTATAGTAGAGGATTTTCTTCTTCCGGGTGGATCATCAAAATAACTGGTCCTCCCAATTGTCAATCATTCTGGTGATATATGACGTAAGCCCGTCGTACGTGCTCGTCCCTGCGCGCAGCTCACTCCACACGGCTCTCATTATGCCGGTGGCCGACCCGACACATTATTCTCGGACATTTTTACACAGTTTCACCCCCTCTGGTGCAAATCTTCTTGTAAAGTGAGCTTATGTGAGCGATGCCGACTTGTGACTTGTAAACAGAGCGTGCACGAGGAGAACTGGGCTCGTGCATGTCTCTCGCACGCGTTTTAGTAGGCGTTCCGTCCCGGGAGCAGGTACAGCGTTGCGCATGCGCATTTTTTTCAAACGGTGGAGAGGGCGGTTCTTTCCTAAAATTCCTGAAAATCCTCCTGTATACCTTTAACTATCCATTCTGAAGGCTTAACCTCGAACCTGACCCCAATCCTACCATAACTAACTGTGTCCTGAGCTTTAAAAACTCCTCTTAACCTTCAGCTATATGCACACTGCAGCGGGATCCTGTGTTTTTGGGGGGCTCACAACACAGGTTCGACCCAACAAGTCTAGTATAGTGCCAAAAAAGAGAGAGAAATACGATCCCACACAAACAGACACGCTCACAGTGCCTTTGAGCTCGACTCCACTGAGGAATGCCAGCGGCTTTACCTACAGGCAGGAGAACTATTGTAAGTCTCTCTGAATCCACAGCCTGCAGCAGTTTTCAAAGTCCCAATATACTGATGCGACTTGTATATTTCCCAAGATGATACAGAGGAGAAAAGAAGATTTATCTTCATATAAAGAAAAGAAGAAACCCACCAACATTGAATCCTGATTTTTATGTTTAATTTAGAAGAATCATTCAATAATTACTATGCAGGCGACAAAGATCAATAATAAAATATAAATAATGCATACCTGTTACCCAAGCAATTACTGTTGTTGATCCTTTAAATGATTTCCAAATTATTGATCTTTTAATTCATAATTGGCTCCATTAGTGGCCCTCCTGTTCTCCTCTTGCTCTGTCCAACTGTAGCGGAGACATTTTTTAATTGCTCGGGTTTTTGCAAACTCCAGTAGAGTCCAGCCCCCAAGGAGCTGTACTTTCCTCTCCCCAAATATCAATCACTGGAATGAGATTGTCCCATTAAAAGAGCTTTAATAGGCCTAATCTCTGAGGCGGGAGATGAACAGTGAATCAATTAAACAGATTTGTGTAAGAAGAGACACTGGTGTGACTTCACATTTCATAGGTGAGTACTTTTGTTGATGACTGACAGGCTTTTGTTTATTGTGAAAGTGTGTGGATAGATTAGATCTAATAAAAGTCCATAAGGTGAGAAGGGTTCAGCCAACTTAATACACAGTGACTAATGTTTTAACAGCTCAAGTTCTTTCTAACTATTACTAGTATCCACTGGTGCTGATGTCAGTTCAACAAATGGGGGATATATATGGAATTGAAAACAATATATATGTAACTAAATCAAAAAAATATGTAATCAGCATGAAAGCTCCAAGCTATATATAAAAAAAACGAATTGGTTGTGTGTCTCAAAAAAACAAAAAACTATAGTGGATTTACCATAAAATACATTGGGATACATGGGGAAGTCGAATATTATATATATAGCCACAGATTAAAACTTGTCACGAGAGAAAAATGTGTGATGTAGAAATCTTCATTTCAGGTTCCAAATCTGCACTGACTTTACTATCTTAATATGACAGTGTCACAACTAATCCACTTGTCTATGTACTGTGTGTCATTGAACAACTTGGTGGTAGCGGCCTGTATCTGGAAACATTTATGCTAATGCAAGTGGAGATAAACAGGCTTCCATAATCCTAACGTTCGAACCTGTCGATCAATCTGACAGGTGCCAATCACTGATACGTCTGTCTCAATTTACCTCACTCATTCTAGCGTTTTGCCATCTGTCTCTATAGAAACACTTGTAATGATTTGGGGGCAAGAAGAAAAAAAAATCCTCACGTTACAGATGAATGCAGGGTAGATTACTGAGCAGGTTATTTACTTATTTATTTATTTATTTTTAAAGTCTTCTTTAAAGCACATCTTTGGTAAATCACAAGCCAGTGACTAATGAGTCAAAGCACTTAACACTAGGAACTAAGTTCTTCAGAGTAAAATGTTTCCGTGGTGGTTTTCTTGCAGTGTGGACCCACTGCAGACGACAGCAAAGTAAATTTGATACAGAATGTCAAAGGTGACAGAATTTACTGGAGCAGGAAAGTCCATTTGACAGACTTATGGCTCGGCTGGTAAAAGGTGTTTTTTTTTTTTCTTCCCCGAGACCCAACAGTTTCCACTAAGTGTCTACTTTCTCCACTCATGAGCCTTTCCAAGGTTCCCTCTTAGTGCACTGCAAGGTCTTCATTAGAAGCTGGAGTTGTGTTGGAGATGGATGGGTTGACCAGTGAGTGCAATTGCTAACGGTTTCAGGACTTCTTGTCCATACTGGAAGGATTAACTCAGAATCCAGTTCTTAACATTAGAATCTTATCTTAGGCATCATGTGTACATTCTTGTAACTGTGTGGCTGTGTTAAAATTGTTGAAATGAGGGAAGTGTTCAACAAACTGGGCATTATACAACAGTTACTTTTGACAGAATGTGTTCAAATGGGAGACATTTAATTAGCATTAATAATAAGCACAACAGAAGGGACCTTTATGGTTTGTATTTCTGGGCCACACAGGAGTTTCACTAAACCCTGGTTCAAATTTTGATTATTTATTCTCTGGTTGAATGACAAATGCAATGTATAAATTTTATGAACAACAGAGGCGCCAAAACCTGCCTATATGAATATTGCTGAAGAACCTGGGCAACAGTGTGTAGTGTCTCTCCCATCTGATTCATTAAAGGTTTGCACGTCTTCAGAAATATTCTACTCTATGGTGGTCCCCTTGACCAGTTTTGTTTCTTGTGTTTCTTGTGTGTCAAAACTCAGTTTTGAGGACAACAAACTCCATTCAGATTGAAACAAGTGCCACATCCGCTCTGAGTTGCTTGCGGTGTCCTTTCGTCTGCAGGTTGCACTGATAGCAGGATGATCCAGGGACTGGATCTCCCAGACATGGGTGTTTTTACACGATCATCATTTGACACACCGAAATTGGAATTCTACTCAGCATGAGAGACAAATTTGAGACAGGATGGCAGATTTACTCACCTCCCCCATATAGTCCTGCAGTGACCTCACCATCATTAATGACACAGCCAGCAAATGAAACGATAACCCACTTGACCGTGTTTGATGCTTCACTCACTTAATTACCAGTAGCATGCTGTATTTGGCTCAATTATTCGTATGCTAACTGGCAATATAAATAGAGCCGCAGTGTGGTAATGCCATAATCGTGATGTTCAACTTGTCAATCAGTCTGTTCTCTGCCAGCCACGGTACCGCTGAACTGTAGCCAGCTGCATTCTGCTGAATTTGCAGCGAGTAGTTGATGGGGGAAGAGGGAAAGAGCCCAGATGCTTACTCTATTAAAACAGCCTCGTTTTGTTACAGGACACAAAATTTATACATGCAGAACTTTAACTATGTGGTGCCAGAATTCCCCCCAGACTTGGGTATATGCAAAGGGTTTTACAGATTTGAGACTCATGTTTATTTAGGTTGAAGTAGAAATATTGTTTAGGAATACTGTGGTTTTGTACTGATGTCAACCAAACACGATTGAAGAAAAAAGTGTTTTTGCCATTGCTGTCAACCTAGAACTTGTGCAACCTCCAAAATTACACTCAGTTTGTTGTACTACAGATCAACACGACTGAATGTTATTATCTATGATTGAATCACAGATGTGTTGATACTTTTTTTTTTCGGTTAATTTGCTGCAGAAAGTGGGAAACAGCTTCAGTTTGCACTGAAATAAATGAACAAAGGCAGAACAAGAGATGGTGTTAGTGGAGAATGAACTAAACTTGCATTCCAACTTACAGATGGTTATATATACAGCAGCCACCTCATGGAGGCTGTGCAGAAGTTGCTGAATGAACAATGACTGTTAGGCTATCCAAGCGGCCTTGTCAATCCTCTAACCATCCAGCAACACCATGTAGTCACAAAAACCGACCTGTTCTATTTTAAGTTTTAATTTCAGTATGGTTTATTGGAATCGACTGTACCTTTGATATATAGCACAAAGAATAACCGAGTATTCCCAAGCCACCATTTCTAAAAGAAAAATATAGCTCCAGAAAAAAAAAAAAGTTAAAAACAGTGATTGTGAGGTCGAGATGGCTGATGTATAAGGATATATACAGTAAACTGCAATATAAAACTGGATACATGTATTTATGATGCATCGTTGATATCATCCATTATGTTCTTTTTACCAGCCCACCTCGAAAATAAATAGATACGAGACTGAAAGGTCACAGTACATCGCATAAATGTCAATGTTAAAATAACAAGGTGCTTTCAGCCGAACAGAACGTCCGCTTTATGCAGGTCGTGGAAGATTTTGTACCCATCTTTGCTTCCAGCACAAGCGGTATCTTGCTCCCTCGCAAACAATGAATAATTATTGGGCAGATGCGCACCTTGGAGAGGTCAGAGATCCCCGGTGCACATTGCATGGCTGTCTGTCTAGACTGACAACTTCACCTGCATGGCTTTGGTCGAGTTTTCTGCTCGGCCATGAGTGGAAGGGGGAGGACAGAGAAACAGAGGAGACAGCTACTGCATATTTCATCAAGGCATTGTGGACACTGCGGGCAGCCTGGTGAGAGAGGAAGAAGAGCAGAGGTGGACAGTGCTGTAGACTCGCATTAGCACTTTTCCTCTATTGTGGTAATCTTGTACATTTCACCCATGTCCTATAGTTTTCTCTCGTTTCAGCACATGTTCATTGCTGATGCTGTCCCTGACATTAGTCCTTTGGCCACATGCAAACCGTAGTTTAAATAAAAAGCACCACTACAGGCACGCTCCACATGCTTGCAGGAAGACTTGTTGGAAATGTCACAACCTCACATAGCATCATGAATTATACAGCAGTTATCTAGTCAGCAGGGATTCAGTATAAAGAACTGAATCCGTATGGTTAGGATAATAGGCTTCAACACATCACATGCATTGGAGTTAGTATTTTCGGTTTCTTTCCCATCAATGATCCATTTCATATTGCTTATGGAACAAAGTAAACTCCTCCCAACACCAATTACTCACCAGTCTGTTATCATCACATTAGCCAGCTCCAGCAAAGGCACCTTTACACATTGTGAAATTCTTCACACCTACATATTTAATCCAAACAGCCTCATAGCAAAGCTCCTGGGGTTTACACACCATCCAACGCTCACAAAAGCAAGTATATTCTGGGTGTGGGAAATCAGGGGCTAACCCTTGCACCCAAGCTAAGTATACATAATGAGACAATTAGGTAGATTTGGGATTTCTGTTACATGCTGCTCAGTTTTAGTAATTACTACTTCCTCCAGCTTCATGACACCAGATACTTGTTCACTACTTCCACTTAACATAAGCCTTCAATACTCAGTCTAGACTGTCCATATCACATACTATCACCATGTACATGGCTGTAAACTGCCTGTCAGTGTGAATGTAAATGAGTATAACTGTCTGTCTCTCTTGTCTGCCCTATGATGGGCTGGTCATCTGCCCAGTGAGTTTGAATTGAATAAAGCAATGTGGGAAATTCAGTCACATGCACTGAAGTCAATCTAAGCTAATTATTTGAAAAATAAATTACATCCTGGACAAGTAGCAAATCTCTTAAATCTCCTGCTATATTAAAAAAAAAACTGCATATACAACTTAATTCCAAGGTGATTGTGACATGCATGCAGTAAATCTTGCCCTATAGTTGCAATTTCATAAGGATAATAACATCTTGTTTGGATTTGACTATTACATTTTACACTTAATTGCAGTTTTGATTAAGTTTAATTTATACTTGTAATATGGTACTTTGTCTCCCTTTTAATTTGTATGAAAACAATACAAAATTAATTTTAAAACAATCCTTCACTAAACATTTTTTACTGCGACAGAGCTTCTTTTACTACTTTATTTCTTGCTGTGTAGGCTCCCTCATAATTACTACGGCCTCTATGGGTAGCCAGAAATGTTCTGGCCTTGAGGACGTGCATGTGGCTACTACTACCCCATATGTGAGCGATAAAAGCTGACAGTATTCATTCAGTTGGGCTGACAACTTTTGCGAGTGCTGTCCTCAGAGGTATGTGGGCTTGACTGCCAGTCACACTTGGCTCAGCTGCCAGCTAAGCCTCGGTCATCCCAGACACTGACCGATGGTGTCAAATGCTAAACACACATCCAAGCTTCAAATCTCCCTTCAGAAACCTCCGACTTGGCACCTGATTCCACATGCAGGATTTCCACAGTCTGTGGTTTGTGGTCACAACACGATTGTATTTACCGCTTAAGTGCCCTTTGTATTTGTTGGGCAAAGTACTCTTCCATAAACGAACCTTTGGCATTTTTCTGCAGGGTACATGGGTGGCTACATCTCAAGCTTCTGTTCCACTTCACATGCTTCGTCCTCTGCTCCTCTGTGGGATTATGATCGCTTTGTGAGATGTCAACAGGAGTTAATGAATATCCCCTTTCACAAAGCCCGGGTAATCCTGCCAACAAAATGCCCCCCTCCCAACCCTCCAAATTGATAAGATCGACCATAATACCAGAAAGGAGACCACTGGCATCCAGCTCTCAACCACAGAGGGATTTTTCACGCTTTGATGCCTAAGCTGAATTCTTTTATTTCTTTATTTTGCAACACAGTGATGAAATTGGGTGCAGTTATTATTGGGGGATTTGTTGCTGGTGGTGGCAATGAAACAGTCTACCTCGTGTTTAATCTACCCTCCAGTCTACTGATGCGGCTTTTGTCTCATTTTATCTGTGTTCCTTTTCTTATACGTTCTTGTGCTGCACCAGTCTCCATTTCTCTGCCACTCATCATCTTCAAAGCTTGAGTAAGTAATTGGCTCACTTTCTTCAGCCACAATCCTTTGTCATGGGAAATGCACCTTTTTTGTGTTTTTTTTTTCATAGTGCATTATCAGAATTTACATGTTGGAAACTGTGCATATCTCCCACCAAAAATCAAAAGGCCTGCATCTTTCAATCTCAAATCTTCAGGTTGGTGGCCTTCAAGGCTCAGTTCTCCTAAACCTTATTGTTCAAAAAACTTGTGAGTAGCCATCATCCATTTGATGCGTTTCTTCTTAACTTAGTGAAGCTGAAGCACAGGAGGATAATTAGGTCCTTGTGGTCACGTGTGAATTACAGGTGTTCAAATAGGCAGCTTTCATTACAGTGAAAATAATTACTAGGCAAGAAAAAATAAACATATTGCAAGTGTTTTGACATGGTACATGATAAAGATGTGTAATTGGGCACGTTCCGGCACAGCTGGGTGTCTATTATGGTCAGCAGCTGCTGGAAAACTGGAAAAGCAATGTATAAAACCAAATAACAGGGAGCTTTCAGAGAAATAAACAAGATGTGCACAGAAAACTATGGCTATCAGTAAATACTAGCCAAACCAATTTGGCAAACACAGCAGTGTAGTTTTTATACAAATGTTTTGACCATATTTGCAGTAAAATGGCACAATCTATCGTTCTATTTACTCTTCTTTTATGCATGTGTGACTGTAATTATCCACTGGGGCTGGGGGCAACACACTACAAGCCCCTTTGGCTTATCTGTCTTCCTGCACTGACCTGTTAATACATAATTGTGTTTGAATGGGCTACATTCCAAAATACAATCTAAACTCAGTTTTCCTTTGAACCACTTTAACCTAAGACGTTAAACCTTGAGATTTAAAAAAGCTCAAGGTCTTCCTTGAGCTTCCAAGGTTGCAATGATGCATATTGACAAAAATAGCAATATTGGAGCAATTGAATTTTCATTGTCTTGCCATGTTCTTGTTTTACCTAATTTATTTTACACTATCTGATGGTTTTTAGGACTTTTTTTTAATCTTGTATATGCTCTTTGTGTCTTTACTTCTATTGTATTTCATGTACTTGTCTTTTTACTTGTACTTCTATTTATTTGTTGTTGTTTTTAGAACATTCCAATATGACTGACATTGTAAATTTATTTTATGTATTTATTTTATACTTCGACCATGATACACTTGCAAAATAGATTATTAATCTCAATGTGTTTTTCCCGAATAAACAAAGGCAAATGAAATTGCCCAAGAAACTTACAGATACTTTATGGTCAGAGTGGAAGATGAGTAGCTCTACCAACAGAGCAGTTTGTTTGTTTTGCAATTATCTGCCAATAGATAATTGGCAATAGATAGTGTTGTTAATAGTGTCATAATCAAAAGACTTTCAATCCTGGAGTCATCAATTAATGTAATTGCAAGTCTTTTGGCTGTGGGAGGAGGTTGAGCAGATGGAAAGACAATGACAATATACAACGAAAAGCCTGAGACATAACAGAATCAAGAATAAAACTTTTTTTATTTGCAAAGACTATCAAATTACAGTTTGGAAGTCAATTCAGGCAAGGAAAAGACCTTCTGGTATGATGTTCCCTCCACATATGAAACCAAGACAGAGTTGACTGGCAGCTCTTCAGACAAGAGCTTACCAGCTGTAAAGCATGGTGGAGGAGATAGTTTGGGAATGAATGCTTTACTGCCTCAGGGACTGGACAGCTTGCAGTCATTGCTTTGACAATGAAAACTGTAATGTATTAGAGAGTGCTTCACTACAGTATGATGCCATCTGTCCCAAAACTGAAGTGGAAACAGAACTGGACCTTTTTACAGGGTAGTAATCTTACAGGATCTATCCAGCAGATCTACAAAGAGACGGCTGTGCAAGAGGAAATGTGGGGAGTGGTCTAATCAAAGCCCAGATTCAAATCCCAATGAAAAGAATTGAACATAAAACAAAACTCTAACATAGCCAAAATCTGAGTAGATGTGTGCAAGCTTGTTAAGAGAGACAATTATGGTTGAATTTATTGGAAAAAAAATTAAGCTTTACTTGTAGTGCTCAAATATACCATCTGGAGACTGTATCAAAAAACAGGTTGTTTAAATACATCAAAAGTCTCTCAACTACCAAATAAAGCTTATTTTTCCTCACATTATAATACATCTTATTTCACCCTCAGCACAGTACAGCTGCTCCATGACAGCCAAACATGATGGCTGCACTTTATGGAATTGCCATTTGAAGCCAGGAGGTTAAACCATCCTGTCAAGCCTCGTACGTTCCAGTCGGTCGTTATACATAAGCATTGACCCCCATTCAGCTCATTTCCCCACACGGACGTGCATGAATCTGCTTAATGTAAGCCGCAGCAAATCACCTCAAAGATATTGATCCCAGGTCTACTTTCTGTCCTTTAAGTGTCATTCTGATAGTGAACACGTACGAGAGGAGATGTTAATGTCAATGATACTGACTCAATAGGAGTCATTGACAGTCTGTGTTAGTAGTCCATATATAACTCGATGACATCTTTAAGCAGCTGTCAGACAGATGGGGGAAACATTTTTCTCCTGACAACCTGATCAAATCTTTAATCATCTACATCAACAAATAGTCAGTCGCATGTATAAAAGTGAGCATTATTGTCTAAAATGAATTACAACTGATAAATCAATAAATCGCAAAACGACACTGAGGGTTTCTTGCAATTAAGTCTGTGTTTAATTTCCATCAGGTCTAATGTGACGTCTCCAGGACTGCAAGGATGTATTTTATTGAACATAATCATCTCCAATGTTTTGACTAAGAAAAGATGCATGGCTGTTCACCGATTTTTAACACATAATCAGTAATGTGTAATTTAGCATAATCAATATCAGTGAAATAAATCCTCCCCAAGTGGTGCCTGTGCACTACTGAGCAGTAACAAGGTTACACAAACAGCACAAGGCTTAACCACTTCCGTACTGGCACGAACGTGAAATAACACCCTCGGATGCGGTGGAGTTCAAAAGACTTCATTATTAATCCTCTTTATTTTCCATCAAATCAGCTGTCTGTTTCCTAATCATTTGCGCGCAATTTACACTCCGCTATCCCGAATGCTTTCATCTCACCCTAAATAGGACAAAAGCTTGTTATATTTAAAAGTGGTTGTCATTACTCTGTGCTTCCTGTCAACGCCAAAGCTACAGTGGGAGTGATCTGAGTCGGGCATTGTCTAATCTAGTGTAGGCTGCTTTCCATCTGTCAGTAACAGCAAGTGATCAGAGGGAAATTTTCAAGCCCCGTCCTCGTCTTTTTGCATCCACTGCTAATTGATTGCCAATTTGATTCCACACATCTTAGCACAAATTGTTTGCCTGCTCCCACTTTTACCCCTCTGCTTCCTGGCTTTTAAGATGCTGCAAGAGTTTGTTTGGTATTAAAGAAGATGTTTCCTCTCGGCTTGTTTTACTTGTGTTAACCTTGTTTGCCTGCGATGCCGCAGTTTACAGGTGCCAAGATGAAAATGCACTGGGATTCTGGGATCTACAGAGAAATGCCCTGTGGTGGGACAAATGGTAAACAAGAGGATATGTATTTAGTGGAAATTGTTTCTGAAAGACAGATGGCAAATAACTTGAATACAAATATAAAAAAAAAGCCAGTTGTTAAAATACAAAAGACAGAAAATAACTTTGCCAAGTTTCGCTAGGATGTGAAATGTGTTCTCCAGATATCTTCCTCCAAATTCTGACCTCAGATCAGCCATACCTATGATATATTCCTCGACTGACAAAAGGAGATGTAGCCGTCTGTCTCTCCTGTGCACCTTATGTAACAAGTAGCACTGCCTTTTCTTGGAGCCCTGGCTGCAGAGGCAATCGGAGCAGAGGCCATGTTATACCCTTATCTGACAGCATGGGCCAGAGACAGGTGACACGCTGCAAACACAAACCCAACTGATTGCAACAGTTCTTTATCTCCCACAGCCCTACAGTTGCAGAGATCCAGACAGCAGACCCAGTCGCCACTCTGCTGCAGACCCAGTCGCCACTCTGCTCCCCTCCTCCCTTTCTCAACCCTTCCCCAACCACAGGGCAGAAACCAAACCAAGAGCTGATAACGAATGTTCACCAAGTTAGATTTTGTGACATTTTGTGATCACGTTTGGGTGGGGAAGGAAGAGCCGTTGCTCCAAGCATTAATTTAAAATACTAGCTCAGGATTACACTGTAGTTTTTTGAAAGCTCCGATATGTTCCCTGTGGTCACACAAAAAGCTACAGCGGATTGGAATACACAACAGCCCCTGTTTATTTCATCAAACATGAATGGAATATGGTCTCCGATGCTCATTTTGTTAATAGCCCTTGCAGTCTATTTTCCAAGTTGGAAAGAACAGCGAGCAAAAGCACCAATTCCCAGTAGATGTTATTTTCCAATTTTTCAGAGTGAAACACTAGGTAGTTCTCTGCCCGTGTGGCTATTGGAACTGTAGTGACAAGCTTTTAAGAGAACACCTACACATAGTGCATCAATGAAATTACCGGTACTGACAATAATACTGCAGCCTCTATAAAACCAACAGTCCCAAAGGATGTGCAGAAAAATAAATCAAACTTAGATAAAGTTGTATTGGTTCCACAACAAAGTTACATATTATTTTGGGGGGGAAAAATTAAACCAGCTACCAAAAAGTAACTCAACTTGGGCTTTTAAAAAGCCAAGCTTAATGAACATATAAAATTAGAAATGGAAGGGATAAGCACATCTTATTCAGCCTTCTATTTGTCACTACCGACATGCACGTTTAACAAGATACAGCACACGTTGTCAAATCAGTTTTACACTTTCTTAAGAAGCTCCTATACAGAGAGGTAGAGAGATACACACTTGATATTTTCACGGTGAATCGGTTCACATGCAGAACATTGTTCAGTTTTCTCTCATTTATGTAGTGGCAATTACAATACAGTTATCACATGGCACTTTATATTCTAACAAAAAGAAGCAACCCAACAATTCCACCAGAGCAAGTCTCAGCAACAGTGGAAAGAAGTAACTGGGAAAAGTATAACCAAATTAGAGAAACAAAACATATTAGTGAACATCAGATAGCAAGCTTATCAACATGATGTAGACTTGATGTGTGCAGTAGCCTAAACATCGATTGCTAACACCCAGACCAACAGTTATAGATAATATAGTGGAAGAGAGAGGGCAGTGAAAAGAGCACATGCAATATCGACATATGAATGTATAGGAAGTTTAGAGAGAAGATAATCTCTGATCCTTTAAAGGAGAACTTCCAGCAGTCTAAACTTCCAGCAGTTTAAGCAGAAAATGATCTGAAGCCATTAAAGCCAGCATCAACTTCAATATTTAATGAATAGGACATTTGTTTAAGGCTGAACTTAAAAGTCAAGGGTGTGCTATCAGAACAAACTGAAACCACGGGCTGGTTACACAGTATGCAACACATATTTCAACACACAATGTTACTGTGGCAAAAGTGTAGAATCATAAAAATACACCTGAACCAAACCCAAGCGTGGTGACAGAGCTAAAACTGAACACGCTCCTGTGTGTATTCTCTTCAGCTGGAGGTGTTGACATGTTGTGTTTTGTTTACTGAAGGTGAGAGGCATGCAGAGGTGTGTGGACCAAAAGCTATGACACCTATCACCACGTTTCATTAGTACCTGCCGGTCTTTGTATAACCCCAGAGTTCCGTATGAGCAGAGGTCTCAGCGGTGAAAACACACACTTCAGGTAGATGGCTGAGAAAGGAAGAAGAAAAAGTAGGTTTCAGGATGTTGCTGACAGAGCAGACATAATTCATTAATACATGTTTTACTCTCCCTCTACTCCCTGCGTTTCTTTTCGTCCTATGTGTGTAACTCCAACCATTGTGAGAGACAGTATTTGCATAAATCATTGTCTTTGAACTCTGTGGTCAATTAATTCAAACAATGCAGCTTTCATTTAAAAAAAAAGGATGCCGGACTGCTTTATTTGGGATTCTGTCTCTGTAATAACTAAAAATGCACTTTGGCTGAGTTTGCTTGGTGCCTAATGGAGAAAAAAAAAAGTTAGAGAAACCCTTTGTTCAGTTTACTTTCACAAAGAAGGTCACTATATAGATGAAATTTACTGAGGTAATTTTAATGTTATCTTCCCAATAAACAAACTAAATAATTCTGTGTGCCAAACAAAGCTGATGAAAGCACACATTTTATTGTTACAAAGGAATTTTCTTTTAATTCATATATAAGATTTTGCTGGGCTGTCTTGTGTGGAGTTTGTGTTTATGTTTTCTAAATTCATGCAAGGATTTTCGTTAGGGTACTCTAGCAAACCCAAACTTGAGACAATGGGCCCGAGAGTGTGGATTTCTGTGATTGTCTCTGTGTTACTTAAGGTGAATGACAGAGGGACAGATGGATGGACCCAAAGCCCAGCCTTTATCAAACCAAATAGTTTTTGTATATACAATGTTAATAATTCATTATTTGATTTGTGCTGTAATGTCAATAAAGATACTACAAAACAGAACTCGTGACATTTCGGTGAAAAACAAGTAGGTTGGTCATATGGACAGTTTCCTTATAGCCTTATGTAGACTCTCAGCTCCTTCTGCACATCGGGCTGTAAATTACTGTGATTTGCTTTCTATCTTTTATATTACTTGATCCAAATTTAGGTCGCAGGATGCTGAAAATGATCCCAGTTGTTATTGAGTGAAGGTAGGGTATCCTCTGGATAATTTGCCAGTTCGCTGACATTCACGCACACTCACAACAAGTCACCAATTCAATGGAACTTCAAATGCATAATTCCTGGACTGGGAGGAAACCCACACATACTCAGGGATAACATGCAAACTCCACATAGAAAGATTCCAAGCCTGGACTCAAACAGAGTATTGTACAGATAGAGTGCAATTAAGTGTATATGCATGCATGACAAAGTAAAGTAAAGAATGGTGAGATAGAAAGCACTCAAATGAGTTGTTGTACAACATTTTTCTTTGGAGCCCCCTGCTGATTCTTAGAAAGGCTGAGGAATCTCTTTCTGGTCTCCAATACCAAAATAGTATAGTGAAGGCAAACACCTGTGGATGCACTCACTCTCACTGACATATTGTATAAAGGCAGGAGCCTTAAAATGCAAAACAATTAGCAGTTTCCAAAGTCTGAACTAGATTCTAGAAAGTGTCTTCAAAAGGTGTTTTACAAATTGACAACCTCAGAATAGGGAATGTCTCAGCTCAGCCCACCCAAAACCCTCTTATATCATAATTTTGAAAGAAAATAAAGTCATAGTGGACCCACTAGCAAAACTATTAGCACATTACTTTCAAATTGAGATGCCCCTCAGAGAGTTTGACTGCTATTACGCCTCAAATGGACAGGCAAAATGCAGCATGGCAGACCTGGTCCAGCTGAAAAAGACTCTCATTATGATTTTTAATGGAGAAAGTCAAAAAGCCTGCTTCTGTTAAACATTCCACAGTCTGAGTTCCATTACTCCCCAGTTTATATAGCTCGACATATATCCTGCACTGCCTTACAATCCCCATGCACTGACTTAAAATTCACAGAACGCTGATCTTTATTTAGCCGCCGAAGCTCAAGCTTGCACTTTTACCCCACTCAGTCGCTCCACTGAAACCCCTCCACTGGATTCACCTCTGCTCCCGAGCTCTCTCACTATTCCATCACTCCACCTCACTCCCCAATTTCCCCTCCCTCAATCTGTATGAAGCTGTTCCAGTGTATGATCAAAGCACAGTGTGCCGGAGTTCTTTCCTCCCTCTGTCAGAAGCACAGAGAAGAGGGAAACAAAGCCCCCACAGTAGTCTGCCACAAATAACCTCATTGCAGCTCAAAACACTCACGTGTGCGCGCACACACACACACACACACACACACACACACGCACACACACGCACACACACACACTTACCCACAAACGCATACATGGCGACACAGCCGATGGCACTGGTGGGAGAAGTGAGTGGGGCTTATCTGATTGAGGACTGTGAGTGTACCCCACCACTTGTTGGTTCTCCATAGTGATTCCTGGCATAAAAGGATGCAGCTTCTAATTATCTCCTATTCACACCAAACTGACATGACACATAGAGAATGACTTGACTGATAGGGAAGTCGATTCCATGCTTTTGTTGTGCAGAATAGGGAATTCGAAAATGTGCTGCAGCCCAAATAACAGCACGAGCTGTGGAGAGCCCAAATCAGAATGCAAGCATGTGCAGCTACATTCAAGCTGGGAAACATGAAGTCAGAAGGGAGAAAACAATTATCATTGTCCTTTGGTGTTTTTCACAAGGGCCACAGTCATTTCACTCCCTATTGTGTGTTTTTAGGTGGCCATTCAGGAGCAATGTGAAATATATTGCAATTTTCCCCCAGAGACAGGTCCCATACCGCCTGTCAATAAGGTATTTTCAAAGCAGATATGCTGAATATAAACAGCAGAGTTCATGCAAATCTTTCAATGCATTTTCTTGTTTCAAGCCCACTTTAGATTCCGTCTCCCCAGTGCACTCTTATGGCCCACTGTGAAACTTTCCAAACTCCCTTTCACATTTCAAGCTACCTATATCCAATATTATGCAATACATTATCATTTATCAGCAGCCAAAAGCAGTCTTTTAGATCAGATGGCTCGATCAAGTTAAAACTTGTATGTACAAAGGCCCTGGGGTGAGGCTGGACCTGAAGAGAGAATAGGTTACGAGATGTTTGCTATTACTTGTTCCAATTTGGCTTCCAGTTGCAACGGCGCTGGATGACAGCTGCATGAGGATGTTTGTGGCTGTAGGGACCTGTAATGAGAGTTGGCATAGTTCCTGTTTGTGAAAGAATGATGTAAAATGTCAATTTCAAATGGAAAAACAACAGCTGTAAGTGAAATCCTGGAAAGCAGAGATATCATGAGCGACCGGCTTACAAATGATGAAACTGAAATTAGATCAACTACTGTTTTTTGCTTTCTTTCATTTTTGTCTTCTCTATCAGTGGATATTCAGAGATTGCGACACTGCAACTCCACGGTTACCCGGTCCCCACTCGAAGTCTGGTAGGCACCGGGGGAAACTGTGCGGCTCATTATCCTCCATTAGGGTTTTTTTTTTGGCTGAATCAGTGTGGAGGCAGCTCTGGGCCGTATAATGAGCATGGCTGAAATCACAGCGAACAGCCTCAAAGAGCAGGTGCTGCTCAAACACAAACCGCACTATTCTGTCCGTCTGCGGCACAGGGCAACAACACGGACACGCACCACATAGCTGTGTCCACTCGTGCACAGCTCTGCACGTGCACAATGAAGTAATAAGTCGAAATGCAGTGATATGCCAGCGCATGAATCGATACTGTTTGATACTGTGTTTGAGAAAGAAGCAAAGGAAACAAAACTCGATCTGACAGTAATGAACACAGCCAGGTGCAACGCTATAATAAAGATGATGCTACCTGACATAGTCAGTGAGGACTGTCTTCTTGTGCTTTCTGTTTTCTTCTCGGGAAACACTGGCGCCACAGATCTCTCAGTTACCCCCACTAAACACTTGTGTCACATAATAAAGTTATCACAAAGCCTTCTCTGCTACACAAAGAGCAGCAGTTCATCCGTCTTGATTTCTGTCTCCTACTCCATCTTGCTGCGACGCGGGCAGAGGTTGCACTCTGATTGTTCTTCAGGGCTCCTTCGGTACGTCCATGTCAATTAGACGATATTGATGTGCCGCTAATACATCCGGCTGATTTTTGTGAAGCTCAGATAGGAATGGAAAAGCTGTTTTTTTCCTCTCTCTTTCTCTCTCTCTCTCTCTCTCTCTCTCTTGTTCTGTTTATCTCTCTCAGCTAATGTCAACAGATTGGCTTTTGTCTTGGTTCCAAATATACATTTTGCCAGAATGACGACGGTTAAGACTTCTATCACACATTATCACACCTTCAACACTGGAGATTTAGCTCCATTAACCTTTTCTGATTTCTAAATGTTATCAGTAAATGGTTTTCATGCTGTGGATTAATCTCCTGTTTTGTTCATAATTGCTCTCATCTGTCCCCATATCTGTTTGAACAGCCATTTGGAAGCCACCGCAGATACGGTTTGAACAGAGGTTGTTTATTTGGAAGCAACACAACAGTTACAGTATTTGTACGATAAACATCATTGACTGGGGAACATGAGCAATAATTGTCTAATCCTGCTTTGTAACTCGGAGCAAGCGTGGACATTTAGTTTTGGTGCAAGTAATGAATAATTGTTATTTTATTAGTTACAACTTACGTATAGGGCAGTTACTTGACTAACTCTTGCAAACAGTATTTTGTAATCAGTTAATAGGTTGTTACTGAGTACAATAGTAACATAACAGTGACACATTAGCCACAATAATCTATATCCAACAATGGCCATCGACTTTTTTTTTAATGCAAGGGTTTTTTTTAGTGATATTGAGTATTGCAAATGGCAAGTTGTGAGAACGTTTCAAATTAATAAGAATTTCAAAATGTATTTTTTGTATTGACTACTTATTTCAGAATATGCCCTGTGGGCAGAAACAGCTATTCAGACTATGGTTTTTTTTCTATTAAAAAATTACAATTGATTCACATTTTACAAATATGTATGGAACGATTCTTACTAAAGGTTACCTTTTATACAGGTTCATCTATCTTATATTCAAACCAAACAGGAGTTTTGATCAAAATATTGAGAACGTACTTACTTTCTACATTACAGGATTCTCAGTATGAGCAATACAGATGAGTACCATATGAAAAGGCTGTTTGAGGCCCAGGGTCCGCAGTATTCATACTTACTTCACAGTAGACTGTAAATAATTATGCTGATGATGACACTAACTTACGAATGAGATGGTGCTGCAGTTGGCCTGTCCTTAATGTCTTGTTCTGATGGTGCTGTAATCACTCTTACTACTGCAATGTTACATTTCAAAATAGTTGGTTATACAACAAACTACTTTTGCGGGAAGAGCAAATTATTGCAATTTTATTTGCGACTCTTTTCAAAACCTACAATACAAAAGTACCTTCTTTCTACATGAAAATCAAATGAAACATGGTTACTACCCAATATGAGTGACATAAGGATGTAAGTCTATGATCAACCAGAGGGGGAGAACCCACTCTCAGCGCATTTCTATGTCTCTTCCTTTTCCAGGAGAAGACATTACCCTGAAAAGATGCTCTGAACCAGGGAAAAACCACCTTGAACTGAACCGATGTTTTCATACTGAATGAGAGGAGTAACATCTGTCTGGGCTGTGTTGAGATATTCAAAAGTGAACCGTGCCAAGTTCAGTTTTGTCAACCCAGGAGTTGACAGACTGTTGTGGCCAGCTGTGGATCTGTCACCGAGCACCAGCGTCTCATTCCTATCATTTACGAAATGATAAGATTAACTCGTGACAAATCTAGTAGTGTTAGACATCCATTGAACATGCACATGCGCAAATGTAGTCTTTAGAAATAATACACTGACGTGACTTCTCAAGGCCCTGATGCCATTAACTACTTTCTATATGTGGTGACATCCAATAACTATTTCTTTGTCTGAGTGATGAGTTAACATTCTAATTCACTGCCAAGGATGCAAAGAAGCACAAGTATACTGAGCCTCTGCTACACTTTTATAATAAAAGTAACCCAAGTTTTGAAACTATAAATCTGCTCCTGTAATTACTTTTAAATTGCTTGTGTTTGATAGAGGACAAAGCAGCTTGACAGGTGTTGTAAAAGTAATGAATGAACTGAGATCGAGCGAGACTAAGTGTACACTAAATTGTTAACTTTGTTAATAATACGGTATAGCGCAGATAATATGGAGCGTTTCTTCATGACTCTCCTGCAGCTCGGGCACTGCGGCCAGTGCACTCCATTGCAACGGAGCTTCATCACTGTGGCCGAAAACCTCTCATCCACTGCGATGCCTCGCCCTCTTTGTTGGCTGTAGGCTTACACACTGAGGCAAAGACTGAGGCACTCTGTGGCAGGCTTAGGCTGAGATCTGTTCACTAGCTCAGCCATCTAAGCGCTACAAATGGCCCACAATATGCTAGAGTGCCCACAGGGGAAATAAAGCTTCCAGACATGAGACTCCATCACCACTGTGCTCAAGTGAAGGGAAATGGAGGAGCAGAGAGCGTTTAACTATTCTTGCTTCACTGGCCTCCCGCGTCTTGTTAAAAGCCGATGGCCACTTATGACAGAAGGGATAGCCGAGATGATGAAATGTAATGGGCCAAGAGGAAAGGGGGCTTGGCTGGAGAGGTCTGAGAAGTGTGAGGGCAAGGGGAAACGGAAACAGACAATAGATTTAACAGGAAAACCTGAGATGGTCACGCCGTGCCAACAAGTAGCTGGTGTGCACGTGTGCGTGGAGGCACGTGTTGCCTAAAAGACACTGTTGTGAAGATGAATAAAACTGGACATACAGCTTGTTTTCCATCGCAACACTTACTTGACCTGTTGTAAACAATTTGTGCGCCGGCAGCTTCTTCGTGTTTGCTGTTGTGTGAAATATAAATCCAGCCTCTCTGTGAGCGGAGCGGCTCAGTGTGAAACCAAGACACAACATGAAAGGAAAAATAGCTTGTGGCCAAATATATGGACAATATAATAACTTGTGTGTTGCATAAACTGCTAAACTTCACAAAAATCACAAATCAAATATATTTTGCTCGCAACATCTTTAATTGGTTTTATGATTCTTACAATATGAAATAAAGTTTGATTCAATTTTACAAACTTTTCCTTTTTATTGTTCTGTACATGTACATCATGCAGCATACAGATTTATTTCTGGGGTCAGATGATGCAAAAGTTCTTCCATCTGTATTTTGGAAGTTAAAAGGAAAGCAATCAGTTAGAGATTATTAAAATGGAGACCATGCAAAAATAACGCTGTTAGCACAAAGAGGCAATAATATTTGTTTGAAGCACCACAAAAATTCAAGGGATGTTCTAGATTGACCACAGTGGGAATTTAGAAAGCAATCTGGCCCATCTAACTTTAGGTCAACGCAATAGATGTAGAATTGTGAGTAATATTACATCATAAAATAAGAGTATTGTATCTAATCTCTGAGAAAGTTCTGCACATTTTATCATAACAAAATAGTAAAATATATGTATAATGTGTGTGGTGTGTGCTGAGGGTTGAAAATTGTAAAAAATGAGTATAATGTGATTTCATCAATCGCCTCCTCAGAATAGGAAATTAGATTCAAAAGTATGAGCTGGGAATCAATGATGGGGCTGTAAATACATGAATAAATGTAATGTAGGCATTTTAAAATGTCATATAAGTTGTTCAAATATTCCAAAATTATCATCATTGGATGAGTTGATTCATGTCTTATCCAATTCAGATACTGATCGATCTGCTTGTAATAAAAGATCTATGACTATTGTTTCTGGCTATGAAGGCCTTGATTTATAAGTTGTAAATAGAAGAGACTCATCTGAACTGTTTCCACACATGCAGGACTCAGGCTTCACCCTAACCCCTAAATCTGAGCCCAGACCCTCTGGATTCATTATGGGTGTGTTTTCACTTGTCACGTTTGGTTAAGTCAAAATTACCCTGCATAACGCTGCCATCTGAACCTGGGTGTGCACTAAAAAGGGCAAATCAATTTGAGAGGCAGGAGATGGAAAACAAACCCGCAACAATAAAAGGTAGATTTAAGTCTGTATGGCGCACAGACCAAGAAGCTCATTATCAGAGATGTCACATTCATTTTGGGGCCAGAAAAAACGTTATTTAATCACAATGGCACTAGACCATTACGATGAAATATTCTTTTCCACACTCCCGGTCAAGGCTTCTCCCGACACGCCTCCAAAGTACAAACTTCTTTGGGTAATCTGAAAAAATACAACCAAAGTGGCCTTTCACTTCTCAAAAGATCTTTAAGAAGCATCAAGACCAACACATCAAGAGCCACGAGATTCACAACCACCAGATCTCGAACCAGCAGGTTCACAACCACCCAATCCAACACATCTGTTTTCACAAACTCAACATCAAGGTGAGTTATGGTGCTAATGCTACTTTGCTAACAAAGCAGTAACACCATTAATAACAGTAAAATTGTAGATAAAACCTTCTTTGTTATTTGCACACTTGATAAACATCTCAAAGTGCTGGACTGAACCATCTGGTGGACCTGTTCTGGCTTGTTGGCCACATAATCAACACCCCAGCTCTTAATGGACTAAAGATCAGGACCTGGTGGAATTCAGAATTTTCTTTTTTTCTTTTTTTCCTTCAGGTTGGTGAATGTTTTTATTACAACTAACAAGCTGTTGGCCAAGCACATCACACTTGTGTCAAGGTTGAAATATATATATATATTTATAGTATTTATATATATATATATATATATATATATACAGTAAAGGTGCACTTACTGGATTGAAAAGATATGTGTCAATCCACACTTTACTACAGGAAATATTTTAACTATTTTTGTGATTAATAAACCCACTACAAAATAGCATGTACCCTGTATAAGCGACACAAATATAATGCTGGTGTGTTGAGTAACGTTAATCCTCCGGAGTCACAATGTTGCTGTAAAAAAAAAAAAAGAGAGAGCTTATCTCTGACGTTATACATTGTGTTCCAAATTGCTTTTCCTGAGTGTTTAACAAATGACTTTTCCACTACTGTGGAAATAAAATTGTCATACTGCACTGACTTTGTGTCACATAGTCACTACTAAACATTGAAGTTGGCAGCATGACATTATGCAGCACATTTAGTGGAGCAAAAAGTCTTGTAATTGGCACAGTACCTTTTGTTTGGTTTGGCCATACATTTTTTTTTTAAATGCTAAATTGGGGGGGGGGGGGGGGGGGGGGGTACTGTGGCGAAGCGTTTTTCTTCATCCAACCAGTCATGGTCAAATGAGAAAATGTTGTAATAGAAGTCTCTAAATATGCACGTCATCAAACCCCCCAAAAAATATTCTCAGTGTAACGAACTACAACTTCCCATCACTTTCTAAAAACTTTTTGCTGTGCGCTGTTATGCCGTCACATTTATTGACCCTTAGGTGAGCCACATCGTGGTGAATGCTCACTTTAAACTGAATTGGTTCCCATCGAGCTCCAGATGGGTCCCATGCAGTCAGACTGTCAGTGTACACATGTTGGCAGGCCCTTGTTTGTTGTCACCCTGCAGCGAGAAGGTCAGCACCTCGCCATCTCAGAGAGCTGTGCCACCTCCTCTGAAACCAGGCCTGCACTCGTCAATATACCTGATGCCTGAACATTTTTGAAGTGATGATTTTACAGACAGCGTCCGGGACATTCGGTCATGTGGTAACCGGGTTTTCTAAAAAAACGAATCTCCTTTTTGTGTCATCCAGATATAACTTGGGTTATGCTAATTTATGGGTAAGCTGGGAGGAGAAGCGGGAAAAGACAAAGGCCTGAGGAAATTATTCATGAATTTTAAGAGTATATGTGGCCATGAACACACTTCGTCTTGTTAATGCTACCCCCGTGTCCTTGCCCTGTCTCTTCTATGACCACTGTTCTGACATCAAGAGAAAAAATACATTTGTGAAATGGGGAAAAAAACGTCTTTCAGCAAAACATCTTGTAGCGAGCCTTTGGCCTTAGCTGAGTACAGCTCACAGGACGAAATGAGGCTGCCTTATAGCTGTATTTCTTCAGTGGAATGCTCGCAGGATATGTTCAGGATTAGCAGAGATAATAAGAAAAGTGCCACTGCATTCCCCTGTGACTGATTTTAAAGTCAGATTTATGTAACTGAAAGTGAAGTGAGACATCTGAGGCTTTAAGTTAATTCCGCTATTTGCTTTGACGAGATTTTCATTATTGCAGGAATAAATAAAACAATCAGGCAGAAAATCTCCATGTCTCAGTCAATTAACTCTGAAAGTCTGCTTTAAATCACCATGAAAATTTGAGTTCCAATCACCAAATACACAAGAAGCCAAAAACAAAACATAGCAAACAGCAGCACACTGAATTATCAAAGGCTTGATGTTAACATCTGAATGCTGACAGACCAAATCTGTGCAAAACACTATGATTGCTGGGTACTGAACAGATGTGTAAAGGGGAGGGGAATGAAAACACGGAAAGGTGCGCAATCATTTGTTAAATGTTTCACTGACCACGCGAACAAAAGGTGGAACACAATAAAAAAAGACGCCTTTTGTGAAGCCGAGCAATTTTCCTTATTGTGCTTTCACACTCACGCTTTCAGGTCTGCAGTCTGCCGGGGGTCAAATGTAATCGTGAGATGGTTAAACTGCACTGAAATTCCGAGTACAGTAGACCCTTGTAAGTTTTATAGCATGAGAAGAATAACAAGTTCCGCACAAATAAATCCCTGGCACTCTCTCTCCATTGATTAATTTTTTTTTTTTTTATGAAAGCCGCTAATGTGCAGGAGGAAACAGTAACTTGAGACTTTGGACATCACTAATCATTAACACACCACCGACACACGGCTGTAGAATCAGACGGCCTTGATATCAACATGAATGAAATATGATGCCATACAATGGGAATACTTTGTATAAACTGTACAAACCATAGATCTGTTATAAATGTTTTATTGGCAGCATTCTGGCGTGGAAAGAAACTGTGCAGATAAATGTACATTACAATATACTCTGATTTAATGGTGAGGAAGAGTAAATATAATAAAAGACAGTTTGACAATTCGATGAGAAGGATTTTCTTTTGTGTAAACACTGTACAGTACTTCAGTATGACTCCTAAAGAGGACATAAACAAAAAAAAACAACAACATAGAACTTTTGTTGCATCACAAACTACAGTGAAGCTGCAGATCAGTCTAAGACAGGTGTGTCATATATATATTTTTTTAATCAGACATATTTTTCGAGATACCTTTTCATGAAACAATTAATTTCCATTTACACCAAAGATGAATTACAGGTCAGATTTTTCAGTGTTTCTTTTCTTTCCTGTGTGCTCATTGGCGAAAGGCGTGTGAAGCAAATAGGAGTGGGCTTGCCACATTCTTTCTTTTTTTTTTGTGCTTTAAGCCACGTTATGAACATGCATCATCTGTGGCGCCGAAGCAAAACAGTGCAGGACAGTAAACGTGTCACCTCGCACAAAAAGATGAGTATCAGCGAGCCTTTTCTCTTGTGGTGCCAACACATTAATTCAAAGCATTAATCAACACCACCTGTTAACGGAGAGCTAATGGGAGCTTTTCATACATGACTCAGACAGGTGCTTGATTAATTCCTGATGCGCTTTCCTTCATTGTGATTCAAGGAATGCATCACGTGTCACAGATTTATGATACTTCCCAAAATGAGGTTTTTGTGTTCAGTTTGCTTAAACCTACATCTGCACGACCATCTATCCATCTTCTGTTTGTGTTATGCAGCCTGGTACGCCCTTGTCGAACCATCACAGACAACCACACACATAACCAGGCATGTTTTTTTGGGCTGTGGAAGAGAATAAACATGCAAATTGAACCAGTTACATTCCCACGACAAGACCACTTGAATTTCTGACATTTTTGTTTGAGAACAGCTCTTCTGGCCTTAGTGTTCTGCATGCGTGCCACAACATGACGACTTGGATTCGCGTATTTCCCATATTGTGTGTCTCAACACACACATGCACCTCGAGAGCTTGTCAGCAGTAAAGAGGTCAAACCTGCTGGTGCTGCTTATCCCAAACATTTTCACTTCACACGAGAATGATTGTAATTTCGAGCCTCCAAGGGAGCCATCGTGTGCGCCACTGTCAGGCGGGAGATAACTGGCCGAGGTGAATGCACGTATCCCTCTTCTATCCTATCTGCCCTCACACCCCGCTGCTCCTGCTTCTGCGTGTATGCGTGCACCGGGTTTGCATGTTCGAGGAGGACAAAACAGAACGAAGGGCTTATTGCTGTGAATGTTTTATGCATTGCACATGATGACACGGTGTCATATCTCCTCCCCCTAGTGGATACCTGCTGTCACATCTTCAGCGAGTGTGCACACAGATATCTTCCATCCTTACAGCAAAGCCACCTAAGCCAGGTGCCCTTGCACCCAAAGATAAACTCCTAAAGCTTGAATGACAGGACGAACACTATGAGACCACACGCACACATACACAGACTCATACACACATACCTTTGTCTTACTGTTTATACCTTTATTTTCTCCCTTTTTACCTGCCAGGCCTGATTTCCCCCTCTTGCTGAGCTCAGTGTGGTCACTTTTTACTCTTTTAATGCAGCGTGAGCACAGATGCCACCCTGTCGCATGCAGATTTTTGGCAGCATTCACAACTAACAGCTGGTATTTTCCATTGCATGGACTATTTGTTTTTTTTTTCCTTTTGATGATGCTAAACAACAGAAGAACATGAATTCCAAGGTGTGCATGGAAAATTCCTCAAAATGACATACTGGGGGTAGAAAATTGTCTTGGTCGAGCAAAGTGAAAAAGGAGGAAGCAGCACTCGGAAGTGAGAAAGCTCACAGTTGATAGACCATTGTGTGAGAGAGCTGAGCAATAGCAGAGGAAAGACAGTCAACTCTTTTATGTGTCGTCAGTGTTTCAATTATGACCTACAATCCACACAATTAATCAAAATAGAGGATGAACTGTAACTATTCTTTCTGATAATGTAAAGCTGTTTTTTTCTTGGTGTAAATGTTATATGAACCCAGCTACAGGCTGCATATTATGTGTTTCTATGTTCATCATGTGGGTTTTACGTTACCCAACTTCACATGTTGACGAGTTTACAGATTTAGTTGTTATCGGCAATATATCAGGAAACAAGACTTAATGCAGTGGTGTCAAATTAATTTTAAATCAGGAGCTCATCCCCTGATTTAAAATGAGTATAGTATAGTATAGTATATTATAGTATAGTATTGCATTGTATTCCTTTCTTTTAATTTTCTTATTTTCTTTTTATTATTGGAATTACACAGTAATTATTACTAATAACAACTAATATATGTAAGGAAAGCACTAATACCACTTTTTTAAAGGACAAGTAAAGGTACTAATCTTTAGCTACTTGCCAATACCAAAATAGTGATACAAGTACTGATGAAATGGCATAAAGCATAATTCATTCTCCATTCGCAAACATTATATGAATGCTATGTGTTGCCACAAACAACCTCCACACATTCTCTGCGTCGACGCTACACACACTTCAGTGTGCAGCCTTACAGAATGCATATGGCTTTGCGTAGCATCTTATCTATGCACTGCTCGATGCGTACTGAAGGCTGTAGACGGAGGGACCAATCTTGCTGGGTGCAGCCACACACTCAAACTCACTGTTAAAGAGTGTATTGGTCCATACTTCAATCGTGTTTAGCATGTAGCGTCACTGGTGTGTGAGCCCTGAAACTCTTTAGCAATTAACATGTAGCACGGCTTGGAGTTATGTGCTGGGCAGTTGAACTAATGAGCGACATCAGGCTCACTCTGCTGGTCTGATTTATTGACTTTACTGGTCTTTTGTATTATGGATCTTTTGCTATCCGTATGGAAAGTAATTAAAGAGGGAGAGAGAAATGAGCAAGGCTACTTTTCCGTGAAAGTTCCCCATGTTTGTTTTAACACCAAATTGGACTGAGGTAGAAAATAAACATTTAGCTCCCAGATGCTGAAAGAAGAAGCAAACAGCAGTTGGTTGATTAGATCAGGACAAAGCTCTGTAGGAGTCAAGCAAAACTCCAAACAAGAACAACTCTTATGTTCCACGAGCGCGAGACAACTCTTCAGCTTTAGCTTTAGATCATCACTTAATCACAGTAACTCCTGACATGATTAAGTGGACGTACAAATGAGATTGGCACTCCAGAGAAAAAAAAGGCATTATCATAACAATTAAACCACAGAGCGATGCTCCTCTGACATGGTTACTCTTGAGCTTTCACAACAGCTCATGTTTTCATTCATGTGAACCTGATGACATTTCACATCATCCCAAAGTGTTATTATCATATTTAAAAAAAACAACTGGTAAAGAAGTGGTGTTTATTATGGATCTGTTACACCAGGATCTGATTTCCATGGTGAATAACAGCTGAAAATCACTGACGTTTACTTCAATTAAATCATACTTAATTACAAGCGGAAGTATGCTCGATGAGCGAATACTCCAGAAAAAGTCTCACAAACTACTTCAGGTTGTAGTTACTTTTTACCCACAGTTATAACCTTGTCAAAAGTGGGAATCAATTAAATTTACCTTAAGGGAACATTTCTGAAAATAAATAATTAAATAATACTCTTGTGATATTTACAAGTGGCAAAGTAGATTAGGTGATGTAGATTTACCTTCAGAATATAATTAGATGTTTGAAAAAACCACAGAAAACATACAAGAACCCAAAAATGTGATGCTGCACTACTTCTTGTCATAACAGAATACTCTTCAAAGGTATTCAGGTAACCAAAAACTAAAACTAAAAACACAATTACACTAATTTGAACAATTTCATTAGGACTGCTAAAAGAATTGGTGTGAAATGTTGGCTACTTGTAAAGTTTGTAAATGCTGACTCAAAACCTTCCAGAATACACAAAAAAAAAAAGAAAAGGAGTTTACTGATGTCAACAATTTAACACTCCAACCATCCCCAATAAGTGAAATACTAATAATTTCCCTTTTTCACCTGGTGCTGTTCATTGTTGCTGTATTGATCATAATAGCCACTCGAGGCCACTTTCTGGCCATGTACTCCATCCATCCATCCATTTTCTGCCGCTTATCCGGGGCCGGGTCGCGGAGGCAGCAGTCTAAGCAGAGTTGCCCAGACTTCCCTCGCGGTGGCACCCCAAGGCGTTCCCAGGCCAGACGAGAGACATAGTCCCTCCAGCGTGTCCTGGGTCTGCCCCGAGGCCTCCTACCGGAGGGACATGCCCGGAACACCTCCCTAGGGAGGCGTCCGGGGGGCATCCGAAATAGGTGCCCAAGCCACCTCAACTGGCTCCTCTCGATGTGGAGGAGCAGCGGCTCTACTCCGAGCTCCTCCCTGGTGACTGAGCTCCTCACCCTATCTGAGGAAGCTCATTTCAGCCGCTTGTATCCGGGATCTCGTTCTTTAGGTCATGACCCATAGTTCATGACCATAGGTGAGGGTAGGAACGAAGATCGACCGGTAAATCGAGAGCTTCGCTTTTTGGCTCAGCTCCTTCTTCACCACGACGGACCGATACAACGTCTGCATAACTGCAGATGCCACACCGATCCGCCTGTTGATCTCACGCTCCATCTTTCCCCCACTCGTGAACAAGACCCAAAGATACTTGAACTCCTCCACCTGGGACAAGGGCACTCCACCGACCTAGAGGGGGCAAGCCACCTTTTTCCGGTCGAGAACCATGGCCTCGGATTTAGAGGTGCTGATCTTCATCCCAGCTGCTTCACACTCGGCTGCGAACCGGCCATGTACTCATATCAATAAAATAAAAAAGATAACAGCATGTTTTTTCCGTTTCATGCGCCAGAAGAATCCACTGAGACAATCGTTCATTCATGTGCACTTTGGTTGTAATGCAGTAGCTGCAAAACAAAGAATATGAGAGAGAACATTTATTTTCATCGAGTAATGAAGTATTTAAGTCCAGTAGCTTAGTCTTGGATTATGAAATAAATCAGCTCCACTCAGTGGTTTAAATTGAAAGTCAGCAGTATATCGCATATCTATTCAGAGCCTTTTACATATTGAAGGATATTGAGGGCTGATTATCATACTCATGATAAATGGCTCCTATAAAAATGTGCCACTGGAGTAGTAGAAGGACTTTTTGGATACCTGTGATTTTGTGAGTGAGCAAGTGTGACAGAGAAAACGAGGGGCTGCATGGGACCTAAGGGGAAGGAGTGGTGATCCACGCTGCAGGTCAAGCATGGATTCACACCCCGGAGCACTGAGCTCGGGACAACACAACTAATCTGAACAGAGAAGGTCAGGTCAAATATATGCGCACACTCGCAGGCAAGAGTCACATGCATACACTGCACTCATGTACACGCACACATACACAAACCCACACACAGATTACTAACAGTGCTGGCAAAGGTGCCTGGGCAGCTCATTGCGTTGGCAAAATGACATATTCAAAGGCGTGAAAGAGAGAGGGGGGGGGGGGGGGGGGGGGGGATTATCAAAGGATCATTTGGAAACATCTGGGTCCACAATCAGTATCCTCCTCCTTCTAATTAACTTCTCCTGCATCCTCATTTTTGCTCTCCATCCTTTCCTTTCCATCTCTTTTCCTTGGCAACAACAAATCTCTACTCTGCTCTCTGCCTCATCCTCCCACCCTCTCCTTCTCCTTCCCTTTCAGTCCAAAAAGAGGCCTATATTTCTCCGGTTTGGCTCTAATGAAAGCAAATGCATGAGCACACGTGCACAGCACGAAAAGAAAAGAAGAACCCGACAACAACACACGACAGGAAGATACAAATATACACGCATGGCGAGATGTAAGGTTGGTTTCTAATGCCATTGTCATGGTAACACTCCCTCGTTCCTTTGCTCACACAAACGAACAGAAATCAGTGTGGATTCTTATGTAATGCAACAACCCCACGCAGTACGAAGAGACTGACAGAGAGACAGACAGACAAACAGAGAGAAGGGAGTGAGTCAGTGTGAGACCACATAGTGTGAGCATCTGTCATCAGCGTTATACCTTTTCACTGTGACAAGAACAGTGTGTGCTGCTGTAATACTTCACCCTCATTATAAGACACACGTGTGTGCACACACCCACACTTGTGAGCGCGCGCGCGCACACACACACACACACACACACACACACACACACACACACACACACACACACACACACACACACACACACACACACGCGCGCACATACACATCAGAGGCTTATTCGGTGTTTCACCAGAGAGCGAGAGGTGAAAAAAGCTGTTCAACTAGTTATGGCAACACCACTGGCTCGTGTAGCATACTAATTACTAATTTTGCTTCCACAGGGAGCGTAGAACATGGATATGATGGGTCAGTGGGGAGCGGAGGGCTGGACAAATGAGAATGGGGTCAGTGCAGGCATTATAGATACAATGAAGTAGTGACTGGTAGTTTCTCATGGCAGAGCAACATCATGGATGGAGGAGAAGGGAGATAACGACTTGTGCTGGCCTATTTAGATGCGGCGTATGGGTTAAAGGCGTGAAGGAATGAGCAAAGTGCAAGTGTGAAAGCTCATGAGTATACAACATGTTGTATGTGACTGGGAGATAGTCACATGCAGTGGGAAGAGGAGGCGACGGATGCCGCTCTGCACCTCCTCTGCCACTTGTTTACCTTAGCACGCTTGGAGTATTTAATCCGCTGTCTTTCATTGGCCTTGGAATTGAAATGATACATTTATATGTGATGCTGGTTGATGCATTTTCCTCACTGTTGCTAAATACATCAAATGCCTAACATGTGACTTCAAGATAGATGAAAGCAGCATGGCAGAGCTGTCAAAAAAACAAACAGAAAAAAAGCATCAAAAGAGAATTGGGCTGCTCCGTTCTGGCTCTTCACGCCCGAACAGAAGGGGGTTAATGGACTTGTTCGGTGTGGACCCATCAGTAGTGGAAGCTGAACCAGCAAGCATCTGATTATGAGCTCACACTATAAAAGCGTAAAAAATATGTAGTGGTTGCTACTCTCAAAGCCAAAAAGACCCTGGGTTGAATTAATTAATTAATTAATTAATTAATTAATTAATTAATTAAGAGTTTGTATGTCTTTCCTATGTTGAAGGGTTGTCTATGGTTTTCTAGTGGAGTTAACCACATATATGTTAGTTTAATTGATTCTGAAGTATGAATATCTGCCTTTTCTTTTGCTAAATTCATTTATTGACTCCTCAATCAAACTGGAAGTCATACCAATACCAGTGGAGCAATCGAGATATCATGTCAATCATGTATACCACAGCATGTTAGAGGTATACATGCTCACATTTGAGCACTTGGTGTTTTTCTTATTTTTTTGTGAGTGTGTTTGAGTGTGTGCGCAGCCTAATTCTGTAACTAAGTTTAAATCTTAAACTACATGTATGTAGTTCAAGCAGACAAACAATACAGTACGTGGCTTGATAACTCTTCTATCCCTTTTTGTTTGCACGATTATCTTATTATCCATTCGGGTTACTATGCCTTCTTACAATTCAGGGGATTCCAGTCTGCTCATGAATTGTTTTGATGCATTTTATTTTCTTGTTTTTTGGGACTCAACTCAGCCTGATAAATAGACACCCCAAGAAATGTGATTGGTCAGCGAGGGCTGCTTGTGTTATCCCCACACAAGTCTCTGATGCCAGCAGAGATGCTTCAGAGGGAATACAACATGAGGCAAAGTGAAAACAGAAAGAAAGGCCTTCCCCACTGCACACACAAATTGTATTTTTCTATTCCAGCACATGAAAACAACACAAATACAGTGGCATACTCGTGTTGAAACAATAGAACAAGGAAGATTTTCCCTCTGCTGCACATGATGAAATGAATGGAGGGAAGAAAAACGGTATCTGCCGGGAACACAATTAAAGCATGATTCGGCTTATTCCTTGTGGTGCTGGCTGCTATATAAGCAGTAGAAATCAAAGCTGACAGTACTCTTATTGAATTCAGCTACAATACGGTCATATTTTTGATTCTATGGTTTCTTTCTTATTGTTTTTGCTGGGATGGCAATATTTAATGTTTATTTAACCCTCAAACTACCGGTACTTCTCAAATGAACACATGTTGGACTTGTGAGAGACAGTTGTCCATCTACTCTATACTTGCTTTATCCAAGCTCCAACTGTGGAATCAATCCCAGCTGACAAGGAGCAAATGATGAATGTTTCACTCCAGATAGGGTTCATCATGTTTAACACAGCGATTCAATCACAGTCAATGACAGGCGTCCACACTGGCTCTTTAGAGTCACAAGTTAACACATATGTTGTTAAATATGTTGCTAAACAGTGGCCAGAGAGCCTGCAGTAAACCCCTGCACAGACAGGAATAGCATGGAAATCTCCTCATCAGTGCACCAATCCTTGAATAAAACCATAGAATTATTTTTCTGTTGTTCTGTGGGTCCCTTTTGACAATTAATAGCATCTCCAGTTTCAGACCGGGCTTGGGACACACTCTGTCTTAAGTTTCTATGTTCTCCTAAATGAAACATGATTTGAAAAGACTACCAACTCATGTTCTCATCTCAACCCCCTGAGGTGTTTTCACTTCTGCTTGGCTGGTCCTTTCCTTTCACCACCTATTAGATATTTCAGTTATCCACTGAGCAGCACAGTTTCCTGTTCAGCACCTTAAAGGGCATTTCAATGTTCTGTTTGCATGTCCTCCATGTGCATGTGTGGGTTTTCTTTGGGTATTCTAGTTTCTTGTCTCGAAATTGACTGTAGGTGTGAACGTGAGTGTGCTTGGTTGTCTGTCTCTATGTTTGTCCCATGATGGGCCGGGGATTTCTTCTTCTTCTTTGCCCACAGACATGTGGGATCCCGCAACCTGTTGCCGAAAATTGGATAACATGACATCGAAGATGTACAGATGGAAGGTGAGATTACTCTAGCACCCTAATAAACCATCTAAAATCACCTGTTAGCTAAAATCACCGCCAAAGTGAAATTGTTTCGTTGTAACTGGAAGTAAAAAGAGAAAACTGCATACAATTTTGAAGTTTTCCAGTTGTATGTGGCAAATCTTTTTTTTGTTTCTGACCTTTACTAGCAGAGTGTGAAATTGTAAGCGGTTCAATTACTGCAACTTTGTTTCAGGCTCCTTTATGGAGTTGAGGTGAGAAGAAATGGTAACTGATGGCCAGTGGCTCACTCAGTATTTGCTCCTCAAGACTGTGGTGTTTCTGAGTGTGTGTGTGTGTGTGTGTGTGTGTGTGTGTGTGTGTGTGTGTGTGTGTGTGTGTGTGTGTGTGTGTGTGTGTGTGTGTGTGTGTGTGTGTGTGTGTGTGTGTGTGTGTGTGTGTGTGTGTGGGTTCCCGGGGCCAATCATCTCCTCCTCTGTGAGACAAAGTTTGTCTGTTTGTGGCGCAGCCTGTGGTGCATGAAATCTGACTGTCAGGGTCTGCTGACACACCTGCCTGCAGACACGCACTGACGAATCTGCATGCGCACGCACACACACACACACACACACACACACACACACACACACACACACACACACACACACACACACACACACACACACACACACACACACACACACACACACACACACACACGTGGACAAACGCAAGCCAGAGCTGGTAATTGGGCCCATGAAGCCGTAGGACAAAAAACGGCAAAATCTTACTTCCTCTCTTAATGGAGCGCTGCCCGAGTGTGCAAGGCGCTTTTTAGTGTTTCAGTACAAAATGCCCTGGCGCACTCTCGCCATCCCAAAACCAGACAATTTCCTGTGAAGCCGTCCAAGTGTGACAGCAGCAGGTGGCTAATGGGCAAGGCTTAGGAAACAGGGCATTACCACAATTCAGCAAACTCAATTGTATTAATCCTCTGGATTAGCAGCTTTAATTCTCAACACGTTTCCAGTTTCAAAAGTCTTATTTCCTCACTGAAAATAGGAGGAGCACATGAGGTGAATATTTAGCCAATTCAAGTGTCACAGGATAGTTTCCTCTTCGTTTTATCAGTGAACACTTGTTTAAACTTTACTCTCCCATCATAATTCCACTTTTGATGCTTAATGTGAAATTATGAGATATGGCTCCTCCTGCATGAGACACAATGATGGCGACTGATGTGCAGTGGAAGCGTGTTCGAGGCGTTTTCACTGCTCGTTTCTTTTCCTCTCTTATTTATTCATGTCCTCATTTTGGTGGCAGTAAACAAGTTCTTTTTTGCAGGTTCCAATTAATATGTTTGTGTGTATGCTCTAGTATATGTGTGTATATTGTTCATTTATGCCACATTGGTTTGTCCTTTTCCATATGATCACCAATGAGCTGAAGAAAACCGAGCGTCATACAAGTGCAGGACTCAACAGAGAAAACCTCGGCTGCATGTTTTGAAGAATCTCTGCTTTACCTGTCAGTCTTTTGATGAGCTTTTTGCTAATTAACCCTGCGATCAATCCCTTGCTCGTACTATGGTCCCAGCATCTTAACCCCACTCTGCATGTTGGCCCCGCGACCACCAAAAACTGTCAGTTTTAATCTCTCTCACAACCACCATCCGCCCAGCTCCCTTCGCGCACACATGCAGCTTTCAAATAAGGGATTTAGATTACAGTGAACAGCGCGAGCTTCATGATGCTGAAGTGTGTGTAGTCGGAGGGTGAGCCTTATTGGAATTCATATGATGTTTGTTGACTCCCCTCATATAAACAGGTGGCTGAGTGGAGATAACGTACGGCATATTGTGCCGCCGATGACACTGCTGCACGTGCACGCTGACGTGCACATACAGTGTTGTGTTTTTAATTTAGTGTTGTTTTTTTTTTTAATTCCTAAGCAGTCAGAGGGACATTTAATAATCTCTCTATTTCAGAAGAAGGGAGCCTTTCAGGTGTATGAGCAAGGATTCCTGAGCACGTCACCTCGTCGCCACCAAACATTGAGGCTCAACAACTAAACAAAACAGGCTTTGATTTGTTTCCATAGCTGCCGAATGCTGTTTCATAAAAGACTTATTTCTGTCCCCCATCCCCCCCACTTCCTGTATTCTACCTGAAGTAGCTCCAGTTTATTATCGAGTTATCAGTCCCCCTGTTTAGAAGCCATATGAGTACTTTAGATGTGCCTGACAGAATGATGAATCCTTATTTCAGAGGGTAAGTGGTACTCTTTTTTTTTTTTTTTCCTCTTTTGAATTACAAATGCATAGCCTATGCAAGCACACAGAAAGGCTTTGTTTCATTCCTCAATGTCACACTAACGAGAACCCGAGTGTCACCTCGCCCTATCTCTCGCCACAAACTGACAATCACGACAAAACGAAGAGTACTTCGTGTGTTTGTCTTTTTGCTGAAAGTGTGTGTGCGACACTGTGAGACTGTTCATTTTTCTTTGATGATCCTTCTGCCAGTGTCTGTAAATGCCACGTCTACATGTTGACCTGGACTCTCCACATCCAGTGGCAGGATGCTAACCCTTACACTGATCTCTCATTTTACAGGCTGAGAAACATGAAACGGCAAAGCTGACAGCACCATTACAATTCATCATGACTGAATAAAACAGCCTTCACTTTGTGCTGGAATGTTTTCAAGCTCGTGTGAAGGGTTCTTTATATCAGCTTTTTTTTTCACATGGCAAAAAAATACAGAAATGCATTTGTATTGTTGAATCTCTTCCATATTTCAATTTCTGTTGATTGAAGACCACAATAGGCAGAAAATGAAAAAAAAAAAAAAAAAAAACCAGACCAGGTGATGTTGCACTGGTATATGTTCATACAATAAGGTTATAAATAACGAGATTCTCCTTTAAACACACACACACACACACACACACACGCACACAAAAAAACCCTTTGAAAAGCCTCTGACTCATTCAGCCCACACAGCTTTTATTTGAATATTACAGTAAACCACTAAAAGCTCTCCTACTGTATAAGGTCACTAGGAATGATGGCGTCACTGGCTACTGGCAGACAAACACCAGTGAACGAAATGCTTCTAACAATGTCAAATATAAAATGAAAGGTTGCTGCAGGACATGGAAGGACGGGCAATCTTAACAGAAAAAGTCAAGCCCAGCCCAATTGGGAATATTCTTTAACCTGACTGTGCAGTACTTTAACTCAAACAATAAGTGATACATTCTTGTAAGAGTTGGAGTTCAGCTGGTTGAGAAAACAAAACTTTTAGCCAAACACACACCTACATTGCGTTGCTTACCAACCTGAGGAATGACTGAGTTGGAGAACCAATCAATGCCGTCTGCACGTGTATATCTCAGGAACTAAAGCTGAGAGGCAACTCTTCTTGAAATCCTCTAAAGCTCTGCTCCCATTCCCAGAAAGTGAAATCACTAAATGCACCAAGTGAATACTACAACTGCACTCACGTTTGTTTAAACAGACAGCTTTGTTGATGTTTTTTTTTTTTTTTTAAGAAACTTAAATTTAATGAGCATTTTTTTTTTTTTTTGCTTTCTTCAGGCAACTGTGAAAATAAATAAAGTCTAAGCTACACAGCATTAATCATTAATGTAATGAGAGGTTTTGAAGACACACTCATTTTCATTTGTTCAGACATAAATCCCAAATGTATAAAGGAGAAACAGCAAAGTAAAGCTGTTGTTTTTGGGCCGTATTAGGTCTTAGATAGCGTAGCCTCCAAAACCATTAAAAGCCACATGTTTAGACCACACATGCATGCGTTGTTTAGGATTTTTTTTTTTTTTACACTGTCAGATATACATGACATTTTAACTGTGGAATGCAGTGAAAAAATAAAGTCAGTGAATTCTCTGTCTGTCGACGCTGAGTGCACATCACGGATCATAAATGTTTACAAGCATGTGAAAAAGTTTGCCTCTAACATCACAAAAAGAGATGAAATAGAAACACAAGTTATCGATTTTCCAAAGGGCACATTTAAGAGGACAAGTTGGCTCACAGCTGGAGGGGGGCGGGGGGGCACTGTCACACTATTGATGGTATGTTGTTTTAGCATCTATTCATCAATGAGGCTCCGTCATCTCTACGAGAAGATGACAGCTCCTTTTAACTGTACTTTTCCATCTTTTCCACAGACTCTTAAATGTACAATATGAAAGGCTGATGTAATTCCAGCTCCCTCTTCTGTCCATTTGCATGTCATTCTAATATATTTATTGAGGTGATGAATGCTCAAGGTTCTGATATCCAGTGATGCCAAATGAGAGGATGTTTCTGTGTTGGGTTTGCATGTTCTACCTTTGCCTGCATGGGTTTTCTCTGTGCATTGGGCCAAAATGCAAAAGGTGAAATGGCAACTCTAAATTAGTCTTATATGTTTGTGTGTGAGTGCATATATAAACACATGTCCAGGCTCTATCTATTATCTCTATAAGCTCCCTAATTTTAATAAAACAAATATGAAAGATGGATGGACATATGCACACAAATCCAAACCAAACCCCTCCTGTGAATACACAACTGCAACAACCTTCACGGCATGACTCAGAACAGATGAAAACACATCACAAAACAAGATGATTATCTGAAAAATAAATAGTAAACCAAAGCCAGATTGAACACAAACATTATCTACAGCCCTGAGCTGTGTCTACAAGCTGTCAGAATATCTATTCACTGTATGAGATCAAAAAGTAGAGGTATAGATTTTTATTTTTTACAAACACACCAAGCAACCACTGACTTGTCAGTTACTGACAGCACAGACTGCAGAATGAAGGAGTCCCGTTAGTAATACAGAGTAGAACATGCATCTGGAATGATTAATGAAATAATAGACCATGTTTAGTCTAGTGCAGCTTCTTCCTTTATTTTCTCTCTGACTCAGAGGTTTTCTCTCTTTTCCTTTCACAAAATGTTTATTGGATGATGTTTTAAGCACCCCCCCACCCCTCCTTGTAACTACAAAAACAACTGAAGAGTTGTGTTGTTTTCAGCTCGGCTGAATATGAAGCAAATATTAATCGACTATTTGGACCTGGTTTCTCTGCAGGATGCAACTGGAATCACAACACTGAAAATCTGGAGTTCACAGAGTGAAATCTCGGCACCACAATATCTGTCAGCACATCCAAGCAGTCAGTGCAATGCACGCCCTGAATTCAGGAGAATCCATCTTTGCAGGTAAACAGATTCCTTACAGCCGACAAGATAATATCGCTGAGAACCATGCCATCCATTCTCAAGACTCTTTGGGGCTTTGTTGATATAATTGTAAGAAATTGCTCAACTATAAAACTGCATTAGCACAACATCCTTTAGTGGCTAAGTGTTATTTTAATTGTCAGTGATGAACGGCTACGCGGCTCGCCCAGTTTTGTTTTCCTTTCAGCAGAAAGTTGTTCTATTTTTAACAAATGAGTAAAATTGTCTGCCACGTTGCTCATTTGTTTCTTTAATTTACAGGGGTGTGTGTTTGAGGGATTGATTTCTGGCTTAATCCATTCACGCCTGCGGTTGTGTGCACGTTTAATGTGTTGCATTCATCCCGGAGAGACAGAGGGAGAGATGAGGGAGGGATGTTGAAAGAGAGGAGATGCATACAAGATATTTACTCTCATGTGTTTGCCAACAAAGCCTGAGCTCGCCCTAAAAGTATAGATATCTCAGGAAAGGCGTGATGCAATCGACCCACAAAAACTACTAACAACACTCTGAGCGCACACAGACAGATTCAGAGATTGCCATCGGCCTCTGATACCCGATAAGGTGCATTACAAACATGCTTTCTTGTTGTTTATTTTTAGTTGATTCACCAGGCGTTTACCATCTCTCTTTCCATCTCCTCTCCTTCCTCTCTGCTGCTTCTCTCTCTCTCTCTCTCTCTCTCTCTCTCCCTCTCTCTTTTTTTCTATTTCATCTCTGTCACTGTCCTCCAGCTGGCTAGGTGAGATAACTCCTCCACACTCAGATCCTCTTGGCTCATTGGCCGGGTGATGGAACACAGGGCGCCAATCAAACGCTGCATCATTAGTTGTGGAGATCATGAGCTGCGGCTGTGTGCTTATCTGATCTGACTGATCCCGTGACTGTCCTGACCCATCCTCCACATCCGTCCGCTTAAAGAAGAAGAAGAAGAAAATAAACTCTCTGCTCTCTGGGTCGTCTCCATAATAGCTCCATTTTGTTTAACACTAATTCCTCTCTGAATCTGAAGTAATCAGACGTGTTTGAGAGACAACCCGGCGCTCTCGCTGCTCCTGACAAAGTGAAAAGATTATTTTGTAAGGCTTTTGCATATCTGCCTTTGAGTTCCTCCATTCTGTTGGTTTAAGGCTGATAAAGCGCTGGGCAGGATTTAATTTGTGTGACTGTGCTAAGTAATTACACTTCAGCCGGAGTTCTTCTTGTTGAATAACAATGTCCCCTCCGTTTTTGTTCGGGGCAAATTGCTCTCTCCATTTCCAGCTCCTAAAATCATCTTCCATCAACATGGACAATGAAAAATAACTCAGTGGAAGTGTGTGTGTGTGTGTGTGTGTGTGTGTGTGTGTGTGTGTGTGTGCGTGTGTGTGTGTGTGTGTGTGTGTGTGTGTGTGTGTGTGTGTGTGTGTGTGTGTGTGTGTGTGTGTGTGTGTGTGTGTGTGTGTGTGTGTGTGTGTGTGTGTGTGTGTGTGTGTCTGTGCGGACAGGAAAGTTAAAGTTTATATTTAAATGTCACTTAGAAAGGACTCAGCACTTCAACACAAGCAAGAGAAGTGAGAGGAAGGAATTTTGAGAGTAAAAAGACAGAGATGGATTGTTGATTTAAATAAACCCATGCTAAAATATGATGACTAAAGCTGCTATGTCATTTTTAGAGGAGGTCAATCATATCCTGTAAAATACAGTTAAGGAAGGCATGTTCGGTCCACCCATCCATCTTCTATGTTCTCTTTAACCAGAGTGAAGTCAAATAAATGAGTATACATCCTTGATATGTCCTGCCAATCTATCAAAGAGCCATGTGCTCAATAATAAATCTAAAAAGATCCGTTCCAACAGGGGAAATGGCTGAATGGAAGCACTTATCAACACAATGTGATGCATCAATACAGAGCAGTGTTTGGCCGCTGATATTTCACAGCCATAAGTTTGGGGGCCCAATAGGTTGTGACTTGCACAAACCTCAGTCAGAGGAAAGATCAATGACTCTAGCACACCATCTCCTTCTGTCCTGTGCATGATGCAATGGGAAGGATGGTTGGTATAGTCGGTCATGCCCCATCTCACTCGGCTGTGACAACGCACAGCAAGTTCAAGACAACACATTACAAGAAAATAAGCAATCAAGTATCAATTCTGATTTTAAATTACAAGAAATTAGTACTTTGTTGTCACACAAACGTTGCATGAATGTCACACAAATGTTCCTAGATATTGCATGCACATCACCAGAGGAGGATTACTAATTTTTGGCACTTGTGACTCTTTTGCAGCTATCATGCAACACTAGTGAAATTATTGAGAAAGGTTTGAGATGAGTTTAAGGCATGTACATCCACATGAGAATAAAGAAAGCCGGGTGGGGGGTGTATGGCATTTTTGAACATGCTCAAAACTCAAGCAACACATTTGCAAGATTCTGCGACTCGTGAGGGTAAATTACAAGCCTTGCCAAAGGTTTTAAGACAAAAACATGTGAAAAGACTAATGGAATACAGATTATGCAAAGTTATGCTGAACCGAGAGCCCATGCCCACTGATTAGCGTTTTTTCCTTCTCTGCAGCCTCTCTCAGACAGTGTATCACTTGGCTGCTGAATCTAGATTCATATTGACCATACAGTCATACTGTAAGTCCCTGATCTCAATATCCCTATTTTACTGTTAATATGTATCCTAAGTTTTTCTGGCCAATAAACACAGGACTCCTGCATATGGCATATGATATGAGCTTCTTCACTCACTTCTGTGCTCCCCAACATCTTCTGGTAATGTTTATTTATAATCTGGCCCGTGGGTTAAGAGTTGTTTTAAAAGATAATGCACGTTGCAGGTTTACCTGTCACAGATGACTGTGACATTGTAGAGCTTCAAGCTTCACACTCTACTCATCCTCTACTTTCTCTCAGAGTCCCTAACTGTGGCCAACTGTCTTGAATATGTTATTAAGAAAGAATTATCAGGAGCAAATAATTTTTTTTCTTTATAATAAAGCTGGTACAAGCTGCTGGTTGGTTCTGGGGGATGAGTGCGCCCTAGTGGTCCCTTGCAGACAACTTTGCTCAAATAAGCTCCACGTCTGCTGATTTTTCCATTGTCCTGTGCTGCCATCCTGTGTTAAGGCCACATACAGGTTTAACATTATAAGCAGCAATAAAGAACTGTAAAAAAATGTTTTATTAATTAAAAAAACAAAAACAAATATATTGTCGTGAATTAATCATCTACATTTTTTCAACCCATAGATCAACCTAATCCCTCATCGGGTTTACTGGTAACCACCATCCACCAACATGAATTTGTTTGGTTGTCAGGTTGTTCTGACAAGCCATTTGGCTGCTGTGCCTGACCTTTGTCCATCTGGATCTTGTCTCCAAGCATCAAATATGAAAACACATCAAACATAAAGGTTAATAAGAGAGGCTGGGGGAATTAGAGAAGGTCAGATATCCTTCTCAGCCTTCACAGGCGCGCACAGAAACAAACAACCGGATGTAAATATGCTTCTAAAAGGCTGCATGCGTTTGTGATCTGAAGAGCATTGGAGTATAATGAGCTGAAAAGGGCAGAGACGCAGGTTGGTCTCTTTAGTGTCTGGAGTCCTGTGAAAATGTCTGATGGTTACTCAACGTGAAATTCTCACGGGACTCAGTTAAATGAGGCAGTACCCATGATTGGCCAGCAGATGGCACTGCAGCCTTCATTCAGAGGCCCATGATCTCATTACAATGATGATGTAATCCAGTAAAATCCAGAGTCATCCAGTAATGTGATGTCACACTTTAATAAAGATTACCAGAACCTCCAGAACCTTCCACCCGGGGCTGTTAGAGTCACTCTACCTTTTTTTAAAAGGATGAGGTCATGTTGGAGCAGCAGATGAGGTCCTGCACATCATCTCAGGATAAAGATGACCAAATCCAACTCACGAGCTGGAAATATTAGGATCCCACCATCAGAGATATGAAGAAAGAAAGAAAGAAAGAAAGAAAGAAAGAAAGAAACTTGGTAATTTTGTATGTCATAAAGTCAATAAGATAATAACTTGCTAATTGATAGATAAAATAAAAATTCTGACTGAGATTGCTGCCTAATATGTTTGATAAATGATCAGTGTATGAATATGACTATCCCTTCCACTATACCTTTTTTTTATATGCAAACTGCATAAAACCTGACACCAAAAAAGGCTTTTATTCCCTAGAAATACAACACTATTTATGCATGATTTCAATTTTGGCTACAGTTATGACATGTTGAAATGATTTTCTTTAATGCTACTCCAATCATGTAATAACTTAAGGCATTGCAAGGCCATATTATCATGATAATGGATCAAATATCCATCAACTTATTACATTATGGGGGTATATTGCCTTGAAAAAGGCTAAAATCATTACATTATTGGCCATTTTTACATTATTGGTTGTTCGCTTCTTTCATTTTTTTGAATGTACACAGCAGCACACAGAGATTTTGTCCTTAACCCAGCAGTGGACAGCTATCATTCATCATCAAGGGACCATTCAAGGTTTAGAAACCATTTAAAAGGGTCCTCTGTAGTGGTGATTAAGGTGGGGCACATGTAGTGGCTTCAATCTCCCCATAATAACCTCCTGCCAGTATAAGGATTCAATCCGATGACCTTTCAGCTATAAGCTCACTTCTCCAACACTATAGCTACCACTACCAAGAAGGAAAGGAAAGCAACTTAGATACTCATTGAAAATAGACTAAATTTACTTTGTATAGCTGGGAGGAAGGAGGAAGGTTGGGGGAAGGAGGCGGGGGCTGTCATTTCATACCAACTGTCCAGTCGCATCACAGCACTGAGCTCGAGTTGACTCATCAGCGCTCTGCTATTCTGAGAGGAGCTGTCTTTTTCTGAGCCGTGTCTCCTCAGCAGCTGCCATCAGCAGCCTGTAACTGGACCTCCGGGAGGATTAAAGCATAAAGACCACCTGACATCAGCACAGATCTGCAGTGTCTACACGTCACAACTCAGCCGGTGCATAATCAGATGCAAAATAAAGGAGGTGACAAATTAGTGTCCAGTGATTATCAGTTCCTATGTTGATTATTTTCCATAAATCTCAGTACCAAAAATTGTTTATGTCAATGTGAGTGACTGTGAGGGACAAATATTTGACATTATACACATTGTTACACTTATGGATTTGCAGTAAAGCTTATTAGATTTTTTATTATTAATAATTTTCACCATACTATGCAATATCCATTTAAATTACAAAACAACCCAAAAAAAAAAAAGTCTGTAGTTTTACTCTCTACTTGTTCATTTGGAGAATGGTTTTTCAAAAATGTAATGAAAGAAATCATGCTGAGATAAGGAAACCCAATGGCCCACAGACATTTTTTTTCTGTTTTGTTCTATAACGAAATGTGTAATCCAGTGTGATTTTTTTTTAAAGAAAACACATTCAAAGACATTAAAAAATGTCGGATAATCTATTGTGCTGCCTTTCAAGCCGTTTATCACGATAACACGAACACAAAAGCAAAATGTATTAAAAAGCAGGAAGAGATCAAAGCTGGTGATGAAGATGAAAACAGATACCTGCAATATTGAGAACTGCAAATATTAATGGTGCTCTCAAAAGACATATTTCAGGTTAAGAGAAACAGTTTTGTCGTAAAACAAAAGTGCATAAAAGTAGTGTTCTGAGATAATCAATACAAAAGGTATAAGGTACTAGTTCCCAAAGGATTACATTTTTCCATAAAGACTATGATGGCCAATGTATTCTAATCCTTATAGTTTTAATCTAATGTTTGGGGTCCCTTAAAGAGTGGATCTTACAGGTTTAGTGTATTAGTGACGAAATGACAAAATACATGCATTGGAGGATTGTGATCGTAGGCCTGTGCTTTTCCCCGTCAAAACTATAATCAGAGTATCTGACACACGTCCAGTATGTGAGGGTTGTTCTAAAGGTGGAGAAGTATAATTTTGGCATTGATGGAGCACATTATTACCAGCTGTACAGATAAATAAAATCCTCTTTCCAGCATCTGATGTGGTGGGTCATGGGCATACTCAGCAAAACACACTATATGATAAATCTATAACACACATTATTTATTACACAAATAATTTATTACAGACCAGCTGTTTCCTAGAAGGAGTGGCTTTTCTCTTTTCTTTCCCCTCAGCAACATTAATATTGATGACATAAAGGAAAGGCTGACCATGCTCAGTCACTCTCTCTCTCTCTCTCTCGCTCTCTCTCTGCCCTCCCTCCCTCTCACACCCTGGATGTAGGCAGGCGCGTACACACCGGAAGATTCACTCAGCTTCCTCCATCTCTGCCTCTATTCCTCTCTGCTCTCTCTATTTCTCCACCGGTGGATTTTATCCCACATCTGTGAGGAACATCGGTAAGAGAAGCTCCATTCTCCTTCAGTGTGTTCTTTGTTTCTGTGTGTACACATTTCCCTTCGAGGTTGTGTTTTAGCTGGATTCAAACAAAGGACTGGGGTGTGGCTGGGCAGGCAGACAGCTGGATGCTGTTGGCTGAAGGGGAGGGGGGGGGGGGGGGGGGTGATGAGGTTGATGATGAGGTTGTTAAAGAAACAATACAGCAAATGCCTAATTATTATTATCTATTCAGTAATTGGATATGATTGCATTATGGCTGCTGTGGTTAGTGGTCAGTCAGTTCTTGTCAAAGGTGGAGAGTCTCCTGAATAGGGTGATCACAAATAGATTCAGTGTTTTGTTTCAAAAAGAGAGATATTTTCTTATCCTGGCCACGTGCTTAGCGTGTCTGTTGCTATGTCAAACTGACTCTATTAGGCCTCATTCAAATTCATAAGAGTGAGGACAATTTCACAAAAGCCTGGTTTGCAAATGACTGGTGGAGGGGGTGGGGGGGGTCAAATCTCTACAGAGGTGTCTGACAGAGCAGTGGTTCAAAGAGGCGTGACTGGGCGAGACTGTGCAAGAAACATTAGTCAGACCTGAGGCTAGGTTGGGAAAATGACTGCAGTGGAGCCTGTGGAGCATTGCCTACATCCATGAGGCTGCAGGGGTGGATGCAGAGAGAGAGAGAGAGAGAAAGAGGGAGGGAGAGCAAGGATGCGGAGGGTGAGAACAAAGACTCGAACAAGAGGGGAAAAGCGGAGACAAAGGGAAGGACAGACAGCTTGATAGAAATGTGCGCGTTAGCAAGATAGACATTTTAGAGAAGTGCATATCAAGATGGAGCGTGTGTGGGAGGCAACCACCACTCACAGGCATCCATGTGGTCGTAGTCTGAGCTGCACATGTTATAGCCACTCCCTTTTTGTGCAGTCGCTTACATCACAGGTATTAAATGGTCAGACAATTGGATTTTTAATAGTTTTTCATGATGAACGTTCATATCCCTTCAATGATTTTTACTTGTAATCCATGGTGACTGATTATGTCACGCTGTGTTATCGGTATAATGCTCGACAGGAAAGGTCAAAAGCTGTATGTTCAGGTGTCTTATCCTGTACTTCACAGCCAAAATGTCTGACAAGCCTGACATGACTGAAATCGCCCGTTTCGACAAGACAAAGCTGAAGAAGACGGAGACAAAAGAGAAAAACCCTCTGCCCACCAAAGAGAGTGAGTGTTACTAAGGCGTGTGTGTGTGTGTGTGTGTGTGTGCGTGTGTGTTTCTGAGCAATGCAGAGGCCACAAAGCAGTCATCCACATGCAGCATTGTCATTCTGTCAGGACCCACTCATCATCTCTTCTAACACTGCCAGAAAAAAAACCAACAAACTCAGCAAACAGGGCAACAAAAACAAATAGCTGCAACATCAGCGCGCCATGGATATACAACAAATCATAAAGAATCTTCTTCTCCCATGTTCACCAAACATGCTCTTTTTCTTTTCTCCTTTCAGCCATTGAACAGGAGAGGAAAGGCGACGCCACACCTTGACTTGAGCACACGAAGAAAAGAAGCTGAGATGCCACAGCAAAAAGCACTTTCTTTTGATTATCACAGTATTTCAATCTGTTAACATTGTCTTCAGAATGGGGAGTTCTTGAGCTCTCTGGGGTGCTATAAGGGTATATGGCATCCTCACATTGGGTGGGTGGGGGGGGGGGGGGGGGGGGGGGGACTCTCTTACCACTCTGAAAATGCCTGCCTGGGTGCCTGTCTTGCACTGTTAGCCCATAGCTAGCATGTCTCCAATATTGCCAAACTGGGGAGTGGTATAGTGATGTAGCACAGAGAGATAGGCAAGCATCCAGGCTAAAGGGGAGGTGGGGGTTGTCTACAGGCACGGAGGGCGGTCAAGTCTAATCATGTGGGATGTTTTCTTAATAAACTTTTTACTTTTCTTTATGAAATAAATATGAAGACATGGAACTGGTCTGTCCTGAGCATTTTTGGCTGTCTTATTCATGCAGACAATTCCATTCACAAATACATACACACAATGCACTCATTATAAAGAGAGCATGGCTTTACAAGCACACAAATAAAGTCAAATACATGCTCAAATATATCCAATCTATCAATGTTTAAAGTCTTACTATTCATGATCTTCAAAAGGTCACCTGAATTTGAGAAAAAGCTTTAATGTATTAAAAGAAAACATTAGTGGGGCATTTGTACTGGATATTTAAAAAGATTTACAAATATTTAATCTGCTTTTTGCCTGGTTAGACCTGGAATCTCTGCCATACAATTAGATTTTTCAATGATTTTCTGTAGTTTCTTTAGATTTTGTCCTTTAGGAATGAAGTTGATGCCACCTGAGCATTTCTCCGGGGGGAAAATAAAGGGAGCCAGACAGTCACACACAATCACAGTTAGACATATTGATCATTTAAAATCACACTTAACCCCATGAGCTGGAAAATGACAGAGAAAGACCACAAATGAGCTCGAATTGAAGATATTCTTGCTGTGAGGCAAGAGCGCAGGCCACTATACCACAGTCTGAACGCTATTACTGTTGCTTAACTAATGAAAATGAGCTAAAATAACTGCTGAGCTCATCAAAATGTCATCCCATGGTATGGATGGGACGTTTTCTTAACTTATTTTAACATTTTAAGATCAAACAATGAAGTTTTACATCATTGTGTAGAAATCAGTTAAAACAGCAAATTCATGATTTTAATTCTAAAGGAATTGCTCCTCTATTGGATGCTTGGTCGATCTAATCACAGAAACATCCCGAAAACAATATTGAACACGTCAAAATTAAATTAGATCATGCAAAGTGCAATAAAACTACCAATTAAACTGATTTTGAAGAGCCTATAACAGGATGGAAATTAGTGGCATAATGTCACGGTTTTGTTTATTGTTTGCACAGCACCTGAATTATTGTCACTTATTTATGTAATGAGAAAAGGGCAGAAATAGCACTAGCATAATGATTATAGTGTCCTCCTGGCTGGTGTTGCAGCCTGGCGTCACTCGCCCTGCCACCCCTCCTGCAGTCTAACAGACCTGACACCTCCTCAGCCGTCATTGCTCCATTTTTCTCACCTTGCACTGCAGCTCATCCACCAGTGGTGTCCAGACTGCCTAATAGGGCTGAAATGTGCAGCAATTACATTAAGGAGATGGGCATTTTTATACCCAGACATTGGTAAGTCCCCATATGCATACAGAGTGTGTTTAAGTATGCACAAAGACAAGTACACTACAACGCATATGCATCCACTCCAGCCACGTTGACATTTGAGCAAGACTTCTTCTACATGCATTAGGTTGATTTTCATTGAATCTTCACGACCAGCTATCTTCTGCGGCCATCTTTAGATAATCACTGGCTGCTGTTTACTCATCAAGATAGGAAAATAATAATAATAATAATAATAAAATTATGTTCGATAAAATCCTTCAACTGCACATAAATTATGGAGAGTTCTACTCAGGTTGATTGTAATCACTCCGTAGCCGTTATTGACAAGTTGGTGCCGAGCGCTCCAAGTTTCTTTCAGGGTGGAAAATGAGCAGCTGATATCTAATTAGTGGGGATTATCCACACCTACGCCTCTCGATCATATCTCAGTCCATTGTCCGGCTGCGCTGAGTGAATGGTGGCTTTAAGAGATTCTGAGTGGCTTTGGATGATGCTTGACAAGCGATTAACGCTGAGTAGATCCTCCAAATCAGCAGGGGAAAAAACTGCGCAAAGATAATCGAAACTGGCGCGATGAGTGCGCTTTACATCTGGGATACATTAGGGATCACGAGCTCACCCCTGTGGAAGTGAGGAGTGTCCATTTAATGCAGCTTTACGTTCGGTTTTAAAATCCGAGCCAAATATGTGACAAAAAGGAGTGACCAAACTAAACTGCAATTTAATGGTTAAAACGTTAAAGCTCCCGATGTGTTTATACGCTTGTAAATTCCAGACTGTTTTCACACCGAGTTGTTTCCCAGGGAAACAACTATTATCCTATTATCAGGACGATGCCAATTTCGCCGATGTGTGAGGCAGTATTTACATGACTATATACCGTCACCCCTGAAAAGCTTTAAAGTTTTGTAGCTGCGCTGTGTCGCCCCCCCGGGACACTGGTGCCATTTCCCAAACGCTTCAACATCACAACAAAAGTCTCAGGCTGGCATTCATTGATGTATTACAGCGTTTAACAGTTCAGAAGTACTATTAATGAGGGGACATTAAATCCCACCTTGAAAACCTACATTAAAAAACCACTGCAATATTTATATAACGTGGTCTAAGGTGTGTGTGATTGTTGATGCAACCTCACTAGCTTCTCCAGCAACCTTATGTGTCCTCGTGTGCTGATGTTTACACATAAAAAAATCGATTTAAATTCAACAGATTGATTGTTTTCAGGATCAATGGGGGGGGGCTTTCATTCACCAGTCAGTTCTGGTCGTGTCGATTTAATTCTGATTCCCTTCGTGGGAAAAGTATATACGGATTCAAGCCTGGGAACGACAGGTGAATGAATGAGGGGCTGTTAAACTGTCTGCGTCACTTCTTTGAAGTGCACTTATGCACCGACGGCACCTATTTGTCTCTGAGACGCAGCAATCAATGTCCTCTTGACGCATTTTCACAGTGAACCGTTACCTGCAGCGCAAATCTGTCATTCGCTGGAGCCAGGACGTATAAATATCGTCAGGGTGGAGAGAGGCAGCAAAACAGTTGCTCTCTCATCTCAGAGATTATCCACATCTGGACTACTCCGCCTGGACTCAGGAGTTATGGAACTACAGAATCTCCTCGCCGTCATGGCTATGTCCACTTGCTGTTTGTTTCCAGTGGCATCTTCTTGGTATTTTGCTCATTTGCGAAACATTTTTCAATGCAAAGGTGCAATATGAGTGCGTTATCACTGCCATGGTCTCATTGCTTTCTTATTTCTCTTTTAATAGGACGGTAAACAATTTCCTCATGACTGGACCGAAGGTAAATCCAATTAGAGGGAAATTGTGCGTAAAACGTATTTCCTTGGAGTTGATATAAAATCTGTGACCATATTAAAATACCAATAATCTTTCCTGAGTTAATTTATACATTGTATATCACAGTTCTTTGTACTTTGTTCCAAGGCTTTTTTGACCTATGCCAGCAGCGTGCGAGTGGGCGCACAGAGAGGTATACAGGAGTGCAAACACCAGTTCGCATTGGAGAAGTGGAACTGTCCAGAGAGCACACTCCAGCTATCAACACACAGCGGCCTTCGACGTGGTAAGAACTGTAAGAACATCCACATACTTCAATGTCATATTTATGACCGCTAGATATGATGTGTAGTGATTTGCTGCAGTTAAACTTTGCCCAAAGCACCTTTTACGCGCATTTTTGTAACAGCCATTACGCAGTTATGGTGAGAAACAGGATCAACTTAACACAATTTTATTTTGCTTCTTTGTCGTAGCTACAAAGGAAACGTCTTTTGTCCATGCCATCAGCGCCGCGGGAGTTATGTACACTCTCACCAAAAACTGTACAATGGGGGACTTTGATAACTGCGGCTGCGATGACTCCAGAATTGGACAAACGGGTGCGCATTCACTGCGGTCATCTATTTTCACCATAGACCATGGTTTCTTTACATACAATGCAATGATTTGACCTTTATGATTACTAGGTGGCAGAGGATGGATATGGGGAGGCTGCAGTGACAATGTGGCGTTCGGAGAGAAGATTTCCAAACACTTTGTGGATGCGCTTGAGGGTGGGCACGACTCGCGCGCAGCAATCAACCTACATAACAACGAAGCGGGCAGACTGGTAGGTTATGATCTATCTATTAGAATATTAGTAGTTATTGTTTGTCATCCATCACTTTTCACAATGAAGGCACTGATTGCCTAAGTAAGTGAAGCAAAAAAAACCAAAAAAACATGTAACTACTTATTTGCGTATTTTTCGCATTTGCGTAAAGTTTGTCACATTCCCTCTTTTGGCAGGCAATCAAAGCTACTATGAGGAGAGCCTGTAAGTGTCACGGAGTTTCTGGGAGCTGCAGCATCCAGAGCTGCTGGATGCAGCTGGCCGAATTTCGAGAAGTGGGAAACTACCTAAAAATGAAGTATGATCAAGCAAACAAACTGGAGATGGACAAGAAACCAGCGAGAGCGGGGAACAGCGCCGTCAACAGAGGAGGCATCGCGCACACCTTCCGGAGTTTTGCCCGAACAGAACTCGTTTACCTGGAGGAGTCACCAAATTACTGTTTAAAGAACCAAAGCCTGGGGGTGCAGGGCACGGAGGGGCGAGAGTGTTTGAAAGGGAACAGGAACATGCCCCAGAGAGACAGGAAGAGCTGCCGCAGGTTGTGCTTCGAGTGCGGCCTCAGAGTGGCTGAGAAGCGCATTGATGTTGTCAGCACCTGCAACTGCAAATTTCACTGGTGCTGCACGGTTAAGTGCGAAAAATGCACACAAGTGGTGACTAAATATTTCTGTGTGCGAAGGGATAGTTTGAGAAAACAGAAAGCCAAGCGCAGGAACAATGCACACAGACAATGATTTGCTGCATAACTAAACACGGCATCAATTGCCACTGGCTTTATCATTATGAACTGAAATAACCATTGGTATGATTTGCATGAATGTGAGTTCATTTTTATTATTATTTTTGTCAGCATGTCTTCATCTTAATGCACTTTATTTTACTGATTGAATTAATTCCAACATATCTGTTGAGGCCAAAAGTGTTTCTTAACATTAGGAAATTTAGGAGATAACTGAATTGTGTTCTGTAATGTCTGAAATGTCTTTATTTTTGATATTTTAAAGTTATTTTGAGAATATTCACGAATAAATATTTTTGTATTATATATATAAAATACTTGAACCATCACTTCAATTTTTTTATTTGTATATCGGTGGCCTCGTGTTCTAGCAACTTTAACAATGAAAATATTGTGGCCTGATACTTTTCTTTGACGTGTGCATATGAGGCGTTTCCTCAACCACTCGCCCAATCACCATCCTCTGGCCTCGAGGACAAAGAACATGACTAACATCTCTTCCACGTTCAATTAAAGTGAGAAGTTGCTCCGTGCCAGGTCAAAAAATACTGAGATCTTCTTAGGACAGATGGAAATCATGTCATCTTTTATTTACCTCCTTACACTTTCGTGCACAATATACCCGGGACAAGCTTGGTAAGATTAAAATGATTAATTTGCCACTCGCGAGACGATGCAAAATAAATTAACCCAGCTGCTGTATTCCTCTTCTCAGGGTTGCGAGTAACTTCCTTATGACGGGACCAAAGGTGAATTTGAAAAAAAAATCACAATTTCATTATTTTTGATTACACCGACAAGTTGTTGAAAACAATGCAAATTGTGGATGCAAACATATCACTTCTTTTACAGGCCTACCTCACCTATACAAAAAGCGTGCAGGTTGGCACTCAGAGTGGCATCGAGGAGTGCAAATATCAGTTTGCTTGGGACAGATGGAACTGCCCCGACAGCGCAACTCAGCTGAAGGCCCTGAGGCGGGGTAAGTCGTGCTTCTGTGGCAGTAATTCAACTGTGCAACAAACATTTTTCATATGACCAAGTCAAGTTTTTACCCCCCCCCCCCCTATAAATTTCTATTTAAAATGCGTCATAACATTAAATTGCCTACACTTGTTCTTCCATATTTCCATCGTCACCAGATGATTATCCACAAATGTCCTGGTGCAGGCATAATCTGTTGTGTGTTAATTTCCCCCGTTTAGCCACCAAAGAGACGGCTTTCATCCGTGCCATCAGTGCAGCAGGAGTCATGTACACACTCACCAGGAACTGCACTCTGGGAGAGCTGGACAACTGTGGCTGCGACGTCTCAAAGAACGGGAAATTTGGTGAGGGTCACTGTGACAATAACAAGGGCTTTGTGCATCAAGAGTTTTTTTTTTTTAATAATTCAGTGTGTGTGATTTTTACTTTGTGTGCAGGTGGTCGTGGATGGTTGTGGGGAGGCTGCAGTGACAACGTAGACTTCGGGGAGAGAATTTCCAAGCAGTACGTGGACGCGCAGGAGACAGGCCAGGACTCCAAGGCTGCAGTCAACCTTCACAACAATGCAGCTGGACGGCTGGTGAGTGACTTCTTTTTTCTTTTTTTCCCCCCAAGCACACCTTAAGTCAGTGTCGTCATCTAAAGCCATGTTTGTGTTTTTTCTGACGACAGGCTGTGAAGGAAAAGATGAGGCGCATTTGCAGGTGCCACGGCATGTCGGAGAGCTGCACGGTCCAAACCTGCTGGTCGCAACTGTCCGACTTCAGAGACGTGGGAAACTACTTAAAGATCAAACACGGCCAGGCACAGAAACTGGAGGTCGGCAAGAAGCCGGTGAAGGCGGGGAACAGCGCGGACAACCGAGGCGCCATCCGGGACGCGTTCTCCAGCATCGCGCGGACGGAGCTCGTCTTCCTGGACGAGTCTCCAGACTACTGCCGGAGGAACAGCAGCCTGGGGCTGCAAGGCACCGAGGGCCGGGAGTGTCTGCAGCACGGAGAGGGCCGCACGCAGTGGGAGAGGCGCAGCTGCCGCCGGCTGTGTCACGAGTGTGGCCTGCGTGTGGAGGAGAGGCGCACGGAGATCGTGAGCAGCTGCAACTGCAAGTTCCAGTGGTGCTGCAAGGTGAACTGCGAGGACTGCTCCCGGGTCGTGGTCAAACACGTGTGCGCCGGGAGGGAGGGAGGGGGACGCGTCTGGCTCCGGGGAGAGACATCGGGGGCCTAAACGGCGTTAATGGCTTTAGATGCACCCGTCATCTGCTTCTTTGGACTTTTCCGTTCGTTTCCATGTCTTTGTGTTTAAATGTGTATTTATAAATATCTTGCCTTTTTTTTTTTTTTGCTTCTCCAATAAAATGTGCGTGAACTTCACTGTGCCAGGTTTGTTTTCATCCTAATGTAATTACCCCCATTTAACTTAATCACAGTGCCACTCGACTCAATGACAGCACACACATCAGAATAAGAATGTAGCCAATACACTTATTGTGGGGGATTACAAGGGGCAACATGGTGAAGCTCACACTTCACCAAGGTGATGATCCGCCGTGGATCCACTATCACTTTGATGTCAATGTGGATTGACTCCATTCAAAGAGCATAGACAAGCAAGCAGAGCTCTTTGCGCCTTCATAATTTAGAAGGTATTCGGCTTAATAACCCGGCCATGGATGGCTATTTCAGTTTGTGACACGGCCCAGGGGCAATGCAACGGTATGACAATACATCAAAGCGTGAGAGGAAACGCCTTGACAGACATGTATCCCGGCGCTTTTCTCAGCAAGTGGGTCACACTGGGGTTCAACCATTACACAGGTTATAAATAAGCGTGACTCGCATTCCGCCCTGGGAGCGAGTTACGTTCTAATCTTATAATTTGCAAGTAATTAGGTCTGAGAGGAGCCCCGACTCCACCCACTGGTATATGTCTGCCGTCTGAAGGAGCCATTCATTCACTTCCTTCTTCTCTACCCCCTGGATCTCCCAAAAATCCTGCACCCAGCTGGACGTGTCATAAATCTGCCACTGTCTCAGCTGAATGACCGATGGCATGGATATTACCTCCGTCAGGGGGTCCTGGCCTGGAGGGGACCACGTAGAGGGGGTAGGAGTCCAGCAGAGGAGGGAGGGCTGGTTCCAGGACTGTTTCACTATCTTTACATGCAAGACAGATAAGTGAGGAAGATACAACAGGAATATCATTGTACTATAGATCAACTAAGGTGTACAGCTAAATAATTGAAGACTAAAAAAAAAAGAAGCACATATTTAAATCGCGCTATTGCTGGAAATTCCAAGACTGTTCAAATAAATGAAAATGGAAAAGAATGGCATTATGAATGTCTTGCAAAGTTCACATGACTTCATCCTATAACCTTCCAGATGTTCCACTTTATTTTCCTGCACAAGATTAAAATTGACAAAATCCAACACATTTAAACAATTTCTAGCCTGATATTGTCTCTGTACACAGTGGGGTTTGCATGTTTCCACCCACAGTCCAAAAACATGCAAGGGAGGTAAACTGGCTTAGTTAATTGGAGCTAAATTGCCTGTGCATTTCTGTTTGTGACCAGTCCAGGGTACCCTCACTCATAGTTAGTTGGTATCAGCTCCAGCACAGCACAACCTTGATTTTTACAGAATAGCAGGACGTTCTTATAGGTAGCATGTAAAAAGTAATCCTGTAATTGCCAAAATAAATCCTTGAAATGAGTCTTATCTGCATTAGGTATGTGAACATATGCATAACCTACATGTTTAAAACACATTTGCACTTCTTTATGTGCACAGTATATGATTGCATACTGAGTAGTTTTATATTTTTAAGGTAAAAGCAGCAATCAGGTACACTGGTGGACAGACTAGTAAGACATGCCTTTGAATTATTATGAATGTAAAGCTGAAATGTATATGTATATTTATCATTGTGTTATTTACCAACCAGTGTTAATGAGAAAGAATTGTGGAACAATACGGAAGTTATAAAATATAGTTGAATAACTTTTATGACTCTACACATTTTATAGTGTCATAAAATAGTTTGTGTTAAAAGTTCATTTATATGACATTAGCCTCTGCTACAATTGATGGGGATGCTGCACAGATGATTGCATGGATTTATAATGAATGTAAAATGCAGCTTTGCTTTACGTCTTACATTAACACAATAATTCTGTAACTGATCTGCATCATCACTAAAATAAGCTGCACAACTCAGTCACACAGTTCTTGAATACAAGACTCTGATGGCTCAGTCTTGTTATAAGACGTAATTATTATTGGTACCAATTTGTTTACCCTCAACAAGCTAAAATGACCAACCACCAGTCAACCATTCCTCCCATTTGTCAGTTCACTTCTGGGGATGTCCTGTATTTCCCACGCTGTCCTGCTGTGAGTTAATAAAGGTTTTGCTCTACTGGAAGCCCTCAGTGATCCGCCCTTAATTCCTGGCCTCCACTGAGCACAAGCCTGGTTCCAGATTGGTCCCATATGATGTCGTTTCATCGTTGTGCTCTAAAAGAGAGCAAAACCTCCATCTCATTATAATTCACTGTTTTTTGATCAGTTTATTAAACAAGGGAACGTTTTACACAGAACAGTAACTTTCAAAGTATATGGAGACTGTAAAAAAAAACATCGAAAGACTGGAAGTTTTCCTGTGCATTGCGTCATGAATGACCCGCTGTGGCAGTCTGGTGTCTTTTATTGAATAGGAGGGCGGGTTAATCAGACCTGCTACGGACATACACGAGAGTTGAGATGTGACCTCCCACATAGACCCCCTGGGGAAACTCATGTATTCATCCAGACGGGCTTGGGGGTGCTGAGCATGATTGATCACCCTTTTCTCCAGATGCCCTCCTCTGACGCCTGGGTGTGAGATGCCAGAGTAGTCTGACTGTAGACCAACTGGAAGACAAACCTGACCCAACATACAACGCCATGTTATTGTTTACTTTTTTTTTTTTTAAAGCATAGGTAAACATACAATAAACGGCAGCAGTAATACACCAGTAAAATTATATCTGATACCATTTATGGGGGAAAAAAGCTTGCCTTAAGAGGTCATTGACTCAAGACTGTTGAGTTAAGCTTTCATTGTTCTTGGCAAATATATCATATAAGTGACAGCATGAGTTTGATGAAGACTCAATCCAAAGCAAAATGAGGCTGGGATTCCCCAAGTCTCAAGTCCTGTTGACTACAAGAAATGGGTGAGTGGTATTAAAGTAAGACATTTCTTTCTTTTGTTTATGTAGTGTAATATTCAGTCTATTTGTATTAGTAGCATATACGTGAGGCATGCACTTATCCATTAAGACTTTGTTTATTTTCTATTTATTACGACTATTCAATGAAGGATGCAATTTCTGATGACACCTCACCTTGAAGAAAGCATGAAGACATCACTTTCATATCACTCCAAACAAAATAATCTGCCTATTCAAAGTTTGCTGTATTTGATATTTAGTCACCTTGAGCCGATTGATAGATTTTCTTATGGTATAGTTTCATACCATAATGTAGAATATGATGGATTATGACTTGTGTATTTCTTAATGATTTTCTGTAAGCACAATGTTTTTTGTAGACATAAGCTCATCATTGTAATGCACCATTGGTTGTACTAAACTGTACATCTAATGAAAGAAAATCATATTTTGAAGCTCATTTCTTTGTTGTAAAAATGCTTAGTGACAAAATCGTATATACTATTGAAAAGTACATGTGTTATCTTTATAAATTCTATAAGGAGCACGCACCAATGGGAGGAGCAGCACAGCTGATTATGTTCATTAATAAAATGCCAAATTATCTCTGTGAATGACAAAGTGCATATTTAAAGTTGTTTCTTGTTTGGTGGACTTAACAATAAATATATTTAATAAACAGCAGTTTCAGTAGGATATGGAAGAAACATATGTTGCTACAGCAGCCTGTCACTACTTCCTCATGATGGCCATCTTTAACCACGCACAGCTGGAATCGTTTTCATTCTCAATATCACGACCGAGCTGATCCGCAAATCATTTAAGGGGCTGAGTCCATCTTGGAGGACAATTTGTTCCCTGACTGTGGTGATGCCACTGTTTACAGAATTCCATCCTGATTACGGTCTTCAGAGAAGTCAATCAAGACACTTTATGATCAGTATCTAGAGTTTGCAGCAGTTATGCCACACATAACACAAAAGCATGTGACCATTCGATGCGGCCTAATTCAAAAAGGGAAATTATCAGGTATTTCGATGCCACATGATTAGTAACCAAGTATTATGGTTACAACTATGAAATGATTTACCAAAAGAAAAGACTCCTTTTTGTGCATGGTTACAAATCACAGCAGCAAATCTGACATCAAGCTACAGGCTGAGCAGAGTTCTGACTGGAATTACACCTTCATTAAATAATCATCAAGCTCCACTGTGAAATCAACCAGAGAGTAGAAGAAAACTCATTTAAGTAAGGAAACATTTAATTAAAGTGAGTAACACAACCCTTCTTTTACTGTGCAGATTTGCTCAACAAGGTCAAGAAAACATCCCTTTGTCCTTCTTGCACACCACCACTGTTTCTTTCTGAAATGTAATCAAACCAGATTGTTTGGATCTTCTCAAAATGACATACTTTTTAACTATTTGTACAAGAGGGTCTGGCCTGGGACGGAATGTGTCAGTAAATGTCAAAAAGCACACAATTTTAGAATGAATATATGCAACTTTTGACCGTAAGATGGACGATCTAACTGTTCAGGTAAATATTTTTATGGTGTCGAGCAGAAAATCCAAGTTGGAAACGAGAAAAAACAATAAGCCATCAAAATAAAACAAGATGACTTATATCAGACAGAATATCCCACATTTGGTAGGCACTTTGTATTAAGTAATGTTTCAATGCGTTATAGCAACTTAGGACAAAAAATATTTTATTGAGTTGATTATGCCATATATTTTTTTTTCCACAATACAGCTCTTGTCCACCAGAAGGCAGTGTTACAATGCATCTGTTAGAAAGCCACCCACAAGACTCCCTAAACAGACGTGTTTAAACAGGCATTCGGAACCACATGTGAACCAAGGTCTTGGCAGGGAATACTGCTCTTATTTCTATGGTATGACTTATTCCCCTCTCAGGGCAATTAAACATATTTACCTTCTTCCAGTGCCCACAGAGCCCCTTTAAATCAAACAGCAGGCCACACAAGAGCAAAACCTTCAGTTTGATTCCACACTGGGAGCACTTTTAGACAACAGACAGCAGATGGCGGTGTTGTACCAAGAACACAACAGGGATCCCGACATGAGAACTCGAGGAACTGCTTTTTACCACAGATGCTGATTAACTGGAGTGATCTTATGCAACTTGAAACAACACGTCTCCCAAAATAAACACAAGTCAAGTTATTTACTACCATTCCTCTAACAGGGTGCATCCAGGAATTGAATTCCCGCTGGTATGGAGAAAAGCTGATCAGACACCAGGCTCTGAAGATGCTCTGAAGGAGGCCAGATGCTGCATCTCGCATCCTCACAAACCTCATCCTTCTCCAACGGGAGTAGACACAAACAAACAAACAAACACACAAAAGGAAAGGCAACTTAAGCTTCACAGGGTTACAAATGTACGAAAGAAATCAGTGTGCTCCCTTGGAGTAAACTAAAAACTTCACATCTTGCAGCACGCCCCGGGTAATGTTTGCTGCTGACTTGTGCTGCGTCATTAGGTCTCCGACATCTTTTTTGTGTGTGTGTGCTGTTGTGCTATAGAGCTTCCCCGGGGTGACGGAGACGATTACCCATCTCTCTCTCACACAGCCAGTTGCTGCCACAGACCAGACTTCTGAGGCACATCCTGTGCCCCCCGTGGGACTCTGACCAGATCAGAGCACCGGGCTTGATGTCAGCGTTTGGGTCTTTTTTACTTTCTTTTATATGCTAATCTGTGTGCTTATGTGGTGTGTTCAGAATATTTTGAAGAAACCTAAAAACAAATGCCGCAATTTTCACTCCCTCAAAAGGTCATTGTTATGCAACCCGTATTTTGGCTACCTTCACTTGTATTTTTAGTCGCCTGCCAGTTTGTGTATTTTCCTAAGCTGTGTCTTCCAGGCTCACTGCATTACCTCCATTCTTCGTACGCTCCGTTTCAGGTCAAACTGCGGGATGCTGCTCCTTCAACGCGTCCTGGATTTTGAGAAGCTCCAGCTTGTCGGGGTGGCCAACACAAGCAATCAGATCACATAGTTTCAGATGGGTTTGCACTGCAGACAGAAAACAAATATCTTGTTTCACAACAGCCTCCAGTAAACATCAACTATTATTTCACTTCAGACTAAAAAAAAAAAAAGTACTCTTATCTTCTTCTCCATTTCCTTTTGTTAAGCTCAAGTAGTTCTTGTGTTTTACTATGAAGGTAAAAGGTACATTTCTCCAAGAGCCACAAAGACATCAATATGCACATTAATTGTCAAAGGAATATCCAAAACAAACAACTCGCAGCTGAAACCCTTGACAATTAAGGAAGAAGGGTAAAAGCAACATTTTAACACTAAATCTTTAACAAAATGATGCCTTTACCTTGTGCTTTACCATTATACTAGAAGGGACACTTGATTTTTCAAAGTACAAATCAGTTTCCTGTTCATAGGCATTTCTTTGCATGCTACAGACAAGAGATCAGGTGTCACAGTTCTTAACACACCTCAAACTACCAGGTGTTGCAGCGTTCAAATGAAGAGATAGTCAAAACCAAGACAAGTAGAGAGATTATTCTGACAAACTATACCCACAACTGTCCCTCATGGCAAAAACAAAAACGAAAGGTTGCGACATCAAGCCTGTCAGTCGACTTGAAGGACAACTGTGTGTGTGAAATCCTTCAGTTACTCCTATCTGCCCATCAGCAGAGCCGCAATCTGACAGACATCGTGTGGCCTCATGTAACTCTGGACTGGTGACATCCACAAGCAAGGCTAAGCCGGCGTATAATCACCCGCTTTCACTTATCACATTTCATTTCAAGGATCTCAATTTCGTCATGCCCTTTGCATATTTCCAAATTGATCAACATACATTTTTTTTTGCTATTGTAATTGATGGTTTTTGACACTTGTGAGGGTGCAAAGTGAGTGGATGGAGATAAACAGTCACCCATACGTGCAAGCTGATCCATGCAGTTAGACCAGGAGTCCAGCCCTCTCAGGATGTTATCCAGATCAGTGCAAACTGCAGCGGCTTGTTCTGCTCCCTTGTCAGAGTTTTCCATCTGAGAAATTATTCCAGTGAATCAAAAACGGTTAATGTCAACTTTTTTTCTCTCTCTTTGTGGAAAGCATTACACAATTTGAAGTTGACAGTGTTGTTATTATCCAATGGAAAATGGCATCAGTATAATAGGTTTATATAAAAAACAAACAAACAAACAAAACAACCTCATTTTCAATTAGTTTATTTAATGCATCTCAAACAAATCATAACACTTGACGGTCAAACAGTAATAAACACAACAGGGAACAGAGCTGCCGCAATATAGACGAGAACACAAAACAATTACAATCCAATTGAACAGCAGCTAATCTCAGTGCAACACTGGAGGCTTGAAATCATCATTTTTCTGCGACGGCTGGCGCAGCAGGCCCGGGATTGTCTTCCACGCCGGGCTCCGGGTGCGAGTCTCCGCAGACTGCGGCTTTGCATCTCTCGTACGCAGCCTGCAGCGCCTCCATGGCGGCTCCCAGCTCGGGACTGGCCCGCAGGGCCACCATGTCGTAAGCCATCCAGGTCAGCTGCACTGTGGAGGGCCACCGCAGGCCATCAGCACGGATAAACACAGTCCTCAGACGTATCCGCCGCGCTGTGAAACACGCACCTGCCATGTCCTCGACGCTCTCAGTCACGCGCTCCAGATCCCGGTGGAGCTCCGAGGTGTCGACGTCGGGGCTCCGCGGGAGCTCAGCGGGGGACAAGTCGGGCATCGCCACGATATTATAAACCACCTGTTCACCTGACACAGAGGAGTTTCAGCCGATAAACTAATCCTAATTTATCAGACGCTTCAGTTTTTACCTGTATGATGTATTAAATCTATTCGTTTGACGAGCCTCGCGATGGTTTGTGACGAGAAACATGTTAGCATGCTAGGTTCTTCCAGAATGGTATATTTTCTCAATTTAACACTCAGAGAGCGAACACGGCGTCCGGAGTGAAGTGGTTTGAATTCAAGACGGAAGTATAGTTTACCGTGAGATATTTAAATATACAAAATATGAGAAAATTTTGAAATAAACTCACCGTGAGGAAATGTACTTGATTTGACAGTAGAATCTCGCGATATAATGACTGACAACCAGGCACGCGCTGCGCACCGTGCTGAATGACGTCACTGTGAGTGATTTTGTTGCATTTATAACTAATATTTCGCGAAAATAATTGTGTTGATGTAAAATTCACCGTAAAAAATATTTTCCAATATCAATACTAGAATGAAAAAATGAAACAAATTATATATATATATATACATACATACACACACGCACGCACGCACACACACTGTACAAGAGAAGAAGTTTATGAGAACCAATGGTGTCTGAAACTGAACTGAACCAAACTATTGATTTATAACAGCATAACAGCAGAAGATTTAAAGACCTGTATTGCAGATTATGAGGCAACTTTCTTTGAAGTTTGAAGCATCAAACTCTTGTGATTTTAATGATCCCCATTTAAAGAAGGAGCAAAAACAATATTCCTATGTTTTTGTCTTATCTGTCTTGGGCTTCTACTTTAATGAAAAGTGTGTGAGGCTTTGTCATCTCTTCCATATATGAGAGAAAAAAGGCTACTGTGACTACCCTCCAGAAACAGAGAGAATTTGAATACCATTTGAATACAGCATAATCACTGTGAAGTTTTGGGAGTTTTTGTTCAAACCATTTATCTTAATAATCCCTATGCCAAAATACATTTTGTTTCTAGTTTGGTTATTATTAAAATTACCCATGCAATGTTTCCAATTCAATTATTTGCTTTATTTATGAATGGAACTTCTACATGTGCTGAGCTTGTCTTTTTGTAGCTTGTATAGCTTGTGTGTGTATATATATGTATATATATACACACACACACACACACACACACACACACACACACACACACACACACACACACACACACACACACACACACACACACACACACACACACACACACACACACACACACACATATATTCTTTTTCAATCGAACAAACACATCATACAACACAACACCAGAATATCATTACAATCATCAAAATATATCACTTATGGCTGAAATCAATTAATGCTGGATGGACACTTGGAATGGAAAATTCTTTAATTGAGAGTGAACAAAACCCCTGAGGGGAATGAACTAGCTGACAGCAGGAAAAAAAACCGGAGAGAAAGCAGGATGAGATACTCACCTGAGAAAACAACCAATCAAATTACAGGTGGGCGTATCCAGGGAAAAAGATAAAGCAGGCATGACAGGTGACCTCTTGACATAAATGAAGGGCAAACAGACAACAGAATAGTGTAGCGGAGTGGCATATCTCTTGGAAGCTTACAAACAAGCCTGTGGATGAGCTGAAGATTCACAAACAGACAATCGACTGGACGAGAGGAAAAACATTTCAGGCACTGAGAAGATTCAAGAAAAAGAATCTTTACTGAGAGAAGAACAACCAGGGGGAAAGGTTGAGAAGAGAACAAGAGTTGAGGTGAGAAGAAACCTGACAATGTCTTCATTTGAGGCCCAGGGCCAGTCTCCTCCTCGGTGTGGCCCGCAGTTCCCGAGCCTCGGCCAGGAGCCTCCTGAGCTCAGCATGTACGGTGACTGTTACTACCCTCCTCCCTCGCTGCCGAGTCCTCAGCGCAACACGCCAACCTCCTACGACCTGAGCGACTACACCACCCCTTCAACGAATCCTTACCTGTGGTTCAACAGCTCCGGGATCAACACATCACCCTATCTGACAACTACCGGTCCACCCGGTAATCCCGGCCCTCCCTTTGTCCCTCAGCACTATGGCATGCAAAGGCCTTACCTTGGGCCAGCCGGAGCCGGGGGTCCAGGAGGTGAACTGAACTGGTTCTCTCTCCCCTCACAAGAAGACTTGATGAAGTTGGTGAGGCCTCCTTACTCCTACTCTGCTCTCATTGCCATGGCAATCCATGGGGCACCCGACAGGAGACTGACCCTGAGTCAGATTTACCAATACGTCGCTGATAACTTCCCCTTCTACAACAAGAGTAAAGCGGGCTGGCAGAACTCCATCAGGCACAACCTGTCACTCAATGACTGCTTCAAAAAAGTTCCAAGAGATGAAGATGATCCAGGTAATATTTTTAAATCATTCTTTACTGATTTTGTTTTTCTCAAACAACCAAGTGCTTCTATTAATTTTAGACTAAAAAAAAACAATTCTTCTGTCTGATGTTATAGGTAAGGGCAACTACTGGACCCTTGATCCAAACTGTGAGAAAATGTTCGACAATGGAAACTTTCGCCGCAAGAGGAAAAGGAAGTCTGATTCCCTCTCCGGCAGTGATGCCAGCGCTGGGACTCCAGAGTCAGGTGACAGTGAGAGGGGTAGCCCCAAACACTCTGGAAACCCTGCCCTGAACATCTCCCCCACAGCGGACAGGGTCCCCTCTCCTTCCTTGTCGGGACCCACACCGTGCCTGAGCAGCTTCTTGTCTGAGATGTCTGGAGTCTCTGCCGGAGGGACAAGTGAGGTGGGAGGTGATGGGTTAAACAGGCCACTGCAGATCAATCTTTCCTTAGATGGGCCTCATCGACCCACACAACCAGGAGGCTTTAGCAGCTACTCCCCCAACTCAAGTGGCCCAGAGTGGGTACCCCAAGTTCCAGCTCCCCCCGTGCTCTCGTCTTCACCTACCAACTCTTCCCTCGGTTACACCAGCCCCATCCTCAGTCAATATAACAGTTCCACTGGGCACTTCTACCCCACACTGAGCTCAACAGGAATCATCTACCATCGGGAGGGCACAGAGGTTTAATAATAAGAAAGACATTATTGGTGGAGAAGTCGTATTTAGAAAGGCTTTTCACGGGAAATTTCATCTGTCTGCTTACTTTACTTTATGAGAGGCTCTATTGTGTGAAGCCAGTACAAAGTATGTTTGGGGCTGACAAAGACAGTTGAGATCACGACAGCGTGTGACAGCGAGCAGAAAGGCTTTGATTCCCACAGAAACAGCTGAATCAGCTGCAGCCACTGCCACTACCTGAAACCACAGTCACTGTCACTATCAGATCCTCAGTCAGCTATTATTCTAACTAACACTAAGCTCTATCAGATCTGAGTCATTATTAACTGATCCGAGATCTGATCTGCTGACATCAGGCCATTCCACTCTGCTATCAGTGATGCTCTGATGGTATCACCCACACATCGCTCAGGCAGCACATTTAAGAGTGCTTGAATTACATCTTTGTCTACATACTGTGTGTGAAAGAATAAACAAGAAAAATTTACAAGACTTCTTTTTTTCTTCTTTTTGGGAGTGTTATAACTAGAAAACTCAACTTAATGTTATGTGTGACACACAAGTGTAAATATTTGTATGTGCTGAGTAATGTTATACATGATTGTTGGTTTGCTGGTACAAGTTTAATATAGAAAATGATTTCATAATGAATGGTATAAGCTGTATGCATTGTGTTTTTGATATGAATAAACGGTTTTAGAGTTACTGGTGCATTTTCTGTTTTTTAAATATATCTATGGAGACAAATGAATAATGGCACCCTCACCTCTGATCACTTGCAAACACAAGAGAAGAAAAAATAAATAAAAGCATGAGAATGACAAAGTGAGATGAGACAATAAGTACCAACTGACAGAAAACTGTCCTGTCAGAAAAAGCGATGACCAGTAGTGTGGAACCTGCATGTCTGTGAAACCTGATCTTTGTGTGATGGATAGGTAACTGATTCTCCTCAACGTTGAAATTCCACATTCCCATGCTGTTCTTCTTCCCTACACTAAACACTTAAATCCCTTTACACAGGGATAGTGCTGACTGGATGCATGCAGCTTTATTGGGGGGAGGGGTTGGGGTGGTGGGGCGCAACTGTAAAGATGCTGATGAGTGAAGTCGCAGCTAAATTAAACACAGTCACTCAGTCGCGGTTGAACCAATAAATCATTGCTGCTGGATTAGTTCAGCATTACGTATTTAATCTTATTCAAAACAGCTCAACAAACGACAAGAAGGGAGAAAAAAAAAGTACAGATTTAGTCAAATCAATAACTTTCTTGGCATGGATAAAGAAACTGCATTATTCTGCAAATAGCCATGCTTGTCTCATCATACTGTCTGTCATAAAGTGCTGGAAAAAAAGAAAAAGTGGGTACATCGGTTTATACATACAGGGAAAAAATAACATAAATAAAGGGAATGTAAAGCGTTTCGTGACATGCAATATATGTAGATTATAAAAGTTTTGCAATCGTAATGAAATAAGGTGACATATAGAAAGTCAGACGCATTTAAATATTTGGTAGCATATGTTAATATCATTATCTTCAAACGTCACTTTCTACTGCATCTGTACCTGCCATATAAACATCTGGTATTGTTTGACAATGATTGAAGTAATTCATTTTTGTGTTGATTTTCTCATCTCAGTGGTTGGTCTCCGCACAGGTTATCTAAATAAATACAAACCCTTTCATCAATGTCACCCTGAGGCTTTTATTTACCGTGAAACACAGGCAGCATGACAGAAATTTACACTAAACACAAAGACAAAAAAAGTTAGAGAGGTGAAGGACATGCGCGTCAAATCCAGATCAAGAGGAATTTAGCATCCTGGCACAAATAACAAAGTGCATTTGTCATAAGAGGTCAACCAGTCAAAAGTATTTGCATAACGGATTTTAAAACAAAGTAAGAAGACTCCACTTGGATGGATTATAAAGTCCTCCTTTATTAGTTCGACTTACTGGCCTGCCTGATTTAACTGTGTGGAATGTCCTGCCTCACAGTCAGCCATAAACTGCTGAAGTCATTCAGAGAATCACTGTCAAATTCACATATGCAAATAGCATAACTTTCCTCTTTCCTGCAGATACTCTCCCCTCGCTGAATGAGAAGATTTTGACAAAGACAGATATAAATTTGAAGCAAATATCAGACAAGATGATGGTCCTAACCCGTCACCCCTCATTGTTTAGGCACTCCAAACACAGCCGACGAGTTTGTCTGTTTTTTTTCCCCCCAACTTCATGTCATGTTCAGACTAGCAGATGGAAGATGTGGCATCAAGAATAGGGGAGGTCTTGTACGTGGTCTTTCCAGCATGAGCTCTCTTTCAGTGTATCTGCCAACAGAAACATTATAGGGCTTTTGTCTTGCAGACATCGTTCACAGCAGCAGACAACACCGTCTGCTGTTTTACTCAGACAGTTTCAAACTGATGCAAATTTGTAACTGTTAATCACACCGTGGATGAGGATGACAAGTCGCGGAGGGGAGAATGTGGAGCTCCAGATGGAGCTCCCCAGGTAAGAAACGGTAAAAACTTGAGGGATTTACCTTCCAGATTCCCTGAAACCAAACTCAATTTGCTTTTATTGAAACTCAAAACACAATATCTCCCAGCATCTTGGGACTCCCCTTGTCTTTTGAATATTTTCTTTTTGTGGGCAGTTAACACTCTTTACAAATACAGTTGTCTAACTTGACAAAACATAGTTATCCTTTTTCCTTCTTCTTTTCTTTTGGCTCCTGGCATTTGTTCTCTTCTACTTTCATTTATTCTCTAGATGAAAGCAACACAGAGCAGCACTTCCACGTAAGCTTCTTTCACTTTGAGTCTCTACCCTTACCTGCAGAAAATGACTGTGCTTATAGCACAAAATTAAGCTGTCATGGATTAGCACTGACAACTAATCTACATGTATTATAGGACTATATGGCTTTTCTTGGATTCAGGGATATCCAGCACAACATCCATCAATCACATGCTACCCTGGCTATGGACCTTCCTTGCCTCAGGCAGTAGAATTATTGCTCAATAGAGTAATACAATTAAAATCTATAAATCCTCGTCTCCACCTGCTGCGTGAAGTCCTCCACACACCTGTCGAACTAACGGAACGCACAACTGTGTGTGTGTGAGTGTGTGTGTGTGTGTGTGTGTGTGTGTGTGTGTGTGTGTGTGTGTGTGTGTGTGTGTGTGTGTGTGTGTGTGTGTGTGTGTGTGTGTGTGTGTGTGTGTGTGTGTGTGTGTGTGTGTGTGTGTGTGTGTGTGTGTGTGTGTGTGTGTGCGCGCGTGCATGTGCAATGCAGGCCTTACAAGTGTGCGCAGTGTTTATAATATAAACTCAGACAGAGAGCGATTATACGAGAGCTGTTATGCATGACAGATTTGTGTGTGTAAGAACTGTCCTGATTATAGATTATAGCTGCCTCCCTATGCGCTGGCTTGAGCTTGGCAGCAAGTGGATGTGGAAAAGTTTATTCCATCAAATTGATGGGATGCACCGCTTCACTTTTGGCGACTCCTATCTGAGGAGAAAGACAACCAACTGTCCTGGTACCAATTCAACCCAAAACACACACACACACACACACACACACACGCACGCCTTCTGTATTTACTAAAACAGTCTTGTCCTATCAAGGCTGTTTAGTAAACGGTAGAGGAGAACGTCAAGCCTGGAGACATGTCGTCATGCCCACTGCCACAGTGCTGCATTACCCCCTTGCTGTTATGTGTAAACATCCACGCACACTCCGGACACACGCATACAGGTGATGAAAAGAATTTAATGGCTTTCCAGTAGCGTGGAAGTCACGATACAACCTTTCTGTGTTTTTTTTTGTCCTGTTTAGAGGTCAGTGGAAAATGCCAGAGTGTACAGTTGGTTGGATCAGAAGTGCTGCAAACAGGAGTTAAACACAATATTATTAAAAAAAAAATCTCTTGAACACTGAATATTTCTTTCCCCTTTCTCTAATTTTGAAAATTAATGAAATACTCCACAAAACATTAAAAGATGCATAATTCTTCAGAAAGCCTGAATACTCAGGCAATTACAAACGTCCAAAAGTCTTTGTCCATTGAAAAAGTTCACCCTTTCCCAAATTCAGTAGCTTTTTCCATGGAAAACAGGACAAAACTGCAGCGGCTCCTTTGCTGCGAAGCAGAGAATCCCAGTAGATCATAGTCCTGACAATAAGGCAATGAGTGATCTTCCCTTCCTAAACATGGTTTATATACACGATTTGGGGAAAAGTGAAGTTTGAAGACAAACACAGAGCGCAGTGAGAGCGTGTGTATATATGAATCATTGCTATTTCACCCTAAAATATTTTCCATGTCAACATGCAGTACACATGGCGATGTGAGCAGGGCTTTGCAGCGAGGGAGGGAGAAGAAGAAGGAGGAAGGGCGGACAAATGTGCATATAGCTCACATCCGCCGAGTAATGAAGGTGCTTATTACTGGAAGTTGCCTTAAGTTGCAACATCCTGACAGACAGTTGTGATGGATTACAATAAATATATGGACAGATGACCTCCAGATTTATGCTATGGGACCCCAGGCAGGTTCATTACCTTCCACCCAATTTATAAAATGTGTTCAACATCTGATGCAAAACAGTAGTACGTAAGATTTCTCACCATAAAGCCCCCCAAAAGATTAACAACTTGATTTGCTAAAATATTGAAGCCAAACAGTGATGGACATGAACACTCTCACATACAAAAGAAAGTGTTCAAACTGAAAGCAATGTATAGTTTCCTGCTTTAGATTCTAGAAAGTCTGTTTTTTTATGTTTTGCAGACATTGCACATCCAGTTTTAGCAACATCAGGAGAGGCAATGCCTCAGGCCTCTTCTTGTGCGGTCCTATTACAAAGGTTAGGAACCACCTCAGAGGATCATAAAGAAGATCAGGAAGAAAGCTTAGAAATGTATACAGCAAAAACAAACCGAACAGAGTCCTCTCTCGAACAGATTACTTGATACTTCAGTTATTGCCTGCAGTGTGGCTCTCCCTCCATACCTGGTTATCCTGATCAAGAAGAGGAGGGCAGTCAATAAATCAACCACCGGCGTTATTGTTCTCACAAGGCTTTAACTCATTATATTTCTCCTGGAGCAAGAAAATAATTACTTTCTGGGTACCAAGCTTTGCTGATTGCGTTCTGGTTTTTGAGATGCCAGCTGAACGGCGGACTTTATGAGACTGCGGCTCGGTATTTAGGGTGAGGAGTGTATCTCGCAAGCGGTGTGCTTTAACGCAGTTCAAGTGGCCAAGAGGGACTCCCATTTATTTCCATTAGCCACTCCTGAAACAGAACCAGACAGCATGAGCAAGATCCAAACCGTGTCAATTTAGATGATGAATTGCTCAAAAGAAGTCCAATTCTGAACATATACAGAGGGGAAACCAACACGAATGGCTCAATTTCCAGTCTGAAAAGGTGCCAATTAATCTTTAGACACATACTCTGCTATAATGCCAATGCCTCAGGCACAGACAGCAGAAGAGAGTATATGTTTACAATGATTAATATGGTCGTTAATTAATCAAATAAGGCTGTTTTTCTTTAAAAAAAAAAAAACTACTACTGCAATGCTGTAATCTAAACTTTACAGTTTTTAATATTCAGTGGGAGAGTCTCATCTCTCTTTTTTTTTAATAAATAGGATTCACATAAAAATGAGGAGGCAAGTCCTCTGCTTTTTCTTTCCTATCTATATTCAGAAGAAGTACATTCACAAAAAAAAACCAAGCCAGAGAAATACAAACACATTTGCTTTCAAGTTGATTAATATTTATTCACAACTGTGAAGAAGCATTTCTAGATTTATTAAAATTCCATGCTATTAAAAAGTTCTCTTCTTCACTAAAGTTTTCCAATGTGGTGACATGAGCGGCCAAAGGAGAGCTGGTGACCAGCTGCGTGGAGGATTATTCAGATCTGCTGCAGTTCAGTTTGCCAAAGTTTGGAGTCGAGTTTGCAAATAGGTGTCAGAGACACTTCCAGCACAAAGTGCATCGTTTATAATCATAAAGCTATCTGTGTGAAGTCAGTGCCTGAAGGTTACCTGTGATGGATTGCGTGTCACATCTCCTCAGTGAAAAGCAGGAAGCATTGCGAGGAAACAGTTGGTCCTCCATGCTGAGCAGCATCAGACTAGCCGATCTTACAAAAAAACCCTCATAATCTGTATGTTATGACACACTGTGCTGACTTCACAGACAAAAACAAGGGTCCTGACTGCACTGGTCTGGTTAGATGGGTACGGTTTGGGTTTTTCCAAAGAATACCTAAAGTGCTAGGAAAAGAGACAAGATGTTTTGACATGCTGTTTAACGTCTGGCACCAGTTTCAATCACCTGACAAAAATAGCTGTACTCTATAGCATTTGGATATGTTTTATCTTAATACAATGCTGGGTGATTATTTTAATAATTTCAGGCACCAAGTTAAAGCCAAACAGGTCTCTCATAACAATTGTGAATAACAATGTATCAAGTGACATTTCTGATTCATTTCTCAACATCTGATGTGAATATCCTTGTTTTAGTGAACAAAAACATCCCTCTTGATCCATTAAACCAAGTAAAATCACTTTGCTTCACTCCAATCAGTAATTCAAATTCAATCTATGCCATACACATGCACCAAGCTATTGTGTGTGTGTATATGTGTGTGCGTTTATTAGTTGGTTTTTTTTTTATTAATTCAATCCCAAGGATTTTGCAATAACACAGGTAGTCCTACTTTGTTCCATGTGTGCCGTAACCTGACCAGGTGTAGTGACTGCTATTGAAGATAGAAAGACACCATCTAGTGGCCACTGACAATTCACCCCTCTGCCACTAAATTGAATGTGAGACTGAATATGCCACAACTTTACTGAGTGTTGAATTTCGGTAATTTAAAATACCACAATTACAAACTGCTGACATTTCATGACTGGTTTTTATCTGGTAAAATAAGCTGCAACCTCTCATTTTGAAAGCTACAGGGAGTCATTACACATGAGCTGGATGTTACTCCTTCTGATCCAATGCATTCATGGTCAGTTGATCCCAAGTGTGTCAACCCCTGTCATTATATAGCTCAATATATTGGTAGTAATGAAGTCTGGCAGCAAAACGGCACTTTAGTGTGGATCTTAATGAAGGTGTAAAAAGGCAATGCTTTGTTTAACAAAAAAACCCTTCTGCTTTCTACACCTCTTTTGCTGAACAGTGCAGGTTAAAATGGAAATCAATGGCAATTTAATTAGCTGCTTTGTCCTTGCGAAAGAAGGTTTTCATACGTGTCTAATCTGGAGTGATAATCAATGCAATGGAGAAATACTTAATGGCCTATAAATGAGTCACAAGCCAGAAGAGCAAACAAATGCAAAGTTTAGGATATAATTGCTACTTTAATAATGATGTGATGCGCACAAGGAGGAATTTATGATCCACGCAGTTTTTTATTGAAATATTGATTGTTGTGCAGGAATTTATTGCTGTTTATGAGATATGGGGATTTGTGGGTAATGGCTGATGTTACAGTTAATTGTGCCATCACACTACGTCGCTGCATGACTTGCCTCAAATATGATAACACCTACACGCCGTACGAATGCACATTACATACATACTCTGCCCTATTCAGACTGTAACACTTTCTTACAGTCTGATTTCCATATAAATGAGGCAAAGAACAGAGAGGGAATATTGCAACATTGGTTGGATGTCCTATACTCTGGGGATGCGGAGGTGGGAAATGAGTGTGAATGGATAAGAAAGGGAGGGAGAGCTAATGGAGTCTGCTGGATTAACAGGGAGTGTAGGAAAGAAAATCTGTCTATAATATCCTTTTGTGTTGACAAAGGTCGCTGATGTGTGAACACCTATGAAAAACGTCAGGGATCCCACCGCAAGTCCCAGTGCTGGAACAAATGAATTCACTTTCCACCAGACAGTTGTTAAAGCAGAATATATTTCCCCCAAACAAACATCCACCAAGGACCACAGCCCACACCTAAGTGGATTGCAAACCAATATACTGTTCAAACACCACCTGACAATACAAAAAGTAACAGAAATCCCCATTGTGTAACTGTATCCTGCTGAGAGTTAGTGCAATATATTCACCGTGAGTGTATTCTTCATTTGAAATTTGGTCAATTTGAAATCAAAAAAAATTCCCATCTTCTGGATGAATGACAAATGACTACACATGGACCTCATCTGACCCTGTTTTGAGGCATTTTTTAACACATTGTAGCAAGGGTGTGGTGAGCCTCATTAAACATCTTACTCGAAACAATGTTGACAAAATACAGAAAGAAATGAAAAACCGCAGCAACTCTGCAATTATTAGAGAACCCCGTGAAACCACACATTTGAATAGCAGGCAGGAGAGAATGAGGCTCTCTAGGTTTCCTCATTCCAGAAAAGCTGGCATGTCACTTACAGAGCAGGGGCAATGCATCACTCATATGACAGAATTATTCAGTACAATGGCGTGAGAGACCAAATTATTTCATGTTCTCCACCTGTTTCATTGAACGATGGAAAATACTGCAATAGTGGCTATAATGTTCATTAGCCTGTTATTGTGTCTTTAGCTGGGAATCTCTCAGAAGTCATTATAGATGTAACATCTATACTACCGTGTGCTTAATTATTTTCACAGCGGTGTGACACTAATGGCTGTCCAGACAAGACGTACAGCTATGGCCTTGTGAACTCTCATCCTCCCACCGGGCTTTTATCCAGCTCCTGAGTAAATCAACTGGTGCATACTAATTGGAGCCTCTAACCCCTGGGCGAAAATAAGGACACTACGTATGTGTGTGTGCGTGCATGCATGGAAGTGTGCATAGACGTGTGGATGTGCAGTGGGTGGAGGAGCCCGGTGGACCATGTGGATGTTTTGGATCCCATAGCTGGAGGAAAAATATGTCCCACTATACCACAAAACCACAGTACACACAAATACACATCTCTGGATTTCCTGATGAAATCAGTGAAATTTGAGGGTGGCAAAAACACTGTACACTCATACAAGCTAAAAAACAAAGCTTCGAAAGTGTGCCAGATTTATACAGTGTAATCAAATATGTAAATGTTGCAGCATTGTCACCAGATGGGCAAATCCAGCATCTATTGAATGTATGAAGGGGGTGAGCCAAGATGTCTCACAGTGCAGAAACTGAGAAAAACTAATACGTGACTGCCTCTAGCTCTCTGATTACCCCAAGAAAAACATAAGTGAACCATATTTATTTACTTTATTCAACTAAACTTAACATAAATAACAAAACCCTTTCTGGCATGCACCGTCTCCAGACATTGTGGAGCTTTTCTCAGCAAATCAAACGACCAAAATTCTCACCTTTTCATGGGGAATTTATCATAAAGCAATTTTGCTCACCTATTGGTTTCTCTCCAACAAATTATACTGTTAGCAGTTATTTGACAGCAAGATCCTAGAAAATACACAACAGAGCACAAAGGCTTATTTTCCAAAGCATTAATTTCCAGTTTACTCAGGTCCAGCAGTCCATCAGAGTTTGAGGCGTGAAGGCGACAGGAGAATGAATTCCCTGTTCACCTGACCTCCATCCTGTGAAATTGAATGAGATGCCACCCCAGGTTCAGACGATAACTAATCCTGACACTTTACTCATCTGAATTTCAAGTAGAAAGGCAGAAGGGACAGGACACGCCTTGGGGAAAGGGGGTAAATCTGGAAGGAGAGACCACGGGTCAGTAGTTTGATGTGATAAAGGTAAGAGCAATGATAAAGAGAAATTACATCGGAGTTCATTGGTGAAGCAAATGTGACAAGTGGAGAGAAGTAACGGTTACGACCTGCTTGAAGAAGTCCACCAAAAAGCCTAAACAACCATGATCGTCACAGTGCAACAAATTTTCACAGAAGAAATTGCGAGTGTTAATGTGCACTTGACACCACTGACTAGTCCTTCTTCCCAGCTGTTGCCAAGGTTATGGCTGTTCAGATGACATGAAAAAGGATTAAATCCTGTGAGATTCTGCTTGATGGAGTCACACCTCCGCTGCTCAATAAAAGCAGACTGGAGCACTCGGAGCAGAGCAACAGTGGACAAAACCTCTCACTCCATCAGCCCAAGATGGACAGACTGAGTGAAGGTGGAAGACAGAGAAGGAGGGATGGTGTCAGAAGGACTAGACAGTTACTCTTTAGTGGTGCCACACTTGATGCGACTCAAAAAAAATTGTAAGACTTTGATTGCCCTACTGCTGCTAAAAAAAAGACTATACTATTTTGATTGTTTCATTAAGATGGGATATGAATAGAAGAATAGAATAGAATGCTTTATTTGTCATTACATAGTTGATATAAAGACATTGCAGGTGCTGCTCCCATTGGCCTCAATGCAAAAATGCATTTAAAATATATATGTGCATAAGTTATAGCATCAAAATTCCAAAATGTTAAAAAGGTATTGATAAAACACAACAACACTAAAATACTAGAGTCCAGGTTAGCTGTTATTTAATATTCAATGATATACATGCAATAAAAGGGGAAACAACCTTGTGCTGCACCACTGCAATGAACCCAACGTCAATAAAGAAAATGGGAGAAAATGGAAACACGATGGGGAGAAGTGTAAACAAAAGTGCTGTTTACAATTATCACGATCTCCCAGCATGCCTAGTGAGGGTGAAGAATATTTTCCCCGAAGCACAATTTTCCCTCCACAAACCTTTCCAACCTTGTCCCCACGATTCTCTGGGTTCATCCTCACAATGGTTCTGCATCACCCTCTCTCCATGCTCTGCTCACAACACTCTCCTGCAGTTAAGTAATCCCACTGGTGCCTTGCAGATGCTCTCAAGATGGCATATTTACATGTGTATATAGAAGCATTTTGCTGCAAATATAAAGCATGCACAAAAGGTAAAAACATGTGCTTGACAGATTATGTCATTGTAACACTGCCTCATGGCAATACATCTTACCCCAATAGAAAGTTAGTTTGATTCCCTCATATTTGTAAGAAACATGTTTTTTTTGTGGCTGAACAATGATTTGTGCAGTCGTTCCAAAAGATATAAACTTAGTCGATTGGATGTAGGATGGTGAGCTTTGCTGATTCCACAGCTCTACTCATGACGGGCAGAAATTGAATTTCCAATATGATAGAAGACTTTCATTCATGGTGGGTCTTGATACACCTTTACGATAGAGAGGAGCTTTCAGTCTTCTCTAGTGCTGACAGCTCCAATAACAGCCCACGTGACTGAGTGCAGCTCTGTTTGCAGGAGAGGCTCACACGGCGGGAACAAGGTGCAAACGCCACGGTTCGACTATGCCAGCAAAACATTTGCCTATTACTGAATGCACAAGTTCATCCCAAAGGATGAACGGATCACAACTAATTTGATAGAGATAGAAGAGAACAATGGATCATTTGTTTTGATATCTGAGAACTAATATCAACAGTCTGCTATCATGCAAATTTTATTGGCCTCACCGGCTTAATTTCAGATCAAAGAGTTAATATCTTGAGTGGCTGTCTGACTTGATAGTTTGTCAGTTTACCTTTCTCCCATAATTACTCTCTGTGCTATACTGAAAAAAAGCAAAAGCTAATTGTGCTATGGCCAATCATACAGATGTCTTCTGATCTGGGAGGAGCGCAGGAGTTTCACCCAGAAAAAACCTCGCAGCCATCCCGAGTCGGCTCAAGACAAATCAAGATGTTAACATCAAGGGAATGAGTATTTTACACGGGATCGGCCCACCTCTCCTGGGCCCAATGCCAAATCCCAATGTCCTTATGGGGAAGAAATAAACAGCCGCTCCTCTAATAGACCCACTAAGTTTACCGAGTCGATCTCATCACAGTGCTGCAGCATAGAAAGCCTAAATTCGAATTTAATGAAGTTTTTCTTAAACACACAAACAGTAATTGCTACTGGCATTACAGTACATAACTCAATCTGCAAGACAATCTTCTTCATGATTTGTCTTGGTCTCTGGTGTTTAGAACTGCTTTCTGTTTTGGACAAAAAACAAACAAACAGGAATATGTGATTTTGTCGTAATATTTCTCCAGATTTTTTGATATAGATGTAGGTTAATTTCAAATTCAATATATTATACAATCCTGCTTCTGCAACAAATGGGCAACTTCTATTTCAGGTTTTGCAAAAAAATACCATGAAAACCATTTTAAATGTATCAAGTTAGCTAAAAGTTTCAAGTTATAAACACGACTGAAAGAAAGAAAATAATTCCTATTTATTCCAACAAAGTCAGTTCCAGTAGTTTAAAGTGTCCAAGCCAGACGTGGCTCCGAGCCATGATTTGTCTGTGATGTCTCTAATTCTTTCAAGGTCTACTTTTATTAACGTATCTCCCCAAAGCCGTTGTGGTTAGTGGTCTTTCAGGCTGGTGTTTTGCTCCCAGTCCCAAACAGAAGGTGGTGCCATGCTCTGTGCACATTGTTTTCGTTGAATTTTAATTATGCTTCTGCGAATAGTAATCTTGAGAGACCTGGCAGCTTATATCCCACAAGTCAACACATGAATGTATTAAGTTATAAAACATTGGAGGTAGGCTGATGTGGCTCTATAATGCCAATCATTTTCAGTTATATTGTTATAATGATCAGAGTTTAATTCCGTGTGTGGTTTTAGTGTACCAATTATGCTAGTGTTGAATTGAACCAATAGAATAAATACTACTGATGTCACTCACATGGCATATGAGTGAAGCAGATAAAATGTAGATTATAGATTGGATTATTTGATTCTCGTTGAGTGAAAGTGTTCACTTGGAAGGAACATTTTCTTGGGGATTTCTTACAACAAGAAAAGAACCAAAAAAAACACTTTAAAAGGTTTAGTTTTTTTCTAAAGCAGTGACGTGATAAAGAAGTTGATGACTAGTGCTGGAGTGTTCTGTAAACTGAGGGATTTCAGCTATCAAGAAGAATAAAAGACTTGAGCCTTTCAACAAGTACAATGACAGAGAGGAAAACACAAAAAGAAAGGCCTGCTTCAAGTTCAGCCGCAGGATCACACCACAAACTAAAAATCCTTTGAGGTTTCCAGATCTCAAAGGATGAAAAGGAAAAGCTAAATTACAGTTCATGTTGGAGTGAGAGGGCAGAAAACTCTTTGTCCTCCTCCCAAGTAGACGCAACAGTCACAGGGAGACGTGACAGCTTGCTGGAAGCGTCTACGCCACATTAATTCATACGTGTTCCTCCTGGACATGGCAGCCGTCACAGTCATTTAGGAGAGATTTATCTCTGTCCCTCTCATGAGCAGTCCCGTGACATTTCCATTTGTCACATGACAGCAAATCACTGGGCCAGTGCGCAGGGCAAGCGACGTGTCCATTTTCTGGTGCCTGAGTGGAGTTCTACAGAAGACCACTACCTGAAACACCATGAAATCAAAATGCATCATCATATTACCAAGGAGTGAAAGGAAGAAAAATGGAGGGACTGACTTAAAAATATGTCTATGCAAGAAAGGACTGAGGACAGATTTAAAAATATGTCTATGCAAGAAAGGACTGAGGACAGACCAAATAAAAAGCCGAAGCAAGCCTTACTGGATTGTCAGAAAATGAAGGGTGGATGGGTGGGTTAATGGAAGGATGAGAGAGAAAGAAAAAGACTGCAATAAAAGTGGAGGTAAGGCTGGAGCTGCAGAAGACACAAAAGATAAGTGACAGATGAGGAAGGTCATTATAGCAGCTGGCTCCAGCAGCAAGGTTAAGTGATGCCATCTGAAATTAAAAATGAACAGAGGAAGTGACCAAAAGGATGCAGTTACTGGTACGTTGCTCTTATTGAGTGAGGGTGAAGCTGGAAGGCTCCTGGCTGGCACGGTCACAGGGAAACACATAATGCACAATTGCAATTCATTATGAGCATCACTAGCACTAATTTACTATTGTAAACACAACTATATCACTGGAGTATCGCTGGAGCTGTCAGCAGAGTGTAGCTCAGCCTAATAACCAATTTCCTAACTGAGTACAGATTAAATGAATGTCACATAACTAAAGGAAAACACGATACAATAGGGATGCCATCAGTTCTTGATATATTTATGAACTAATAACACTCAGAATAACCAGCAACTGAATAGAGAGCAGCATAAAAGTCTGACAAAAACATACTAGATATCAAATCCATCAGATTTTAGAGATTTGGTATATTAGCAGCTTCAAAAAGTAAAGCATAAAGCTGTAAAGTACAGCAACAAAACAACAGGAAAAAAACAACATGTAGACAGGTACGCCTTAGGCTATTAAAGTTACTTCCAGTCTGACATTCTTTATTTTGCAGTCAGCAGGACGACATTGGTTCAGGAATTCAATAAAATATTAACAAAGCTTGTTTTTGCTGCAGACAATACCATTACAACAGGCAGTAACTATGCAATACTAATATGAAACAAATAATATATTCTTAGGGTTTTGTATGTTTTAATCTGGGCAGCCTATGTCTGATGTGTTTCAGGTCCAGAAGGCCATTTGTTTGGATCTCAGTTACACACTGCTCTGACATCACAGCTTTTGGCATTTATCAAAAGCCAGGGTATTTTGATCCAACTGTAAAAAAAAATCTAACAAATATCAGGTTGAATATTCCACAAAGCATTTAGAAGTCTGCAGATGATGTGGGCATGTGAAAAGGGATTGAACTGCTACAAAAAAGGATGTAAAGCTGGAGGCCAATAAGAGGGTAAGGGGAATGTTCAGGCAAGCAGAAAGATAAACAATAATAATTCTGCAGGCGAGTCACAGGAGAAATACACATTCAGTTATCGGGAGGATAATTAACACACATGCATGTGTGATGCTGAATGGTGACTCACACTAAATGGCTGCAACATTGACATCACCCTTGCGCCGGTTATAATTATTCATTAGGCTCCAACTCAGCCATAAAACATTCACATCCTTCCCTGCAGGTGCCTCCCAATTGTCTCCATTTGTCTCAATTTGTCTCATTCACTGTCAGGGGCCACGTGCACTTGCACTCTGGTTCACATGATTCTTTAGGTGGATGCAAATCAGATTACCTTTGTACACTCCTCACTGTTGCTCATTATCATAATTAGGAGTAAAAAAAGATGAACTACTTACAGTGTAATCAGCTATAATACCATAAAATTAAGGTTGAGAGGGCTTTATAACTGCCGTACGCTAGTGGAACACCGGATAGCCTGGGATGGAAGCATTTCAGCTCGGTGGTGGCCTGTGAGCATTGATTAGTCAGCACTGGAGATCACAGAGCAGGTAGCAGAAAAAACCCCTGAGACCGCCTGAGATTTCATTATATCCCAGGCGGTGTGTCCCAAAGGGTTTCTCTCATATGTTAGAGCTCCGATGGGTGTTCAGAGGCCACGGTATGTAATTAGGGATAAAGCTCAGCACAGTAAGGCCAGGGGCAAAGAGGGGCTCATATAGATTATTCACACTATGTCAGCAGTGCTAAAGAGTAATGACTGACCGCTCAGCACACACAGCGCGCTTTTCTATGGACTTTGGGAGGCTGCTGAATGCGGATACATCATCACCATAATCATCATCCTTACTTTTACCTGGCCTAATCTGCTGGTTAGTTCCTGTAATCGCTACCAGCAACATGGATATCATATAGCGTGAATGTGCACTTGGCTCATTTTCTTCTCTTTATAAATACATGTTTATGAGCTATGTGGTTTACCAACGGGTGGACAGGAGGAGATTTCCATTGCTAAACTGGAGGAAAAGCAATTGAAAATGTTCCATGTGGGAGATTTATAAAACTCAAGATGGAAAAAGTGTTGTAAGGGAACTAAATCAGATAATGACACTGATGCATCGGAACGTGGTTGGAGGTGAGGATGTGAGGGAATGAGGGGATGAGACAGAATGAAGCTTTGAAGCCCAGAAGGTGGTGCAGTGTCAGTGTAAATTTCAAGAGAAGCATGGGAGACCTGAGAGCAGGACACAAGACAACACGGAGAATAGGGCCAATGAAAGGTAATATGGAGAAATCAAAGTGCATGTCAATGGGTGAGGAAGTGGTGGGAGGGCGGTGTGAAAAGATGCTGCCTAAATGAGATGCTGAGTGGCATAAACAGAGAGGGAGAGAGAAAGAGAGAGCAAGAGAGAGAGAGAGAGAGAGAGAAGAAGGGAGGGGGTGCACAGAGGACTCTATGGGGAGATGAATATAGCTGTGCAGAGAGAGGAAATTGCACAAACAGTAAAACAACCAGCAGTAGCCCACACACCAAGACCAAATAATACAAACAACTGTGGTTAGCCAAGCCCATGGAAAAGTCTTTGTGTTACACTCGGAAATAACTGAGGAAGAGGACCAACCTGGAAGGAAGAGGAGGAAACAAAGGAGAGAGCTGAGAGAGGAGGAGGAGGAGTGACCTGAGAGGAGAAATCAAGAAGGTAAGTGTGGCAAAATCCAGCAAGGTAGGCAAGAGTGAGACCCAAAACTTAAATATTTGTAAAGAAATGGCAAAGCTGAATTTTTGCATGGATGTGCATGCAATGGGTTGTAAGGCAACGTGGAGGGGAGGAAAGTAATCTGCTGCTTTCTGGCACAACATATGGCTGAAGGGGGAAAAAGCATGAGTAGATTGGGAGAGGAATGAAATGATGGGAGGGGAAAATAGCAAAGGGAAAGAAGACGGTAAACAAGAAAAATGGATCAAAACAACAAAATGTGGCAGTGTTCACAAGCCATGAAAGACATGCAGAGAGACAGACACAACCCAATAACATTTAATGACTTTAACTTTCAATGCATGATTATTTAGATGTTGGTTCGGTGTTACTGAATATTAGATTCAGCTTTACCATTTTCAGGCAACGTGTCAGGATAATATTGCAGGATTCCTTTGTGAACAGCTGCAATGCAAACGCACGCCACACATTTGCATAATTTGGATGAAAGTTGGAGGTGAGGGGGCTGCAATCTATCACTGCTCATGAGATTTATCTGCCAAAGGAAAAGCGAGTGAATCAGTTGTGACTAACAACAGGGCAACAAGGAAACCCTGATGAGTTGAAGACAGGTTCAGTGATCAAGGAGACTTGGTGAATAAACCATGAGGTGGTGGACCAATAAATCAGCAGGTGACAGCCGGGACGTCATAGTCACAAAAAACACACTGAAACAAGCACTTAATCTCAACGCTAGCTTCATTTTGTTGAGGAAGTAAGTAAGTGTGTGTGTGTGTGTGTCTGTGTGTGTGTGTGTGTGTGTGTGTGTGTGTGTGTGTGTGTGTGTGTGTGTGTGTGTGTGTGTGTGTGTGTGTGTGTGTGTGTGTGTGTGTGTGTGTGTGTGTGTGTGTGTGTGTGTGTGTGTGTGTGTAACCCAAATGAAGCAGCTGCTAACATATTAATGGAAGCCGGGAGGCGGGGATCAATACAAATTTCCACTGCTTTTTACAAGTATGAGAGCAGGAGAGGAAGCCCTGTTTTATTACATCAAAGTTGAGAATGGCTGCTCTGCTGAAGATTTCCCCTGAGGTTTGTCATGTCACTCCGTTAGGTGCTGCCATCCAATGGTCAAACTGTGTTATCTCCCCCCAAAAATTGGTCAAACATGTAGTATAATGACTTTACGACGTCGGGTTGTTTTCTATGGTCTTAATTGTCTAGCTCTTCACACTGCAGTGCCACTGACCTGCCTCCAGATCTATGATGTCCGTGCCACAGCTCGTACTCCTGATCTTCTCCGTGACCTTCTCCCAGGGGTGAGGGGGCCTGAAAGCACACAAACAGTGACAAGAGCACATTACATGGACGTATTGATTTTTAAAAAGCTGTTAAAACGCTTTGCACCAACATTTATGATCCATTTTCTGTGCCTCTCATTACTTTTTCATCTCTCTACTTGTGTCAGCGGCTGTACGTTCCCTAGCAACCACTGGGGCGAATGGAACGACTCCCAGCTCCAGCCAACCATTCAGAAGCTCATGAAGGGATACAACCGCTACCTCAGGCCTAATTTCAATGGTAAGAAGCCATCTGAGGAGTCCTTCTTAGAGCAGTTAGTAATCTAACTCACTGGCAAAGTTTATTCTCATGTAAAGGCAGTATCGAGGAGCTGATTTTACCATTTATGATATCAAGCCAATGATGAACTTTTGCCAATTCCATAATTCATAAAACAGCCTGAAGCAGTCTCTCTCTGTGATATCCAAGTGACACATATAGTTCTTTAGCCTGTGGCTCTGGAGCCACAGGTGGTTATTTAGTCCTTCTCTCGTGGTTCCCTGAAGCTTTTCAGAAAATATGTAAATAAAAGTTTTTAGCTGATTTTTAGCTTATTTACACACCAGTCGTTTTCAAAAGGACGAATGGCTAAAAAACACTCCAAAAAAATACCTAAAAAATGAAAAATAGCTGCTGTTGTCATCAGTCAGTCTTGGAAGACTATAGTTGTGTCGTGGATTATTCTGTGTTTCTGTCACTGGGACAGTGGCACTGGAGCGACCTCTCCAGAGTGCAGGCCTGGGCAAAGGTTATGGAGATCCTGGGGTTCCCAGTGAAAAATAGCTACAACCATTATAAATGAGGTAAAACAGCTTTAAAAAAATGAAAATGACTAGGATTACTAAAAGAAAAAGCTTAAAAATGCGTGGAAAACATGCACAGCTGCTTAAAAGAGAACCAAAATGAAAAAAAAGCTCAAATGTCCAAACTGTAAAAAAAAAAAAAAAAAACCCAACTCAAAAATAAGAAAGTCAACTCGCTAAGATCAGGTCCAAAAACAGCTGAAAATGTAATAAAATGCTTCCCATCCTGAATTGTAATTGAAACTTCATGGATGCAAATGTTTCTACATATGTCACAACAACACATAACTAAAACATTTTAAGCTGTTTCCACCTCATTTTCAAGGTAAATTAGTTTTTTGCAGCTCCACTTAAATCTGATTTGGTGGCAAGTAGAGTAGTAGCAAAAGGTCGCAGAACTCTGATCTAGAATAACCTCAAGACTTAGGTTATCCACTTCCTTATAAGACACCTATGATTTAACAAGCATTCAACATTTCCAGTTTTATAACATTATGATTCTGAATTCTTAACCTCTACCCTTACTAAATTCTTTCTTTATCCTTTGTCATCCTAGGCCGAGATTAGCCAACGTGTGCGCACAAGCTCTCAACAGTCTTTTGAGTAGCCTGCAAGGCATGTATGAATTATTCAGGAAGTTCTCAACAAGTATAGGAAGTTCTCAACAAGTATATCTTTTTAATACTTAAGTAACTGAAGGGGGACGTTCCCTGTTGGAGATCGGGAATCCTTAAACCGTGTAATCTTTTAACTAAGCACAAATCTTTACATTTAACTTCAAATAAGTACTGAAATCTTCACATATTTTTACAAACAATCATAACTTATTCGCCCGCCAACACACGAGAAAAGAGAAAGTAATGTATGCCCACAAGCACAAACAATAATACAAATAATAATGCGTTTGCCACCTTTAAACTAAAAGCAGTACAGCGGCACAGCGTGCATCAGTATGCTGCATATAGCGCAGGCTGTACAGACCGGTAAGAGTTTGTCACTGCAGGAAGATTAGACACATTTTTTCAGCCTGAGACGTGCAGAAATATCAGGAGAAAACCTGTGAAATAATTTGCATACTTGAGTGGAAATAAAAAATGTACTTTGGTTTCATTACTACTTTAACTCATTACTTGCAACTGAGTCCTTCTACAATATATATTTTTCAGAAATTTACAGTTTTTTCCCTTTAATGGAAAATCAATGCTTTATATCTATATTTGTTTCAACATAGTGTAATTTTAATTTCATTAATTGTTTGACAAAATGGGCTTGAAATGGGCTTTAAATGTAGATATTCTATTTAACTAAAAAAAAAATACACCGAGTTGAATCAAAATGCAATTAATTGATTTTTAAAAGTCACAAGCAGTTTTTAGGAATCTACTCGATACCTCAATACCCGTATTTTTTTTTTAAACAAATTTTACTTGTGGGTAAGGGTGAAGGTAATCTGTATAATTGCTCAGGTAAATCACTATTTGCCAAGTTTCACCCTCAAAAACAAAACGTTTCATGAGGCAGGTTCCCTCCCTGGTTGTGCACTCACTTGGGTCCTGGGGAAGAACCCAGGTTTTAATCTTGTTTTCAGCTGGAAGGGCATCCAGCGTAAAAACTAACTTCATGTTGCGAGTTGCAATAACATGCTGTGGCGACCCCAATCGAAAAGGTAGCGGATGAACAGGCACGCACGCTTCAGAAGCTAGATTTCACCCACGGCAGCACGTAGAGCGTTTTTCTTCAGTAAATTGGGGTGAGAGTGCAACCTGATGCCTGAGCCTTTTTATATTTCTACCATCTGCAGAGGGTCCGGTGGAAATCGGAATGAGCCTGGATATTGCCAGTATCGATGCCATCTCTGAAATCAACATGGTGACACCTCCTCTCTTCCTCTTCCCGACATCTTTGTATCAATATGTAAAGCGCTTTTGGGCAATTTGTGCGATCCACCGATTGCCCGGCACAAATTATGGATCAGTTATTTGTGCAAAGATCCCTTGATCACGTTGCTGAGCGACAAACTTAACCCGATGCGCTGCTTGAATCATGCTTGCGTGATCCACCAATATGTGTGCTAATTAAGGAGCCATTATTTGTGCAGCGTAATCTGTAGATCATGCCCCATCACCCAAAAGCACCAGAAAATATATTAATAAGGGTGTTATTTGGGAATAACCTAAACCTCCACCTTCTCTGCACTTCTTTTTCTCAGGATTACACTGCGACCATCTTCCTCCGTCAGCGCTGGCGTGACTCCAGGCTGGTATTCCCAGGGAACGAGAGCGTGAGCGTGGACGGCCGTCTGGTGTCGCTGCTCTGGATCCCAGACACCTTCATCCCGGACTCCAAGCGTTCTTTCCTGCACGACGTCACCGTGGAAAACCGCCTCATACGCATCTTCAGCAATGGCACCGTTCTCTATGCCCTCCGGTAACGCTCCTGTTTGGGATGCACCGATACCACTTCTGATTTTAAAAGGACAAATACAAGTCTGAGTACAAACCTTTAGCTACTTGCTGATAACGAGTCCCGATGCAAGACTTTTTTAACATGCAGCATGTAGCGCGGGTCGGCGTTACGTGATGAGCAGTTAAATTAATGAGCGACATCTCTTTAGCTCTGCTGGTCCAAAGGTCACGCTGGTGATTAAATTATCGGTATTGTACGAACAGCCTTTTGCCCCTTCTCTTGATATGTTGGCAGATCATTGTTTACACTCTTTCGCTCTTATTCATAACAGAAAAATCTCCAAAACGTCGACATCGCTCGTGCTCTCTTGGCGACCTGTGGGTTGAGTTGCTGACGCATGATGTTATACTGGCCGGGTGGTATCAGAGATCTTTTTCCGAATATGAGACGCTGTACAGCGTCGGACCCGATACTGGTATCAGTGCATCCCTATCGCCTGTTATTCTTCTAAGGTTTTCATCCTATTGACATTTAACTGACATTTGACGCTCTTGTAGCCGTCAGAAAACCAGCCGGTCAGAATTGGTGGAGCTTGTTCAAAGAAAATACCTTCAAAAATAGAAAATCAAACAGTGGTTGTGATAAGGTGAAAGAAGAGGAAAACAAGCATATGTTGTTTTTTTTAAATTTATTTTGCTGTTGTAATCAACCGTAAATTGGCCTCGGGCTCAACTAAAAACCGGGCTCATGTATCACCACTAAGTCATACAACTTAAGGGAATGGCAGTGAACTCCCTGAGTATGCAGTGCCCTTCAAACACTTCCCATTCTGTCAGCAAAGATTCGCAGAGTCCCCTACGGCTACGGCCAAAAACTGTCCTGACGTCTAATCAGTCATGTTTCCCTGCCACAGAACTTTATTATTTCACTTATTATTTTTTGCCTCGACAGCCTGATTGAGGACAGAAAGAGCAGCTTTGTGCAGAGAGCACAGGGAAATCTCAGCTCCTCTGGAGAACAGTGAAGGCCTTTTGGTTCAGGACTGTGTTTGATTTGATGCTGGTGATTACATTTTGCACAATTCAACATCTTGTACTCATTTTTTTGCTGTACACAGGATTTTATCAAGTCCTCACACACTATATATTTATGTAATCACAAAAAAACTCAGTGTTATTATTAGATATACACAAAGGTGAGAAAAGTATGCAAACTTTACTTTTTCAACTTCCCTGTCCTTTGGTTGCTCAGTTATGATCTGTATGTTTGGCATTCAACCATTCATTTGGGATTAGGAACCAGTAGTACAGTGATTTGACAGGGATTTGAACCAGCAAATGTCCAGTCACAATCTCGAGATCGCCACTGAGCACTGCAGTAGAACAACTGATGTTCAAACACCAAACCACTTGTATAAACGCTTGTTTAATCTTTCCATGATTAAACATTGAAAAGTAGTTTGTTTGTAAACATATTCAGAAGCAAAACAGGCGTTTTCTCCCGAAAAAATACTTATTGACTAATAATGCAGATCAAAGGATTTGTATATTATTCAAATTGTGGCAAACTCCAACACCTTATATTAATTGGCTAGTGTAAATTAAACTTAAATGTGGCTAAAGTTAAATTGTGAAAAGTTCAAGAACTATAAATGACATCATGTAAATGTTTGTAATGTGTTTTTTCACTTCTGATAAAATACGAATATTTTATTCAAAAGCTCCAAAGGTATATTGAAAGATATTTCATAAATATTACACATTTCTTGTTTTGAGAGGTGAAAGCGCTCCACGTGTTTATGTTTTTGAGTCCATCATCTAAAATTGCATCTCAGCCTCAGACTGAATTTTCAGTTATGGCGTGCTTAAGAATAAATAGTCCCTAGAGCAAGCGAGGAGTAGGTCTTCTGCTTGGCTTTATATTTTTCTTTTATGATGAAGAAAAATAGGCTTGGTTAAATTTAGTGTATATAATATATTGAGGATACGTATCGATCTTTTAACACAATCGATCTTTCGCTGACATTATCTTGTTTCAACCTAATTAGAGCTGCGTGCGCTCAGACTGATGTACAAACAAATAATGCGGCACAAAAACTCACGTTGCTCGTCACCGCAGAGTCTTCGGCGTTAAACCATTTAGTCATCAGGCTCCACTTCAGAGGGAAAAGAAGAGTTATTTTACTGTGTTAAGCAAGAAGCGTCGACGTCGAATAACGTCATGCGCAAGGATACATACTATGAAACTTCCTGGATTGTTCACGTGTTCAGAGCCAATGGGGATATATATCGCAGTAATGTATGAAAGTTAAGTTATTAATCAATAAATACCTTGTCAGCATCACCCATCTATTGGCTTTTATGAGTTGCTTGATAGTAATTTTTGATTACATTTTTTAATTTGGTTTATGGGAAGTGGCCTTTCCTTGTGAATGAATCTAATTTAACTTAAACAACTGGTAACACTGTAAACTGACCTTATATGCGTCTGTCAAAGCTAAACAATGTTTAAAGTAGTAGTATATTTTCAATTTGAAAGATTATTGTGGCCTTAATTAATGGTTTTGCTGCAGTAAGATGTGGGTGTTCATGAGTCTAGATTATATTCATTCTTACTGCGATCTTGAAAAAAGAAATCTATTGATCAATGTCATCTAAAATACAACAGTCTGCTTGGGGAACCTTGCAAAAGATGCTTAAGGTCTTGTGTCTGAACACTCAACAGCATCACAGCTACGATTGCCTGCAACATGGACCTGACCAAGTACCCAATGGACAAACAGGTGTGCACCCTGCAGCTGGAGAGCTGTGAGTACCTCCTGTGAGCTCCACCAACCACATCTGACACCCCCATCAGATCTGTAGCTGGCCATAAGTCACCTTCATGTCATCCTCAATGTCACCATTTGCATCATCATCATCATTACTGCAGTGAGTATCAAGCCGGACAGGCCATGTCAGCCGACCAGCTCAGATTCAGCAAAATGTAATGATTTTGTTTGTGTTTTCAGGGGGCTACAACCTTCAAGATGTGGTCTTCTATTGGACAAGAGGGAATGACTCAGTAAAGGGTTTGGACACACTGCGGCTGGCTCAGTACAGCATAGAAAGCTTTTACACATCAGTGTCACGGGCTGTATATGAGACAGGTACCACATTTCTGCTTCTCATGGGTGTCTTCGTCTGTGATGTTCTATAATGAGAAATTCCCGCACAACGTGTGTGATTCATTATTAATTGTTTTCGAAACCCTGTCTTCTTGTCTCTTCTCACAGGACATTACCCCAAGCTGGTGCTGCATTTTGCACTGCGCAGAAATGTGTTGTTCTTCATCTTGGAGACTTATGTGCCTTCTATACTGCTGGTGGTCCTCTCATGGGTGTCTTTCTGGATCAGTCAGTCCTCTGTACCAGCAAGGACCTGCATCGGTCAGTACCAGATACATAGTATAGGCTGATCATTTGATAACCTATAATCTTAGAGTAACGCTGTGTCATCACAGGATGTTAGGTAGCTGAGGAATATCAAAGTTTAACAAAAAAAAAAGTAACAAAGTAAGGCTCTTTGTCAAGCCTGTCTCACTCATAAACAATGTTTAATTGGAATTAAATGGAGGTTTTGACAATTTCTTCACACTGATTATATTAAGAACCCAAGTAATTGCTGTCTTCTTACCTCAGCTTGATCCTAATTTAAGTTCTTGAAATTCCTCTATTATAATCATACCAGCACTAATCTTTATCTGTCTGAAATAATTAGCTCTTAAAGACAAAAGTAGCATCCAAAGGAAATCTTGAAGGCTCATTAATAAACCTGCACTGTAACATTTATCTTGGAGATCAAATTGAGCAGATGGCCCAGTTTACTTTATCCATTTTCTGAGGTTTCTCACTCTGAGCTCTACACACAATCTTCAGTATCTTAGAAATAGATTTACAACACCACCTGAATGTCAGCACATCAGATCGACACTTATCCTTTGCAAGTTTTTGGACTGTAGATTAAAACAATGTGCTTTAATCATCTCATGCAACACAGAAATATCCTAAAGCCTGGTTACAGTGCTTGAGATGGCTTCTGGTTGAATTACAGTTTCCCTCTTTTTTTTTCAACCCCCTTTTGTCTGTCTGGAACTCCGCAGGTTAAATAGTCTGAGATTGATTTCTTCTTTGGTTTATTACTGGGCCACTCAGTTACACCTGTGGTCTTGTATCGGCAGCTCATCAGCTGAAGCAATCAGCTGTAAAGCGGGACTCAAAAAAGAAATCTAAGTTTGCTGCATTCATTCTTTCTGCAAGCAATCTGACCCTTCGCGGCCTCATGAAACCATAATTCCAATTCAGCCTGTTTGCCTCTTTGCATCCCTCAAGGTCAGAGAGGCTGTTCCAACTCGTTTCTGAGCCATGGACATTTTTTATTTAGTATATTTGTTTAAAGATCAAGTGGATTTTCCATGTAGCTACATCTTATTTTTCTTATTTCAAAAGAAAAAGTTGACACATTAAAATATTCTAATGAGTACTGGCAGCTGTTTTTGAACTTGTTTTGGAGAGCAAGTAAATTAAAGATGATGATGCCATGGGAGGATAATGAGGGACTGGGGCAGGGGATAAACACACAATTCTGCACCTGCAATGATTTCCAACAGATGGGAGATACTACAAACTTGCATGAGGAGAAAATGTAACTCTGTGTCCCTCAGGTGTGACCACGGTTTTGACTATGACGACTCTGATGATGGGTGCCCGTACTTCCCTTCCAAACGCCAACTGCTTCATCAAGGCCATAGATGTTTACTTGGGCATCTGTTTCACCTTCATCTTCGGGGCCCTGCTGGAGTACGCCTGCGCTCATTTCTATACCATGCAGCACCAGACCATAGAGGATTTACACAGAGTGAGCTTGATGCTTTGTATACAAACATTTCATGAAAAAGCTTCATGTTGGGTACTGAAATATACCGCAATCTCTAAATCACTTTGTTTCCTGTCCGCAAGGAAATGTTGAGGGATTTCAGCGAGTCGAATGGAAATGGCTCCATCCCCATTGTCGGCTCCAGCCAACGAAGACAGCCTGTGGAAGTGGGCTCCAGTGCAGAGGAATCCGCGGAGCAGGCGGCCAACAGCGATGCTCAGAACCATGCTGGCTCCAAAGACAAGGCACCCAGTCGGGGCTGCGGATTGTCCTCCGTGAAGGATGCGTCACGTCGCGCAGTGTCCATCTTCATTGTGGAAAATCCGCACAACATTGATTGCAGGGCCCGCACCGTTTTCCCCACGGCGTTCCTCTTTGTCAATATCCTGTACTGGCTGTACTATCTCTTTCTCTGAGTGCCATCTCCAAGCTAAGGAAACATTTATGTTATCACCCTGAAGCTGCTCTACCTCCTCATTTGAGATGCAGTACCAGACACCACAGATTGGATCTGAGCTGGTCTGATACAACTTCTTTGTAGCATACTTACAAAGTCTTTTAGAGCTACAGATTCATAAAAAGCAGCTGGTCAGAAGTCCAAAGTAGAGATTCTACTGTTATTGATCATAATGAATGGATTGTTCCTGACATATTAGCATGAGTGGTGATACAAAGCCTATGTTAGCTCTTGAAAAATCAATTGATCATTAAATGAGGATAAATAAACAAGCTCTAAACAATAGGCTGCCTGAACTGCACCACACAGTACTGTGCTGCATTGAATTGCCTTTATTAAGTGACTGGTGTGTTATTTTCTCTTCTTTCAGCTGTATTACATTGTTTGTATGAGGTATTGTATACTTAGTTTAAAGCACATGTGAAATTAAAAGACGATATGAGTAATTGAGAACTGTTTATGGATTTCAATGAAGAAGACAGTGTTTCTTGTGGGGGAAAAAAGTATATTTATTTTTTTCCTCAACCAAGTAGCAGAACAGTAAAGTGCAATAGTCGCCCACAGGTTCAGCAGAGAAGAAGTGAGAATGGCATATGGAAATGTCATCACTCAAAAAAATTGATTTCCATCACCCCGTCGCACCACTTTGTTGGTAAGTCAATTATTTATGACAGAGGGATTCAACCATATTCAATTGCATTTAACAGAGTGACGAGTGGATGCAGGACTCATTCGCAGCCAATTCATTTATCAAATGATTACACAGAGTAGTCCAGCTGCGACCTGACAGGATAAACTTCAAGTGCAGGCACTAATGACAAAAGATTACACAGAAACCTTCAGGGAACACAGCTGAATACCTACGCCAAGTACAAGTAGATTTAAAATAAGTCAATAGTCTAATTTCTAAATTCATACCATGACATTTCCATGTGGTTCAGATTTCAGATGAACTGAAATGTCTCATACATTACTTGTGTTCATCTTTGTAAATGTATTCTCTCTACATCCCTCAATGGATCTCCTCCATCTTCAGGTCAAGACTCGACCTGATATACCATTCGATTAAAAAACTTGGAATGAAGGCTGATATGCAACGTCTGTCAGGTTCCATTCAAAGGTATGAACAAATACAAAAAGGAGTCCTGCAACAGATGGTGTGATCTCAATATGCCTGCAGGGGATTACAAGAAGGTGTCAAATTCCCCAACATAGGCAGAGCAATCTACAATCCCACCGCTACTAAAGGGCCGGACACAGTTCTTTGTTTTTAATTTCTATATATCTGTGTGAATGCAAACAAAACACATACAAGCTGTACAAGGTGTCTGAGCCTTGCCCTTTGGCTGAAACATTACTGATTAACTAATGCCTAAAACATATGCACAAGTTAATATATCTGATGACAATGGGTAAATGAAACACTGTACAGTATAAAAAGTATAAAACGTACAAAGCAGTAGTCACGACTCACTATGTACAAAGGCACATCATGTTTAAACTGCCTCTTATTCTCTGCTCTTTCAACGCATCACATTAACAAGATTTGTTTCATCCCACTTTAAAACAAACAATCTTGCTGCCAATACATGCTGCACCTTTCAACACCACGTTTTAATGCACTTACTGTGCTTTCACAATACCTTTCCTTTGTCTTTCTTTCATAAGCTCTGCTTTCTTGGTTCAATCTCTCCCATTGTCAATCTATGTCCTGAAAGGGAGCCAGGAGAGTGAAAATGTATTAAGATACATCTCCACCTAGTGGTTGATGTATCTCATAACAGCTCATGGCTCTTTAATTTTATTGGTCAGTTCGCAAACTGCAAGTTGAGGACTTTAGATACACGCACAGGACGACCCTCAGTGACAGTGAAGATGAAAAACTTTCTTTGATATCCTATAGTCCTTTCCACGAAGCCATTCTTAGGTTCCTTTCTTTGACTCCCATTCCTGGAGAAACAAGATACAAGCAGAAAAGGAAATACAGTAATCTGAACACATGGTAAGCAAGGCTGTGTAAACAGCCTTTTTAAGAAATACGAAACAGTTAAGCATGCATCATTCAGCCATGAAATTACATTTTTATCAAATCTATACAATGATATTTTAGGTTGATCATAATACATTTAGTGAAAATTTTATTTATGTTATCAGAATGGACCCATGCTTCTCTGCTGTAAAACAAAAGTATAAATTAGAAGTGGTTGGTATTTATAGGTTATTGTGTTTCAGTTTTATTGGTCAGACCCGGCAGAGATCAAAACAAGGCTTTATGTGGCCCCTGAGGACCACGGCTGTCAAAGATCACTTAATTATGAATGTTGAAAGTGACAGGATCTTCATACAGCGACCATATATGTTTGTATGAGGACTGTAAAAACCCATTACATGATGGTGTTCAGCTGTGATCCAATTAATTCCCTGTGGAGACTGACAGGCTGAGGAATTGTGAGTGGGTGAGAGTCTGATTGCCGTTACCTTTGCCTTCTGCATGACAGTTCCTGAAGAGGAGGCATAAACAGACGGAGGTCTGCGACGCATCTCCGCAGCACAGTTCACAGGCAAAGTGTCACTGTAGATATTTTGGGTCTTTTTACTGGACGCCTGTACACAAACAGAAAGTAAACAAATAAATAAAAGCACGAGTGCAAATGGGCATCTGTCATCATGCAACATCCTACAAAAGTACCTTAGCAGGTGGCTTTTTGTCCAGCGGGGTCATCAGTGCTCCACTCGCCACACTCTTCTTGAGGTTTTCTTTAACCTGAGTCAGTCGCAGCTCCAGGTCCACCCTCTCTGCTTCTTTAGCGCGACAGACTTCCTCCAGCTGGGCCACTCGTTTGTTCAGGAAAGGCTTCCTCTTATCTGCTCCACAGAAGCACAATGACAAAAATAACAACCAGGATGAAAAAACGTTCCTACTATTCTTCTCCCCTGGCTGACACCAAGACTGCCTCGAAGAAAGACCTCACTGATCTCTGATTTGTAATTATAGTGAAGCCAAACACAGGCAGACATACCTACTCTCACCAGTTATCTGCGACACCTTCTGAAAGGGTAACACAAAATTATGACTGAGCATGCCTACGGGATGGACTTCTGTGACTATTTACTGCTTCAAATTTAACAAAAAGAACCAAAAATATGTCTCGAAATGGGGTTTAAAAAAATGAATATAAATGGTTTTATGTTTTTACCTTCAACATATTGTAATTAATACAGTATTTGCAGAGTATTTCCCTTTGAAAACCTGGCTCAAATGTGATTAAATTATGCCCATAAGTTATATATTTCAAATGTGGTCAGCAGACTGCCAGTTGTCCATGTCTTCTCTAGAAGCTCATGGAGTCTCAAAATTCACTGTAACCTTGAGCGAAGAATCAGAAATATTTACTTATCATCAGTAGTGACAAGCATTACAATTAGTACTTGCATTTCACAGATTTGCGGAGAATCATGAAGACATGATTTGCTTCTCTAAATGAAAGTTATTTTCTATACAAGCTTCAAGTCGTTTACCTGTAAGTGAAGTGTACTGTATTAAGAACTGAGTTTGTTCTTAGTAGCTGCCCCTGTGGATGCAGCAAAATGCTTTGTAGAACGAGAGGAAATTAATTCATTAGACCACGCAGAAATTTTCAGAAACACATTGTTGATTTTAATAAAGTTACATTTGTCCCTATGGGGGACTATTCTTCTCACACGGCCCTCTTAATGCTGAATGTCAGAGTGCAAGGTCGGACAGAGAGGAGCCATGCTTCAGATTCACAAGCCATCTCTTAACTTTTAATATAATCAGCACAGATGCCTTCTCCTATTCTGTTTATAATGCGAGATGACAAGTTTAATTTTCCTTCTTTAAGTAGGACAAGCCATTACCCAAAATGATTTGTGTAGCATCTGCTGTCTGTTATGCTTTTCATCTTCTTACCAGAGGCGGTCTTCAGCTCCTCCTTCTTCTCTCTCTTCTCCTGCCGCAGGGTCACCAGTGTGTTTCGGATCCCATCCCTCTCCTTCTCCAGCTCGTCTTTCTCTCCCAGGTAACGCTTGGCATCTTCCTCGGCTCGTGTTTTCCCATATTTTCCATACTGGTTGGCATCTGGGTGGGGGAAAAGGGTGAGGGGTCAAATGTGCAGGGGTTATGGGAAGAACACAAAATCTCCCCCAGCTATCCGCTTGTCTTTCCTTCCAAAAGCTTCTAACTCGGTTTGAAAGGTTCAAATCCACCTTTACAATTTGCGTATTAAAAGTAACACTCTGATGTGGCAGTTTTTTCACGAGAAAAACTATTAATTTGTAAAAAAAGAACAATGAAATAAAAGTGAGAATAGCAGACGAACACACTCACTCCTGCAGGGCAAGAGGTCAGGAGGCGAGACAGCGGATCTAATGTGAGCGTCCAATAAATCTCAGATTACATCCTGAAGCTATCAGCCCTGGAAAGCTCCCGAAGACCCTTTGATGTACCAGAACATGACAGTTAAGCCCAGGGTGTAGAAACAACATGAGGAAGAGCTCTGTTCTGTTTGGGTTACTTTCTGAGACCCGGGACTGTTGTTTTGTTTTCTCTACTTATACTTTTGAAGTTTCGGGACACAGTGGAAGGAAAGAGAGAGGAAGAGGAGAAATATTGAGTGTGATGAACGATGATATCACTGAAAATATCTGAAATGACATAAGAACCTTGGATTGTATGACACCAAAGTTTATATAAATAAAGCATATTAATAACCTTAACCTGCATGTTACTCCATCTGTATAAAAATTACACTTTAAAATGTACCACAATTTTCAGGGTTGGACTGTTTATTCCTACAACAGATTTGATTTTATACAAGACATTTTTTTTCCTACTCGTCGTTATTTTGACATTTTTAAGTCAGTAATTTATTTTTTTGACTGTTATGTTGATGTGTTTTTAGAAGACACTGGAATTGAAAAGGTAATAATAATAAAGTTTTACTACTCATGCTGTCCCGTAGTAATTCCAGTTTGAATATTGGATTTCCCAATTTTTTTCACATTAAATAAAATATTAGTTGTATCACCTGTTGGGATCTATAGGTAATAATATAAAAAAAAAATGACAACTTTGTAGTTACGCTCTTTTAAGCTTAAATGTATGAGAACATTCTATAAGTGCAGTCTGCAGCTATCATTACTCTCAGTTTTATGGTTTTGCATTCAGGTAGTTTTATAATTTTAATTGATTTACATTATACTGAGAAGTCTTTAAGTGTCTTAGTAAAACAATAAATACCTGCCATTGCTTAAATTGATAGCTTTGGCTTATTGTCTCCTTAATCTTTAAAACTAATGATAGACCCTTATATTCTCAGAATCTGTGAATTCTCTCGCCCATTTCTTGCATATTTATGTGCCCTGAAGTGGAAGAGCATTAGAAAAAAAAGTGGTAAGTGGGCTGAGGAATGATGCTACATGCATACATCATTTGCAATCAATTTGGTTAGTGTTGGAGTTGTACGAAGAGCAGGAAAAGAATTGCCTTCTCATTGCAGATGTTATCCTGTTGCATTTGATTGTTTCATGCTGTTTGTGGCCGAGTGCACCGTCCAATGAGGAGCCGTTATATTTAAAAGGGGTCGCACAGGGCAATCCTCCAAAAGGTTCAAAACAAGTTCATGTGGGCAGGCTGATCTCCTTTAGAGGTATGCTACCATGTTCAAAAACCAACTGAACAACACTTACTTGAGCCTGTCCGCTTGAGGGAGACTAATGGCTTGGTTTTGTCAGAATCGCTGCTTGAGAAACTTGAGCGTCGCTTCCCGTGATTCCCAGGCTGCTGTCTGCTTTTCTCCCCTGACTGGGTGGGATAGAGAGGGAGTGTAAGATGACAGATGTGAGAGGATGAGGGAATGAGGGGAATGAAAGAAGAGCAAAGTTTAGCCCAGGTATCAAGAAATCTTTAGATTTATTAGTCTCTGACTGCTGTAGGTATAGTGGGAGGTGTGTGTTTAAGGGCCTGTCAGCGGGGTTAAAAAAAAAAGGGGTTTACAAGCTGTTAAACTGTTGTGACCTTTCGCCTTCCTGTCACCAGGCTGATCACTCTTTTTTTTTGTTGTGTAGTTTCTCTCCTTCTCCCATGCCTGCCTTTTCTCTGCCCTACAGAAAGCCATCATTGATAGACATGCAACAGAGCACTGTCTGTCTGTCAGAGTGACTGATGTGGAGTGTTACACCCAGACAGCTCAGACAGTCCCTAACAGCTGCAAACACACAGACACAGGGCGTCTAATCCGGTCATATCAAAGTGAAGAGACGCGTGTGGTTCAAACAAATTGCACATACCTCATTCGGGACCTCGTCGTATGTCCGGGAGTCTGTGGAAGTACCGATTGCAGAGGTAGCCCACCTACAAGCAGTGAGAGAGCAAAAGTCAGAAATGTGGGTGCTCTTGCTTTGACCTCGTCTGAACTCCCCAGTCGTCCTCCCCCACTCTACGTCTCACTCACAGGAAAGAATGACGAGCAGCATCCCGAATGTTGGCGATGGTTTCCACGTCAACATAGTCATAATGCAGAGACTCCGGGTCGGTCGCGGAGCCTGTTTCTGCCAAGAGAACACCGAGCCAGCGTCCAAGCTCCTCAGAGCTGCTCGCCTTATGAGACAACACATTTAAGTGTTATCAAGCATGTTTGCTTTGGGTTTAAGAAAATCTTAACAGAAAATGACCTCATTGTCAAAATTCATATCTAATAATTTGTCAGTTAATTATTATATTATTTTTTTAAATATGTTTTGGTTTGCATCCATCCTAAAGAATACATGGCTCATTAGCCGATAGTTGCTCCAGAATCAGTTCACGTATCAAAGCTGTTTTCATTGAAAGCAGCTGCCGGTTGGTGGCTACAGAAGTGTGACTAAGACCTATGACAGTTCATGAAAACATAAACATTAAGAGTCAAGTTTCATAGTAGACTTGAAAGGACTGCAGAATAAATTGCCCAATTTGCAAAAAAAAATAGCAAACAAGCAGCACTTTACCTCCAGAGCGGCCACCTCCGTGCTGTTCCGCAGAATACGAAAAGCAAAGGGATGTTTGGGTCCGAGCCCCGGGACCACCTCGCAGCCGTGGAGAGGAAGGGAGGGCAGGGAGGTCCGAGGGTCTCCTTTGTCATGGTAGAAATACAAGGAGCCTCTGCAAACACAGCACCACTGCTCGCGCCACACCTGGTTCACCAGCAATGACAGGTAGCCTGCATGGCGGGAACAGATGGAGAAATGAGGCTTCTCCCAGTTCCGAGGCAGGAAAAGTGCCAGTAGGTAGCGTCCCACCTTGACGGGGGTTGGTGTAAGTGGCGCGTGGATCGCCAGGCCGAGGGAACTTCTTCTTAGAGAAGCTGATGATACGCGTGATCTTACGACCTGCAGCCAAAGCTCCTCTTCTCACCTTACCTGTGGCAAATGTTTTTAAAAAATCAGTTTTAAAAAAATGTGACTCGTGTTGCATCCTGTTTTTGTTTTTCAACTATCTTGTGAATTGTGAAAAGCTAAAAACAGGTAAAACTCCCATGTCCCAACTTCTCATACTGCAATAAAGAAAGTATGAACACAAATGTAATTCCTGTCTATTATTAAACGTTTTATGCAGATGCAGTTAAACAATAAGCTCTAAATTGATGCTGGGATTTTATTTCTGTTTTTAAAAAAATATTTGTTTTTCTCATTTTCTTACCATTCTCTCTGCAACTTTCTCCTGCCGACACACCCACACTGTCTGAATCAGATGTGTTCCTCTCTGCAGACAACCTCTGTGAAAGAAATGAGCACACAAACAGTTAACATAAACAGCCAAGTAAAAATCTTACACTGGATCTCTTCGTCTGCTGGATTCAAACTACACCTCAGCCTGTCTTCGCTTGTCCGTTATAATAATAAAAGACTATTCACTTCAGGGTTGAAGAAGTTCTGGAGAGGAGCTGGAAGGAATTCACCGAACTGGAGAATGATGCAGAGAGTATATTACAGATTAAGTTAAGATATAGGTTAGGGAATTCAGAGAAAGCAGAATATACTACCCAGAGGAATTGTTATCTCAATCCCGAGGAGCCAATATCTGGGGAAACGCATTCATGAAGAGACCCAAAGAATACAACATTTCCAGGATTTAGATATGGATATGTACAGATGTTTTGTCTCAGTTGGGACATGATGACATGTTTCTAGGGATAGAGTCGACGGACTGTATGGCTCTTGTCCATGTTACAAAGTGGTGGAGCAAACAAGTGTAGACAAATGGTCAGACCAAGAGTGGCAGTGGTTAGTTTTTCCTTATCATCCAACTGGGACATTTGTATCATACATCGATCTCAAATATCTCCTTCTCTTACAAGGTGTTTCACCACTACAAAAATAATGAGACTAATGGAATTCTCTCTCCTGTGCTTTTGTCTCAGAGTCTGTTGTACTTCAAGTTCTGGCAAATTGCTAAGATTTCAGAGGACGTTCAAACACGGACACACTTCCGCTCCCTGTCATTGTTGCTTTAACCACTGGTGACTTATAACGGGTGACGATTGTTTGGGAAAATTAATGGTGACATCATAATTGCTACCTTAGCACCAACTTTTCCTCACCTCAGCTGTGAAGATAAATGATGTGTTGGGAATGAAAAGGACAGGGGTGAGCCGACATAAACAGCGTCCCTCCCACACTCACCTTGTCAAGTTCATTTTTTCTTGGAATGACAGGGGAGGCAGATTCCTCTGGCCCCGCGTTGTGGCTGCTCACCTCTCTGACAACCTGCGGGAATTATATCAAGCAGATTAGTCCCAATTACACAACTGCTTATCATTTTCAAATCCACTTCCAGTGATGACAGATGGCCAGCGTAGCAATTGCGCAATCCTTAAGTAAACACAGTATTTCTGCATAGGTTGTAATTTTACCGTCAGCCAGGTATGGGCCTGCTCTTTGCTTTGCACTGCCAGCACTAAGCCGTCTCCATTGGGTAAGGTGAAGCGGAGCTCGTGGTGCTTTCTCTTGCTGTCTTTAGGAACATACACAACTGTACACTGGGACAGCAGGAGGTCCACATAGGGACATGTGTCTTTGGAGCTCTTATAACACTAGAAAAAAAGAGGACACACAAAAGACTGTTAAAAGACGCAAAAAGAAAGATAAGAGAGTCATTTCACGAACATGCATATCTTCACACCTGTAACCTGTTCTCTCGTATGACAGTGAGCTGTTTGGCCCACTGGCCGAAGCGTTTTTTACGCAGCAGGAATGCACAGATGCGACAGTCTCTGGCAGGAGGCATGGAGCTTTCATCTGAGGGCCACTGATGAGTGAGCTGGATGCCGGTGCTCCGGTCCTCCTCATCCTCCTCGTAGGACTCATAGGAGCTGCTCAGGGCATCGGAATCATTGTCTGAGAGAGCAATAGCAATGAGTTATTATTACTACTCATATGATGTTCATCTTGTAATCTGCAAAACATGAAGGTATGAGCATTTCTTTGGGAAAACTTGAAAGAATTTGGTTAAGAGAAATGGATCTTTTAAAAACTAAAGATATCTTTCATACCCAACGTTTTCATTTTCGTGGAATAAATTACAAGAAATTTGGAAATGATGACAAATGGCCTGCCTTGGAACATTCTGTATGTGCATGAGTGCTTTTCGCTTACAGGAGTCTTTTCGGTGTGAGTTGATGCAGGTAGTTGGGTAGTGATTTTCAGCATCCTCATATCCATCTTCTATAGAATTGGGTGGACTGGGCCTGACTGGAAATAAAAAAAAACAACAATAATTTACCCTTTTGCACCATCCCATCAAACACATTAAAGCGGTGTAATACTTTGTAATTACACCGAGAGTGCAGCGCTATAAGACTTTGTTTATCAGTTAAGTACTGACTCTATACAAAAAAATGACGTTGAGTTGAGTTGAGGTGGGGACATGCTGACCTCGTGTGATTATATACTCAGGCATCTTGCCAGGACTGAGTGGCACTGCCTCCTCGTAGTAATCCTCAGGAGGTGGCGTGGTGGGTAGAGGTGGAGGAGAGTCCGTCAAGTGAGGAGCGGGGGAGCCGACATAGCTCTGCTGAGGGAAACATAAAAACATAACTGTGTAACCACTGTGTTTTACTGAAAAACCCAATGGGCAAGACGATCAAAGAGATGCAGTAAATATTGCTTTCAAGGATTTCCCATAAATTAGACACATGGGCTCGAGATGGAACCCCAAATTTTCCCTCTTTTAACAGCCTGCTGAGTGACAAGCTTGTGTGTAGGGGGAAAACCCGCCACAGAAGCGTAATCCCTCTCTTTTTCATTGCTTCTTCCCCCTAGCCACAATATGGATGAGCATGTGATGCTTCCAAAGTTTGACTGTGTCATTACACCTCTATCAAAAGTACAAACTGTGCAATTACAGACTGAAACAATTTACCAGATACTCTCTACTTGCCTGTTTTAAAGTATCATCTTCTGTGTTCTTGTCATCTTTCAGATCATCTGTTACATCCTTTAGGTCACCAAGCTCACAGTCTATAAAAGAGTCACATACATAAATGTCATAAATTATGTTTGCATCTCATCCAATGAGTACACGACATGTATGTTGTTGCATCATTGTGTTAGAACCGGAACGTACCAAATGTCTCAAAGAGAGACTCCACAAAACTTGTGCCATTTCTGTACACTGATGAGTTCATGTAGATGTAGTCTGTTCCTGACACTACAGGAGAAAAAAAGTATTATAGGAGACATCACAAAAGTCTAATTATGTTTAAAACTAGGGAGTTTAACAGTGGACGACTTCACCGCTGATGAACAAATCACTGTTTTAATGAGTGAAGCCCTTCTGTTTTCACTGGGCCCAGTCTGACCTGATGGCTGAATCTGCTGCAGAAGGTTCCACACGGACGTCTTTTTCTCTTGAGTGGAGGAGCTGAGGTTCTCCTGGTCCAGCATCTTCAACAGCACACCCAGCTCGCTCACCAACACCTCCATCGCTGCAAGAATGAAGGCACGGGAGGAGGCAAAAGGTCAGAGAGGGCATGGGATCAGCACATAAGCACAGAGGGCAAAGGCCAGATGGACGAGTCTAAACAAAACCTCCAGGCTGTATGTTTGAGAGCATTTTCTGCTTTCCTTTCCCTTCACCAATTCTTTTTTTTCCGTCACCTCCCCTCAGTTTGTCAAAATCCATCTGACAATTCATGGCAGAGTGTCCCTCCTTCACTGGTCAGACTAAACAATGACTGGAGGGTCATGAAGAGCGGACGCGTATTTGCTAATTACTCATTAACCCAAAAACAATACAGCTCTGAAAGAACAACACTTAAACCGTACAGTATAAAAGTATTATCTGTTGTTTTAAATTACCTCAGGGCTCATTATTCTGAGTCCTTTTCTGAGTTGTGGGGCAGAATTAAAGAAAGACTATCTTGCTTTAGGTCAGAATTATAATGTTACCCTCAAGCCAGTTTTATTTTCATCAATTGTTGTTTTTACTGCAGGTGGAAGTGACTGGCTTCAGTGACTGGTAAACAGTGTTGACATGGGACCTGCTTTTCTGGATGTCTCCATGCGGTTTATTGTGTGATTAAGGTAAAAATCGGCTTATCCAATAAAGTGATGCCAATCTGTGTTCAGATTCTGATGCATTCAAGACAAATGGAAAACACCATCAGCAAAATGTGTTTGACTAACAAACAGATTAGACAAAAAATTAGGTAGAAATTTGAATTTCTGTCCTAAAACCTTCTGAAGAGAAAAGTGATACAGTATAGCTTCTGCTACAGTTTGGTCCATGACCCTGAAATGGATATATGGAGGGTCACAGAAGGTACATAAAAAAAACATAGAACGAGCCAAATGTACCAACAAAGAAAAAAATCAGTTCACAAGGGTCTGATCTTTATCAAAGAGTTGGGGTATTTGAGTCATGGTCTCACAAAAACACAAACTGGATCAGACAGGCTTTCACACAGCTCTGCAGCTTCTGATGACTCAGCTTATAGGACTATAAGATTCAAATGTTGATCCCAGAGGTGGGATGGCCTCACTCCCTGTTTTCAGAGCAAAACTTAAATAAACCACCTCTCTCCCACATCTGAGAAAGGGTTTGCAACCTGCTGATGTATGACTTTAGATTCCTCCTTCTTTGGAAAAAAAAAAAATTCTTATCTTTTACTTAAAATAAAATCCACTGAGCAACTCTACCTTCTGCCCTTTAGCTCAGTTTCTTCTATTATATCTGTCATATGCACTTTTTCCTCATGTCACTGCCTCCTAATGCACATTTTTCTGCCTGTTTGAATCAAAACCCTCAGCAAAACCTGACAAGAGGCTGAGTCACTGCTGGCACACTTGCTTGCCTCCCTTCCAGCCTCCATCTCACTCCCCCTCTACCCACCGGCCCCATTTTCACAGTCCAGTCGCCTTACACCTACTGAACCATACATCTTTAAAAGGGGTCAGCCATGGGACAATCACTGAGCCAGAAAAGTCTTTGTTGGGTGGGCGGTCAGATGGCAACAAGACCCTGTTACACTGAATGCATACACACGCATGCACATGAACCTAAACGACAGCAGCAATCTTGTGTGTTGTGTATTTTGTGAACTGTGTCATCAGTCGGCTTTGGTAAGGAAAGGCACCAAAGCCACAATTGTGCTGAAAAGTTGCAGATCTCAATAAGCTAGTGGATCTGTTTATTGTTGTGGATGATATACGTTCTACATTCGAAGCACTCCCACTTCTTGAAGAGAGACATACTTTCCTAAGGTGGGTCTTCCTATGGGCTTAACAATGCCCAGCCAAGGATGTAGGCAAGAGTTATACAAGGTGTGTGTTGGCCTATGTCTGTTTAGCTCTTGTTACCAATGTGGTTTCCTTCCATTGTAAAAAAAAGCTCACACTCGGAGAAGTGGGCATGAGGAACTAAGCCACGCAAGGGCCCGGAATGTCTACTCATTAAGAGACGATCCACTCTGGGGCAATAAGGAAGTGGAATTCATGAAAGGAAACTCATGAGAGTGGGACGTCTTGGCTTGGTGAATGTTGTCTCTGTGCCAGAGGCTCCAGCTGTCCAGATTTGGCTCAAGCGCACCACCGGGCTTCCCCTAACCGAGTGTAAGACAAAACCTTTTCCACAGCATGACTCATTCAGTGAAGAGAGAAAATGAAATTTACACCAGTCAGCACTAAATCAAATCTAACACAGAATCTAAGCTGGCGTGAAGTGGAACCCCCATAAATATCATTCATGATTTCAAAGTCTGTTTTAAAAAAATCTCAAATAAATGACTAAAGGGTTGCTGATCTTCAGAAAATAGGAATTACTGTGCAGTATTTGGCATGTGAGGTGCAAAAGATGTCAAATACACTGCCAAGTCTGCAGGTATGCCTTCATAATCAACACCCCACATCACTCACATGGGCTTTCACACAGCTAATGCAGCACATGATCCTTTAACTCTCTCCTGCAACTGTTCATGTGTGTTTGGTTATTACTCGACACTTTGATGTCTTAAAAAGGCATACAAACTTATTATTGAGCTTAGCACCTGAGGGGAGCTCAACCTGTGTTTATATTATACAACCTTGGTACCCAAGAGCCTGTAGGTTATGATTTTATAGAATTAACAACGAAAAGGGCAAGCTGTGACTCCATTTATTTCCTCAAGATCCATTCACCCTTGGGGGGGTGGGGGAGTGGAGAAAAAACTTCAGATGAAATCTTGGATACCAAAGATATGGCGCAGGAATGTTTACCAAGCTTTACACACACACAACCATTTACCACCTCTCACTTGCCTGACAATTGCTGTTAAACATCAGACGCATTCCTCACCTTGTTAATAGTGCAAGACTCTGCGTTTGTGTGTATGTGTACATTTCTGTGAAGGGGAGAGAGTAGTTTGTTTAGCACTGCAGACTCAGACTTTTAAAAGGAAGCTTACAGTTACAGACCCTCTGTGTACACACACACGCACGCACGCACACAGGGATGGAGAAAAGTGGGGGGGTGAATAATGTCAGCGAGTTGAACACCTGTGCTAACATGTCTCTGATCTGGAGAATAACGTGACCTGAATCGGGTGCACAGGGCACTTTTTTCTTCTTCTTTGCTGTTCCCTCCTCACACTAAAGGATTCATGCTGAGCTTTTGCTTTTCTTGCAATGCACACACACACACACACACACACGCACACGCGTACACACAGCATAACTTGAAAGTGAACATATTCAGTCACAGAATGGCAACTTTTGTTTCTCAACATCATTGCAGACAGGGATTTCAACTAATCTTAGAATAATTTGCAACAGAGTCTTAAGGGGATTAAACAATTACAATGTTTCACCATTCTGTCTGGGTGGCAAACAGTTGGCTTTCTCAACATTTTAGGTTTTTACTAAGTTTGCATGACGTTGAAGGTACGTCATGACGTGAAACGTCACCTGATTCCCAACATATTGGGATTGAATGCAACCTGATTTGCACTCTTTCTCATACGTACAGTTTCCAAACTATAGGTATGAGAATTTCACAAATCCTCAAGGTTTCTTTAGTTTTAGATGTCCACTGTGGTAATACACTGACAGTGCACGTAGACCCATTTCAACACTTACCCTCAACAACAGTTGATGAGAGACCCACCATTCTCCAAGATTAAAAAGGAGGCCAAGAGGTTCATTCATACACAAAGCAGATACTGTAGGAAATATTCCAGAGTCACTCAGCCTCCCTGTGTGCTATGTCCTCTGAAGTCTTTGTAGGAGAGGTGAGCTGCAGCCTTCTGAATTCACAGTCCCTTTACCTCTCCCTTCCTCCATCTGAGCTGTTTTTGTCTCTCCACCTCCCTCTCACACTCTGGCTCCCCTCCTCTCTTTCCTTGGGTGTGTGTGTGTGTGTGTGTGTGTGTGTGTGTGTGTGTGTGTGTGTGTGTGTGTGTGTGTGTGTGTGTGTGTGTGTGTGTGTGTGTGTGTGTGTGTGTGTGTGTGGGTGTGTGGGTGTGTGTGTGTGTGTACACAGTAAGCCCTTCCCAGGTGCCATACGATCCTCAAGATTACACTGGAGTGAAATCCAACAGACACACAGGTTAATAGCTAATTCACATTATTAATTAGTCCACATTCTTAACATTATTTAACAGCTACCAAGCTGTGCCCAGTGTCTCCCATCCAGAAGATACTAATGAACCCATTGACACACCACGGCCAAGATTATTGTGCTCCCACTTTAAGGTTCCAAGTGAAGTCGCTGTTGCAGATGAAAAATATAGTGTAAGAGTGACAGGATTTGATAAACGATGTGGGGTGCAGCCAGGCAAGTTGAGACCAAATGTTGATGACTTGTTGCCCCGAGGCAGACTCATTTGCCCCAACACGATGGAGCACGCTGCCTTCAATCCAACTGCACAAACAACCCCCGAGCACATGTAGTCCAATACACAGCCATGCATGCACAGCACAGCAATGCAAAAAGACAGACATAACACACCACTTCCTCCAAGTCCAGATTTTTACTTGGAAGTCGTCTGGTGCACGAGACTGCACAACAGGCACCGTGACATCACAGGATTGCATTTGTTCTGGCAGTGATCCCCTATTGATCCAAAACAATAAATACACTTTATTAAAATAAACATAATCAGGGAAAGACACTTCATCAATTTCTTTCTGAGAGTCACATGAGAAAGTCAATACCACTTTCTTAGCTGGTGAGCGAGGACAGAGGATTGGAACGGAGACAGTGAGGGAGGAGGAATATTCAGCATCTAAACCAAACTCTAATCCTCATGTATGCCTTTTTAAATAAACTACTATATACTGAATCAATGTGGCAGAACTACACAGTTAGTATATGTGCTTTATTTAACTGGTGACGTGAACACAAACCCATCATAAAGCCACAATCAACCAGTTTTAGTATGAAAATAAAATTGTGTCTCCGTGAAAGATATTAAAGGATAATTCTAACTTTCTATCAGCCTGCTGTATTCAATCATAACTTGTATATTGTGTGTTTCTAGAAGACAAGAGCCTGTGTTTCCTTGGAAATAGCTTTAATGTTTAAGTGCCTGTTGGCCAGATTGCCCTAAAAAGTTGGTTGGTAGCCGCCATCAACAAAGTCCAGCAGGGTAATGCTGGAGTTCAGACATCCAGGAGCCGCCACTTCTTCACAGTACAGCAGCCAGTTGAGGTGGCTCAGACATGTGATTAGCCCCCGGGTCACCTCCTGGTGAAGATGCACCAGATACAACCGATTGAGTCAAAGCTCAGAGGTCAACTCAGGGCCCACTGGAGGAAATACATCTTTTGGGTCTAATACAAGGTTCTCAGGTCAACATGGGTCAGCTGAAGGAAGGTACAGGGTACAGGATATCTGTGCTGGTTTGCTCTCCATGTTGCCACCATGTGGATGGGCAGATTAAGAATACTAATACTAAGATTTCACTTTCTGTGTGAAAGAGAATTAGCACCACTAGCACCACAGACATATACCAACTAGTATATCAAGATAAAAAATTATAAAACAGGAAGGATATCAGACAGTAAATGAAAACTCAAATGAGCGATACTGCATGGACAGAGGAAGAGAGCGAAGAATATTTGTGAGGAAAGAGAGAAATAGTTTGGCCTGATGATGCAGACAGGAAATCCTGTTGAAATGTAATGACACAGAAGCCCTCAGGCATACGTGTTTCCCAGTTTTTCCAAAGTTATCTCTAGATGCAACAAATGCCACAGACCCACCCTTTCAGGCTCATGTTAGGAACCAACAAACTGCCCCCTCACTGTGTGACCAAATGTGAACTCTGACCTTCCCAGTGAAGGTGTGACGCTGGGCTGCTGGTGCCGGAGGAGGGAAAAGAAAACACAGTAAGCTGTAAGATTTACACCACTACTGGCTACAATATATGTTGTGCTTTTGTATATTTAAAAGTTATCAAATCAAAGTATATTTGAAATGACTGAAGCTTGCCTTGTTCATATCAGAAAACAGCTGCATCTGTGACTCCATGAGAGATCAGTATCTGATGAGGGCAGGCAGGATTTTTCTTGGAAGTCCCCCCTTCCTTATTGTCCTTGGACATGTTGGATAGACCACTTCTCCAACGTCATCTGACATGAAAGTGCAGGTTGAAGATGTGGAGGTGTCCAGAAAGATTGTGTGGATGTCTGCCTTTGCCAGCTGAACAATACGACCCGGTTGCTTTTGAGAGATAAAAGGAAAGTAGCACTTTTCTTATCAATGAAGAAGCATAAAGCGCCTGGTTTTCTGTTATGAGACATCACCGTTGGAGTGTCGTCTTTATGTCTTCTCACTCATCAAAGCCGGGACTTGCAGTATTTTGAATATTTAGGAAAATAGCTGAACCGTACCACAAAGTCAGCAGAGATGAGAAAACATCTTTCTCTCTCTCCCTTCAAAAACCGGGGTTCGTCACACCCTCTGTGTGCAGCACGAAAGATTATGCTTGGATTACATGCTCTGCTAACAAAGGTGAGGTAAACCAGACAGCCAAATGTGCTTGAGAGGGTTTTAATTGTATTAAGATTCCTGCCAACAATGCCTTTTCTCACCAGCCCGTGCCCCATCATGATGAGATCCCCTCCCACTCTACTCCTCGGATTCCAGGCATTTCCCAGGAGTGACTGCTCTCCTCTCCGATCCCCTCACCGGCTGAAAACGTGTCTGGACATTCACACAGTGGTATCTTAAGAGCCCAGTACAGGGAAACAGAAACAGCATTGGTTCACTTTCAAGAAGATACGAATCAGTATGATGACTCAGGCAGTGATACAAAAGTTGTTTGCTCCTGCTTTACATCACTGGAAGTGAAGAAACAGACACATTAAAAAAACAACAACAACAAAAACACTTTTATACAACAATGAATCACTCGTATTACTGTGACATTTAGCAAAATGAGCTCTGTTGGACAAGTTATTGATGATTAGTACTTGAACACAGTTGCTATTACTTTAAAAAAAATCCAGGATTTACTTCACCAGGTACTAAATGGAAAAGTGACTTGTTTTCGGTGAGCTGCACTGTGTGATTGTATCTGATGACTCATTAACTATACCTGAAATTAAAAAAGTTAGTTGATTGAAATGCATTGATGAGCCAATGATAGGAAAAAAGTTGTCTCACTTATCAGTGATATTCAGCATGATATAAAATTTGCATGTGAATCACAATGAGATTTCATTCTTTAAGCCTTAATTTAAACATTAGGATGCTAAACCCAGCTGGAATAAACTTTAAAATCAATGCAATTTAAGTGAATTGTACAAATACATGGCACAGAAGTTATGCGCTCACAGAATGAGGTGAGATTCTCTTGAGTTCCTATATTTGTATTGGCTCTGCCTACGAGAAGAGGGAAAAAAAAATATTGTGATTTTGTTATTATTGTTGGAGCGTTGCCTATCTTACGACACACGGAGAGCCCATTAAATTAAATTTAGCTAATAATCTAAATGTCAAGGAAGTTTTATCTCTGAGAGGAAAAGACTATCTGAGCTCATCAGTAAACTGCCATAAACTAAACCAAAGGCCAGCTGTATGTAGGCTCCTCATAAAATATGGCAGAAAATCACTGTATATTTAACAGCTGTGATAACCCTGATAAGTTAACTCCCACAGACCCTATGAGTCTGATTTTAATCTCACGCCGCACACCGCCAACAAAACGCGTTTCCTGTCCTACATTAAGTTAATAGGCTGACCAGCAGTATAGGACTGCCCCCGAATGCCCCACACAGAGATGGACTTCCTCGCTCTGCTGGTGACATCACATATCACCTCCGGCCTTCTGTTTCCTCCTCCGGTCAGCTGACCCTCTCCTGCTCGGTCTGCACTGTCTCTGCTGACCCCCATTCTCACCACAGTGCCTAGATCCAACGCGAGATAGGATTGAATGCATTTGATTCTATAGCTGTATTTGAAAAGAGAGGACACAAGTGAATATGCCATTATTATGGACCCAGATTTAGCAACAGCAGGTTGAGCCCTAGAGAGTGAGAATTCCTTTCCCATGGCTTTGACATGATATTTATCACCTGGGTGGACATTTTCAAGAAGAATACATTAAAGTGTGAATACCCACTGCAGACTATGGAGCAGCAGGTGAGGGGAGCATGTGGAAAAGCTTATTTGGTTTGGAGAAGTTGTAAACATATACAAATTAAGGGGAAAGGGGAAGAACATGTGCACCCCACTGTTTTTATTACACTTGGGAAGATGCTTCAGGTGATCATAAAACCCAGTTAGGATCTCAGCCTCCATGATACTTAAATGTGTACAAGAAAATACAGAAAAACACACTGCAGTTGGGAACTGGCCAAACATAAACACACTAAATTGCTATGTGTTATATGCAGCAAGCCTGCACAACTCTACTTTTCTATGTTTCATCAAAGTGTAAATCTAGAATGGAGTTTGGATTAAATTCAGCACATTTTTGTAAATATTTTCGTGCATCATTTTATTGGGTGGGGTATCCTGCAGTCAGTGTCTCCAACAAGCAGCCCCACTCCTTCTAATGAGGACACTCTAATGAGCATGTCCCAGAGAGAGAAACCTCCGCAAAGTCATTAGGCCTCTCTGGGGCGTCTCTATAGTAACAGCGTGGAAGAATTATGGGTTGGCGTACTGGCGCTCACCTGTTTCAGCATTAACCGGCTTTTGAGCCGTGAAGCACTGAAGCTTTTGAAGTTCAGACATCCGTGTGTGTACACAGAGAGTTAAGCACGGGCTTCAAGAGATATCCTGAAAGCTCCAGCGATAACGGGAGCGGTTATCTGACAGGGTCGAGGCCACTGCTACAGGTTAGGCGAGAGGGAAGCATGGCTGCTTGGTTTTTACAGCTCACATATGACATGACTGTTTTTGCACTGTTGAGGGTGGTTTACGACGGCGATAGCAGCCATAAATGTGCCAAACCTGACAGATGTGTGTCTCTGAAATGGTTTTATCGTGTTTGAGATGATGGAACAAAAGGCAACAAGTCAGTGATTCCCAAACCTGGGACTGGAGCCCCTGTGTGCAACAGACCGTCGTGAGACAGGTTAGTTTTACCCTACTGATGATGTGTTGTTGCAATAGTAATCCTGCTCGGCCTCATAGCCACAGAGAAGAAAGTGGGGGCTCTGCTTGGCCCACTTTGAGTTTGTCAAAATCTATTGAGAAAACCATAAATAGTCACTTTCTAGATTCTGAGGCAGACCTGAAAAGACTGCTCATTGTTTTAATGTTAAAGGATCCTGCTTTGTTAGTTTGAAATGTGGGTGTGTCCAAAAACACTTTGCATCACTGTAATGGAAATCAGTGGTTATAAGGGGGTCTCCAGCTTTTCCTAACGGTGGGACTCCAGGGCCAAATGGTCAGAAATCACTGCAATAAAAAGGACATGAGAAAAATCTAGCATTGTTTTGTTACTTTGTTTTTTCATTTTGGTAAAGTAATAATTTCACCATTTCTTAAGAATATTCTCACCTCCTGTTATCTTCACGTCCCTGTCAAGTCCAACCTACTGTGTCGTAAGACCCTATGATATGCAAGAACCTTTCAACTTTTGTTTTGTATTCAAAAAGTAGCATTTTTTTCTTGACAAAACATGTCAATGTCATATGTCAACAAACACTTGGTAGTTTTTGAGGGAGTCGCCATTACTGTTGCTTGTATTCCAGTACTGTTATAGAATTACAGTAGTTATATTTCACTGCCTTACTCCTTCTACCTCTGACTCTCACTACTAAACTGATCAAAGCGAGGGGATTTTCCCTGGGTTTCCCCATTGGGTTGTGGGATGGTCTGAAGTTCCGAGCAAAGGTTGAAAAGCAAAAGAAAAAAAGAGAGGAAAAGGACAAATGTATGGGTAAAGGTGTAATCGCACTGACCAGGTGGTAACAGCTGCTGCTTGTGTATCACAATATGGAGCAAGGTCAAAGGTCAAAGGCCCAGAGATGCAGTGCAGGCTGTCTGCAGAAAACCTCCTTCCCTTTGCTCTCATTTTTCATGTCGTTCTCTCATTTATTCAGGCCCGGGATGGCACAGAGGGCTTGACTCAGCCGGCTGCCAGACAAAGGCCCTTCAGTGCAGTCAGTATTATTCAGATCCCATATCTGCCCTGAGTCCTATGAGATCACCACAATGCTATGTCTCCCTCACAGAAAAGTATTCACATACTGAGAGAGATACTATTTTGCAAGTGGAAGCGCTGCGTGGAGATATTGCGCGGACAAGGGTAATATACACAGAACAGACATGCCTGCAAACACACACTCGCAGAATCAGGGTCACACATGCACGCAGCAGGAAAAAGAGGCTGCTTTGTCTCCATTTGGGATTTTACATGTTAATCAGATTTTGACCGAAGCGCGGTTTTCAGCTCCTCACCAGAAAACGCGGAGATATTCCATCTCTTGTTTCTGTTGTCTGAATCCAACAATTGTGTCAGACATATGGCAGTAGTGCACGAGTAACAGAGTTATTAAGTCTGTACGAATGAGAATCTCAAAGTTTGGCACTACAATTAAGCTTTGCGAGTCTTCACACAACACAATATGTGCTTCTAATCCATATGTAAAGATTAAACATTCCTTAAATTAATGGCCACATGACTGCAAAATACGTCTGTTAATAAACTGGCTTGTGGATTAATTGCTCGAGTATCATCATCTAAACATTACTAACTTTTCGAAAGCAATGAGCTCCAGAGTTCAGGAAGCCCAAACTGTGTGATAGGTCTTACATATAACAACATAAAGCTGTTCAGAAATGCTGAGTGGGCAAAAAAATGCATAGAGAAATAAATCAAGCCATCTCAAAAACAAGAATTATCTTGATGTAAGCCCTGGGCCAATCAGTGACAGTGATCTTGTCTTGTCTTGTTACCTTGTCAAATACGTGCTTATTTGCTATTTTCATCAAATTTTGGGGGTGTTTGCAAAGAGCTGTTTAACAGCATCTGTTGCTAACTGTTAAAGCTGAAGGCACAAAGCTGGTTATATGGACAGACATATTCAAGGCTGCTGTGTTAAGTTAAGCACATCATCTCGAGAATGAGGAATTGTAATGGCTTTTTTGATCATATCTATATAATTATAGTTGATGGTATGAGCCTGAGAGCCATTCATAGGCATAGTGACAGGCTTGTTATAAGTCTAATGTATAGCAGTGGTTTTCTAAGCATGGGGCCTGTCCCTCCTGGGCGTGCAAGGGAGGCCAAAGGAAGAAAAATGTGTCGGTCAAGGGGATGATTTGTTGCACCACAGCCCAGAAGGCAAGTGTAAAAGAACAGTTCTAACACAAGTTTTCAGAAAATAACTATAGGAACGACTTAAAAACATTCGATCAACACCAGAAGACTTGGATGTTATGGATGCCAACATTAATTTTGTATAGTTGTTCTATGAAACTATTCACTAACCACAAAAAATGTATGTTGTTCTGTTTCAGCAATGAAGTTCTGAGGAAAATGTTCTTTCTTGTCGCATGTATAGCATGAGCCATACACTCTGAATTAATTAGCTATTAAATTAGGAAAAATTAGGACAATCAGCAGCCTTTTATTGACCGAAGAACTTAACAGTCTTGACTGCAAAAACAAACAAGCAAAAACTAATTAAAATCTTTGTTTTTCCAACAGATTTGAGAATACATTGGTTTTTCACAAGAAAAGCGGATTTAATTTAGCCGAACACACGTCAGAAGTAAGATACTTTGCAGATTAAGCGGCTGTGGAAGGTGGCACGAGTGACCACTAAACATACTAATCAAATAAGACCAGAGTTTGATACAAACACCTACCACAAATCTCGTGGGTCATATCAATGAAGATAATAACTTTAAAGCAGCCAATTATTATTTTTTGCCCACAGCATTCCCATTTTACCCTACATGCATAAATTTAACTCCAGCAACAACAGTTTCATGTGTTTTTAAGAACATGAATGTTCACGTTATTCTTTTTTTCATGCTTTCTTAATCTAAATAATAAATCTACTGACGCTTGGTTTGAGCACTTGTCGACATATTCAGACATTATTATGTTTAATGTATAATCATACATATTACCAAACACAATTTTAGAGAAATTCTATTCAAGTTCACATAAGAGTACACCAGGCACATGTTATCTCTGCCATCTGTACATTGCACTGTATGAACTGCACACATGGATTTACGCCTCAGGCCTAAGAATTAAAATTTTACTCCATGCATATTATTATGATTCCGGCTAAATTATGACTTCTGTCAAGTAAAATACAAAAAAACTGAACTGGTGAGGTAAGTTCTACAATAAAGCTTTGAGGACTCCTAATACCTGAGTCTGCACAGCGTCACATGCAGCCCCACAGTCCCCCGCTGCAGAGTTGTGATGTGCATCTCCATGGTAACTCTACATAAATAGCTGTGCAGAGGACGACCACCGCTTATACATAATGCACATGTGCGCATGCACAAATCTCAGTCACATGAATCACACTCGTCCCTTTTTCTCACTATGGTTAAAGAGGGGAATTCCACTTCTTATAGGGGTGGCCTCCAATCATCCATGATTTACAGCTCATGCATGACACTTCATACATATACATCACACTAGATGCATTATTCTAACCTTCCTGTCTGCACATATCTGTATGTGTACAATCCCTTTATGGTTACATGTTTCTGATGAAACTTGATAAAGCAAATAAAATTAACTTTCTTGAAAGAATATTTGCATGGAAAGTCTGTCTTTGCATCATTGATCTCATTGCTGCAGAGGATCATTGAGGTTGTTATAATGCACATGGACTTAGTGTGGAATGACAGGCAGCTTGGTCACTGTCAGAAAAAGCTGCTATACACAAATGATAGTAGAACTGTAACTGAAACTGAAAACTAAATCCATGTTATCCTCGTAGAACTACTCGACGATATCGTTGGAAACAAGATGTGAATCTGTGTGACTAAATAGCTTTTTCAGAGGATTCAGGCTTCTTGAGAGGTTCTTTATGGCGCCATGAGATATTGTAAAGCTTTCTTACATACGGATGCAGATCACTGAATATATAACGAGATTAATGTCACAACTTCCTCGAAGGCATGATGTCAGAATGCAGTATTTTAATAGTGCTCTCTTGCCACGCTGACCCCAAATCAGTGAAGTCCTGAATTTATTGAGCTGCACCTCAAGTGTTTATTGTGCCTTCACACAAAGAGTCAGCACTGTGTGATGAAAGAAGCACAACCACATCCAGTGCATCACGTTAATGTAAAAGCATGGATGAAATAGGATAGAGTACATGCATGCAGCTGACTTGTACTCATGCGAATTCACAGCAGATCATTGTTATGTCCTAACAATAGCTACAATTCATCACATCGACTTTAAATCAGCGACAATCCCACTGCAGCAATTCACCTCTGTGGGGACGGCCTCTCCCCTCTCACACCCACCCGATGCTCCCCTCCTCACCGTGCACACTGAAGCCGCTATGGAAAGTAAACTTCTATTAGATTGCCGCTCCATCTGGCTTGTATCGTGCACATTAAGAGAGCCCAACCATTCAAGCTCCTGCCTGCCTGCCATCAGTCTCAGCATGTTTTTGATCTGAACTCATAATAGGCCACGTAACAGTTGGAAAATGAAAGGAAAACAAAACCTGAGTGAGAGGAATCAGGTATTGAGGTAATGCAGAAGAAAATTAATCAGCTGTGACAATCAACTTGTGTAATGTGAACAAATTTGCAACAAAGAAACTGGCAATGAGCAACTACCAACCTCACCCAGGTCTCATGGGCTTTTATATCTTTCATTATCTTTCATTATCTCATAATGTTATTTAATCTGGCACATTGTCAGTGTTTCCATTAACCACAGTCGTCTGCTGCTTTCAAAGCTTTGAAATGATTGTCAACCAACTCAAAGGCAATGTTGGTGACTCGCTGGTGACAAAAGTGGATCAATAGCTAGACCCCCTAAAAAACAGCTGAAATTGTAAATATAACTGATGAATCAAGTAAGTGAGAAGATAACTAGCAATTTTAAATGAATTCATGAACTCACAGCACCACAAGACAATGAAGTCTCAAATCACGTTGCTTTTGATAAAAACCTCTGTAAAGTTGAGTTCAAAAGGTCTTGGTGATTTATCAACATTGTTTTCACAAACTTTTTTTTTCAACCTGACCCCTAAAAAAACAGAAGCAGCCACGAAAAGTTATATGTGTGTCTCTTCACCTCAGCAATTCAATGCAACTTACACAATAGACTTGGCTGGTATTTATTGTAATCCGGTTTTAAACAACTAAATGGCCAGTGTGTATGATTGAGGCTATTGCAATGTACTATTTTTCCACATAGCCTCCACAATATCCCTGTAGTGGACTCAAAAATAAACAGCAAACACTGACTATAGAGACCACCACAGCTTCTCAGGGATTCATTGCAGTTTAAACTTCTCAGCAGCTAAAGACTCAACTCTTCTGAGGATATTCCATGATTTTATATATATATATATATATATATATATATATATATACACACACACACACACACACACACACACACACACACACACACACACACACACACACACACACACACACACACACACACACACACACACACACACACACACACACATTACACGACATACACAAAACTAACTTTAGACTTTTCAACAAACAGACTGGCAATCCCCAGGTATCCCCCTGTGTTGACTTTAGCAGTGTTTAACCAAACACAGTCCAGTCAGTCAAGCTTTGTTCTTGTGTGTTTGTATATCTGAGAGATAAAGACAAAGAGAGTCAGGACTGACTGACAAATGAGGATTCCTCCAAACCTGGACAAGGGCACAGACTTCCTTCCTGTTCCATTTTGTATTCACGTCAAACGTGTGTTGACGCTGCATTGATCCGGACATCATTCCTGATTTCATGAGTGAAGTGTTTTATGTTTATACATATGATTTCTTCTTGACTGTAATCACTCAGTCCAGTTAATATGCATATCAAGTTGAACATCATAATCACCATCACATATATGTTTACCTGCTGGCAGCAACTCTTTAAAATGCACCCCAGTCTTTTAGTGAAGTAAATCAAACAAACTTAAAATGACTATAAAATGCATTGTCTCAGCTTGTTAATTGTTCTGCTTGAGCACAGATGGGGGACAGCATAGATGTTTTTAGCTGTACACTGAAAAAATGTAACCATGCAGGGGGCCAATGCACCACTCCCTGAAGAAAAAACACAGGCTTGGAAACTCTATTTGTAGCTATTTCGACACAAAAGCACCACATATCTCCAGGGATCTCTATGAAGAAATCCCTGCTGGTGGGATCCAATATCAAACAATGATTAGCAGGACAGCCCAGTCTGTAAATATCTAATCTCCACAGCCAGATATTTGACTTGACTCGGGATGAGTGAGCTTTACTTTCTACAACAACAATCACACTCTGGACCCAGCCTTGGGTTTTCAGGCTCTGTAAGCAGCTGAGGCAGACTAAAAGCAACAGTATTTATGTTCTTAAAGTCCACGACCATTGTGTCATCTTTTCATGTGAAACATGAGGGGTGAAGTGGATGTCCAAAGCATATAGCTGCGGTTGTCTCCTGCTGATTTCTGGTGCATTTACAAAAAGAGCAAGGTGACAAGTGCATGGAAGCTCAGCATGTTCATGTGCAGCAGTAACTCACTGGTTTAGTTCAGGACAGAAGCCAATGATCCTGCAGTCAGAAGTGTGAAATGAAGGACAGACTCAGCGTGTGTATAAAACAAAACAAAAACAAAACAGCTAACACTTTGAACAAACGTCTACTCATAACACCGAAGAGGAAGAGATTAAATCAAGCTGTGAATCTGTTTTGCTGTTATATGTTAGTATAAACAAAAGGAGCCTGAACTTACATTTTCCGGCTGTGTTCATTGTGCTGTCCATGTGAGAGATGAAGTTTATTGGAAGCCCATGAGTGAATGAGTGAGTGAGTGAGGGAGCATGTGAAGGCGCTCCTGATAACACAGACACAGACACTCACTCACACTGGATGTAGTACAGATACACAGGCTGGGAGCTGCAGACAGGCTGCACCTCTGCTGGGTCCTAGTGTCAGCAAAATCAGAACACAGCACAGGTAGACACAGGGCCTGAGATTGTGTCATATTTGCTCAAATATATGAATTGTAATTGTTATTTATGAAATACCTAAGCCTGGATTTTCTGCTCGAGACAAATTGAAGTTATTGAATTTGGCCCAAAAATATCTGTGGGACAAATGATCTAAACAGTGGATGGCGTAACTTCCAATATCTCTGTGAGGAACCTGGGAGTTATTTTACCAAGACTCATCCTTTGATTCCCAGATTAATCTGCAAGACTAGTTTATTTCTGCATAATGTCTCCACAATTAGGTATATGTTGGTTCAAAGTGAGATTGGAAAACTAATTGAAGCATTTGTTACTTCAAAGCTACACTATTGCATCACATCATTAGGGATAAAGATAGATAAATGGATGGATCGTCAGATGACAGACAGGTTACCAGACAGGCTACCAATCCATCATGGGACAGCCACACAGTGAGAACCACACACACAGTCCAATTCACATCATGGGCGATTTATAGTTACTGGTTAACTTCAAACATATGTTTTTGGACTGTGGGAGAAAACCAAAGAAAACAAGGCTCTGCCCAGACTCAAACTCAAACAGGTCCTTCCTGCTGTATCATGACAGTGTTAATAATTATTACTACTTTCAATCAATGTTTTCGGTAAAAGTGACACCATAAATCTAAAAAGAACAAACTAAAAGCAATAAAATAGGCTACTGTGATGTTGAATGCAATTAATGGGTATGAAATACCTTAAGGTGTGACTGTCTCTTTGAAATTCACATGTTTTCTAGGATTTATCAAATGAATCACTGTATTGTTCCTGAAAGTCAAATACACATTTTTAATGTCAAAACTATAAATTCAACATTTAACTAATAACAGCAGCTTGGCCTGAAAAAATGCCATGTGCTCTAAAATGATCTTTCATGAATGTTTCATGTGTATTTGTTAAAGAGCCTTTGCAAAGTTTTTTTAAATTTTTTTATAAATACTTGTAAAAAGACAATAAACCATACTTTTGTCTGTCGCCATTGACACTTTTGTTCAAAGCTGTAACATAGCTGATGTTTGTCTGTGTTGACATTGGCCCTTAGGGCCCAAGGTAATTAGTGAGGGAGTCTTTTGCAATTTTGTCAGGAGTGAAAAAGCAATTACCCTTTTTCTTTAGTTGTTATACCAAGCTGACACCACAATTTGTGATGTCTAACATGGGGTGATATTATTGTAAATCTGATAGCAGACCAAAATCAAAAGTGGCCGATCAACACTGATTTAAAGAGTACAATGTGCTGAGTGTTATTCCCCCTCTGGTCTGTATATAAAATAATCCCCTTCAACTGAAATAATGAAATTAAGCAATTTCCTCTAAAAATTGATATCTAACAATTGCCATTCCATTCCATTCCTTTCCATACTAGGGGGGGGATTAAACCCACAGAGTGAATATCCTGCAATGAAATCTCATGTAATTTGATTTAATTGCATTTAGATTTGATTCACTTCTAATAAAAACATTTTTTTAAAGAGTCTTTGAATAAATACCGATTTTTATATTTAGATTGAGTCACAACTAAAAATACCGGTTAGAAATGACCAGAAATAAGTCTTTCTGAAAAAGTATATAGCAGCATGTGAATCTAGTCGATGTTTGTATGACCGATGAGAGAAAAAGTTTCTCACAGACTGCAGGTGCTGTAAAGTATGAATAGACATCAAAGCGGGGTTCGCTCAGGGAAATACCCCACATATTCCCACCTGCAGGCAATAGCAAATCACTCAACAAACATGCATTAAGACATGTGCAATGAAATCAACCATGCAGGCACAGGGAGAACATGCAAATCCCACAAAGATCAGCACTTTGGAACTTGCTTCGAATCACACAAAATTATATATGAACAAGTAAGTGCACAAATAAAAGAAGACACTGGTTCTGATTTGAAGTTTATTTTAGTGACAAAATCAAAAAAAACAGTATTCAAACGAAGTAAAGTCTTCAACAACCCTGGATCTTTGTCAATGTGTTAAATACCTTGCAGAATGTTTTTTTTTTTGTGAGTGAATATAATCTCTGTAGCTACAAAATTATTAGGTTATTATTCTAAAAAGACTATAAATAATAGTGAATGCAAATTATCGGATGACTAAAACCCTCATACTCAATATTTAGTCATCTTTCTATTGCAATGTGTAGAAAATACAGAACTGGAGGACACAATGGTCATTTTCTTCTATCTCTTAAATCGACTGGATTGCACATTCTTTGAGGTTACCGTACAGCTGCACAGCTGCACAACTGCCTTGATTGGTGACCTTTACCTACTGTATGTATCCAGAGCTGTATGGAAGTGATATGCTAAGTTGAGTATTTTCACTTTGGTTTTTTTTTTTTTAATTTCCACACAAACCAATGCAGGTCACGCATACAATTGCAAAACAAAGCTTTTGTCTACCTCAGATTTTCTTGCTATTTCAATCAATGTAAACTAGAGGTGACATTGTTTTGTGTGAAAGGGGGAGCAGGTAAACAAAATGCATCCTTAAACCAAAGTGAAGTGATGTCGTATGCGTGCACTCATCCCTCTCATTGTATCACTCACACTGATAAAGTGTCAAAAAAAAAAAAAAAACACGATATACTGTATCTACATTCTACCCATTCAAATTGCTGGTGCTGCACAGTCACAACTTAAGAGAGCATAACAAATAAGGCAAAGCCAAAATTACTCCTCAATATGTTTTAGTACTGCAGCTCTGGTCACAGACACTCTCATGTGGCCTTAAAAGTCACAGTCATGTCCTCCGCTATCCTTCTTGTTCAGGAAAAGCACACCACGTCTGTATGACAGTCTCTATTGCTTTCACTCCACTCCAGCACACAGCCATCAGAGCATGTCTCTGTGGCTTTTCCTGCAGCATCCCAGAAGTCCACTCTGGTGTGACCAGAATTTGGTTTGTCATGTGAGGAGATCTAGAACAGGTTCTCAGGCATGGCAGTGTAACTGAGTAGAAGTCCTCTCATCGTCCTATCTCCTCCTGCAGTCTTACGGCTCGCGATATGGCAGTAATCGACTCGTGTCCGCATGTGATTAAAACAGTCGGGCCTGTTTCTTCAGCTCATTCCTCTTCCACAGGGCCAGCCGGTCGAAGTCTTCCACAGTCATACCGAACACCTGGACAAATTCCTCTGGGGAGAGGTGGCGCTATAAACACGGGGGCAAAGAGACAATGATGTTATCATGTTTTTATCAAGCGCCAATAACACCTAAAACATCTTCAGCTTGATGCGTCATGTCGTTTACACCTTATCAAGGACTTCAGTCAAATCAATTATAAATATTGAATATGATATTTGAATAATGTGTGATGGTGTCTATGCGGATGTGTCTGTGTATGCTGCAGGAAAAAGAATTTCATGTAAATTATCAATAACATTATTTTCTTATATTTTAAAGATGTTCATTGATCACAACTACTGCAAAGATGCAATGTGAAAATGTGTAAATTTTCTTCCCAATTCATTTGATTTCCTGAAACATTACTGCATTTAAAATTTTACCACACAAAACATTTTGAACTTTTTTGGTCTATACTGTTGAGCTGGAATTTTATCCCCCCCCCCCCCAAAAAAAAAAAAAAAAAAAAGAGTTGAAGTAAGTAGATTTGAGTCCATCTGAGGGCTTTAGAAGGATCCACTGTACTTAATGATATTAATGGAACTTACTTCCAGTCTGGCTCTGTCGACATCTTTGGGGAGCCTGTTGCGCCCCCTGGTGGTTACAATGAGTGATTCATACGGATGAATCTGCATAAAAGGAACATTTACTACATTTCAAACATTAGGTTACAAACCACACGGATTATTCAACATATAGTCTCATTCACATGTAATGAATCATTTGGATGTAGGAAAAGTAAAAACATTACCGTGTATTCCGCTGCCGGAAAAGAGAAAGACAATTGAGTCAGTACAATGGGGAAAAAGAAAACTGAATTAATTGCTTTGGGATGATAATTGGTCAGTGTTTTAAGTTCATATTAAAATCACCTCGATTTCCCCAGTTGATCTCACTGCCACTGTCATACTGGTACTGGTAGCAATCAGCACTCTGAGGCTGCAGGTACAGAAAAGAAAAAGACATTACTGAAAAGTGGAAACACACATTTATCTTTTGAAATATGATGCAAAAATATAATGATTAATGAGTGTGTCATGGTCACTGTAGTCTCACCCGCTGGATTCCATTCCGTCCATATCCAGGTAGTGATGCTGATTTACATACAAAATCTAGAAGAAAAAAAAAACCCCAAAACAAAACAAAAAAAATTGTTACTAAATGTTACCCAGGTCAATATTCCAGTTGCTATTCATGCAGTCTGGCACTTTTAAATCCTTATTTCAGTGACGGATCAGTGCCAGGAGATGGCGCTCAAGACAAACTAAAGGACTGATATAACTCCAGATGTGCACATGACAATGAGGGGCTTCATTGAGGTAGGGTCATTGACTGACTGACTCCTCTGCAAATACAATGTTTATAAGTTAAAAAAGCTTACACTGAACAACCTTGCTTAAATTCCGATATTACTAAAATAAACAACCACAACTCTTACAGTATATTGGTCTATAGTGATCCTTTTACATGGCAAGTGTAAACTCACCACTGTCGGCACTGTACTGAGATCGGGGTGCTGTGAAAGACAAAAGCACATACATGACATGTTATCTCCCGCAACATGTTTTGAAAGTATTTCTCCACACTCAGGGGGGCATTGCTGTGGCGATTTGTCTGGTTAAAGGTTTTGACAAATACACTGAAAAGGAGCAAGTTGTGTACTCATCAAGGCCCGGTTACACAAAACATCAAAGGGGCAATGAGGCAGAAACAGGCCACGCAGGACTCAGAGAAGAAAGGAAAGGAAAAAAGACACACACACACACACACACACACACACACACACACGCTGCACGCTTCACCATCTAATCGTGCAACACAGCTTGTGCGGTTACAAGCCTTTGTTGCCTCTCAACCACAGCCAGCCGAGTCCCGTTCACTCCTGCCCCCTCCCATTTGAGAAACAGCTTTAATGAGCGATCTTACTGCTCATAAATAAAACAGGATATGGCACACCAGCTGTGAGGGAGGGAGAGCCGGATAGACAGACGCGAAGAGATGGATGGCGAGATAGAGATTTAGCGAAGTAGTTTTACGGAGAGTGGGAAGCGTGTGCGGCACTAAGCGCGCCAGGTGACGAGGGAGATCATAAAAGATGAGGGGGAAAATATGGAGACAGAGAAAGGGATGAGTTCAGTGGGAGATGAGGACGAGCTGGTGTCAGCATGTCATGTCAGAGGCTAAACTAACAGTCCCAGAGGGGTGCGCGATCAGTGGCGCTTGGTCTTTACAAGCAGAAAAAAAAAAGAAAAAGAAACTCTGGCATTTCTGCACACCTGGTGGAGCACTGTGTTCCCACTAGTTTGAAATGTTCAGAGACTGCTGAGTGATCAGATATCCGCACAACAATGGCAGGCCACATCTGCTGCTGCTGTGTCTGCTGGCCTACCACAGGTTCAGCAGCTGCTCTTCCTCACTCATCATCTCTCCATCTCAATAAAGCTGCCAGCCTGAAGCAGCCATGACCATCTGCGACCCGCGTCCGCAACCTCGTGGCCCTCACCTCGAACCCCCAGTGACGGCCGATATTGCGGCTCATAAAAAGCCCCCGTGGCAACACATGAGAGGGACGGACACGCAGGAATACAGCGCAGGCCTTCACCAACTTGCAGAAATGTGAGCCTTACAGCCGTTGATGGTGTTGTTGTACGCCATGGAGCCATGGCCCGTGGTGTTCAGCGTCTCCTTGCTCCCACTTCGAGAATTCCTCGCACTGCCCCAGGGGTCGTTGTCATAGGAACCCGATCTGGCTTTCATCTCCTCCTTTAAGATCATCCTCCCGATGCCACTCCCAATCTGAAAGGCAAGACAGCGAGGGAAACAGTAGATTCAATTCGCCCAGTAAAGATGGGGACAGAAGCAAATACAGCAAAAGGAGATAGTTTAGGTACCACATCATAAAAAAAGTGCATTATTTATTAGTGTTTTTAAGGATGGAGATGGGGGGGGGGGTTCAATGTGATGTCGAAGAAAGGGACATGGCGAATAATGAAGCTCTTACTCTTTGAAGACTCTGACTCCAACCCTCTTCATCTCCTCCAGTCGAGAAGCGTCTCCTTGGCATGCGATAGGCTGTGAGAGTAAAAGGATAAAAGAGATCCCCTCGTATAAATATAGAGCGCAGCGTGGAGCAGGGCAACAGGAGTGAGCGACTGAATAAATATGACAACACTGTTACAAAATGAACTGCACTCCAGTCTGCGCTTGGTTCAGTAAGAGGAAACAACAAGAAGTAAACAAAGCAAGCAGCTCGATGTTAAACAAGCGAGACGGCCGTGCGTCCTACCCCTGGGGGAGCTGGTGTAGGGGTAGTAATCAGACTCTGACTGGCTGTATGGCTCTGGAGAGTAGGTGGAGAGTCTGGACGACCGGAGGATGTCCTCGCTGGTCCTGCTTTTGGTAGCTGCTCCCACATGATTGTCTGTGGAGAAAAAGAAAAAAGCAGGAAGTTAAGAGAGAAGAGAAAAACTGAACGCATCAACTGACAGACAATCCCTCAACACACTCACCTCAATTTAAAAAGCAACGACCTTCATTTATTTGCAGAGTTAATTATAAATAATCTCTCACATTTCCAATCATGACTGATTACAGCAGCTCTTCTGGTTTTATCGGAAGTTTGTTTATCATATTTGAAGTTGACTGTTTGATATTTGAAGTTGACTGTTTGACGTGTTCACTTTAGTGACCCCGTTTGAGCCCAGACTTCAATCCTCAGGTGGGTCAGGTGTCCTTGGTTTAGGGTTGGTCATTTGGTGTTCACAAAAAAATCTGAAGGAAACTGTGCATCTGCACAGAAGATCAAGTTGCAAAATTATTTTGTTCACAGCTTTTATTAGGACTTTTCCTTTTGTTTTTTTTCATAAAATTCAATATTTTGTTATATCAGTTTTGAAATTGGGCTACCTTATGTGCTGTTGGTTATACTGAACCACTTTTCTTGTAAAAGCACTTGAAATAGTTTTAATAATGAAATAAATATACAATAGATTAATAATAATGACATCTTGTCTATTTAGTTTGTTCAGTCTCAGAATTGTACCAACTGAAAAGATCTTGTTAATGGCCAGACGATGATATGCAATCATATTAATAAAGATGAAGAATAAAAAGACATTCATACAGAATAAAAAAAACAATCATAGAAATTTAGAAATTGTGACAAGGTTTAAGCTGTTGGATATCACAAGTGAAAGGCATTAAAATGCAAAACATCACTGCAGTAGATGAATCAGATTATTCCAATGCAACACAAGTTATTCAATTAAAAAAAACTGAATTATTTTCATAGAAAGTATTGAATTTGGGCCAAATTTATGAGAACACTGAAATCTTTTCTATGAAACATTTTAACAGCTAGGAGCACTGAACCTTTATAAAAAAATTTTTTTTAAAACAGGTGCGAGAAATATGACATAACATATAAGGGGCAATGTAATACTAAGCCATAACAAATCTTTATGAGAGTAAAGTAATTGGAGTCTTATGATTTTAGCAAACAACAACTGGGTCATCTCCAAAACTCTTGTGTTGTGTTACTGGTCTGCAGTGGTCAGAACTATTAACAGATGACACGGTCATGGACAACCAAGGCTCAGTACTCAAGCACATTGGGGCAAAGGCTGAGCCAAGTGGTCCAATCCAACAGACAAACCACTGGAGCTCAACCTCCTGCAGAAGTTAATGCTAATTCTGATAGAAAAGTGTCCGAATTCACATTATATCAATTTGTTGCATATGGGGACCAACATAATGTTATGGCAAATCGGGGTAGATTTCCTATTGTGACAAATCGCTGCTTGAGAACTTTATGCTGCATTGTTTTAAGAGAAGCACAATATTAAATATAACATAGAAGTAACGGCACAGCACATTAACACTACAGGTTCAGAGGGGGAGATCGATGCTCCAGCCAACAGCAGGAAAATAACTTGCAGTAAAGTGAGTCCAGTTACTGCTCAGTCTGAGACACATAGTCATCTCACGAGTGGCGAAGCAGCATTATTGATGCCACTCAGCACTGAAGCACAGTCAATGGACGTCAATGGGGGTGACATGCAGTGTAATGTCGCATAGATTGCTCTCCACTCAGTTAGCCATTAGTCATGCCGGCACTAATCCATGATCCATTGAATTCCTTTATACATGAAGCATGACAGTCAACGGCAGACGTGCTCATCTTTGGGATGCTCACTTTCAACCCGGCTAAACACTGAACACACAAACTCGCATAGTTGACACACGTTTAAACTTCTATCAGATTAACTTTGCTTTCGCATCACTGACAAGGGATGACGAATACACACGCACAAACACAGATGTGAGTGAAACAGCGAGAGTAGGGAAATACTTACAGTGGTAAGGTCACCGTAAAGTGGAGCAGGAGGTGTAGGGAAGTGAATAAAAGTGATTGGATGCAGTAAAAAAGAGGTGAAAAAAAAGGGAAACATTACTGGAGTGTCCCACAGGGAGATATGAGAATGTGACTGCTTTGCTACCAATACGGTAAGGTGACAAACAGGGAGCTTTGATACGGGGTTTCTTCCATATCGATAGCAACTTGTTAACCAATTAGTACATAACCAGCCATTGGTGCTCAAAGCAACTTGACTTCTCATGCTGCAGTCGTTCCTTTGAATGAGGTACTAAAATGAGAGGGGGGAATAATCAATGGCTTTTATGGTAGACAGAAGTACAAGAAGAATCAGTACGTCTAACATGTCGTCACCTCTATGTCGTAGTTCTCCATAACTAAGAACCCATGGCCAGTGATGTACTAATTTGACTGCTGACAAACACAGAAAGGGCGAAAGTGTCCATAAACACATTGACACACTGTTCACTGACTTATCCACACATACAGTACAGAGGAGCATGCACAGGGCACAAACAAAGATAAGCTGTCCTCAGTCCAGACATCTTGTGTCTTGTGACTCTCAGCTGGAAAGCCTTCGGAAGAGCAATGTGACGTGTTCAAGCTCAAGCAAACTGTCCAGATGGCTGAAGTGCTTTTTAGTCTAATGACTAAAAAGGAAAAAGAAAAAAATAAATAATACAAAACTAGTATAATGTGTTAACTATGGTTTTATCACTATGGTATTATCAACATAAATATACACAATTAGATAATAGTCTTTCCTTTTTCACATCTTCACCTCTTTTCACCTCCAGTTACCATCTTGTCCTTGGAGTGATGTCTCCTTAAAAGGGCTTCCGATGTGAATTTCTAAACTTTGACTTTGTTGTACATCAGGTGGCAGTGCTGAGACACTTTGGCATCAATCTTTCCTTCACTCAGCTTTTCCATCTTTGGTTCATTGGATCTTTCCCTTGGTTGTTAGTTACTGTGGTCCAGGTTGGATCCAGTGAGTGTGCTTATCACACACATCACCCCAATTTGTAAGAACGACCAGCTTCAGCCACTGTGGCCTCTTAATGTGACTCAATGCACCATCTTGTGGTGAACATTTTTACTGCTCATACTAAATGGGCTGGGGCGTGTTGAGTAAAAAACAAAAACGCCTGACGTTGGTATTCAGACAGCATTGCATCAAATAAATGTCTTTGAGGTGAATGTTGTTTTGTCTCCTTATGGGTATGAATCAAAGTTATAGTGATTCACATTAACTAAATAATTTTACCTTCAACCCATTTATGACTATATTTATATCTGAGCTGCTCTGGATTATTGTGATTTTGTTTGATTTAGATGTGTTTAGTTTCATGCCTTGCCATGTTTATTATTGTGTAGTGCTCCTCTCATTTCAATGGTGTGTCTGACTCCACCCCCATGTCCTCCATTGTACTAACTCGCCCTCACCCTTGTTTTCTCAGTTACGTTTTCTCAGTCCTCACTGTGTGTTTATATGGACCTTCTTCAGTTTTTTTTCTTTTTGTTGCCTGTTTTTCTCTCACAGTTTTTCTGCAGCCTTTTTCTTAGTAATTACCTTGTCCTACTTTGTCTTGATCTCATTTTGACCTTCAATTTTACTGACTTCATCATGGATTATCCAGTTTTGCTTTGTTGGGCTGATTCCTGGAGTAGTGAACCCTGCGGTCCTTGGTCTATAAAAAAAAAAAAAGTGTGATTCTGCTTCTGCTGTTTGGTCGTGCGTTTGGGTCCCGTTTCTCAAAATGGTGGGATTTATGGCTATATAATCGTCAATATAATCGTTGCACATTTAATCGTCAATAAATGTGCAACGAGTGCATCCCCCCTTTTGCCAGATAAATTGAACTTTCAATAACTGGCAGTTCTTCAAAATAACGGCCACTCTGAAGCTCGTGTTACAAACGTCTCATGCACTGATGAATCACGGGCAATCATAAAGCCATATTAAATCCTGTCAACAGCGACAGGATAGGGAAAAAAATGTTTACATTATGTAGTGGCTACTGAATGAGACTGAGAAATGAAATAAAACTGCACAGCTAATATAAACTCCTGTTATGATACAGGGTTCCACTGTGCTTTGTTCCACCGTTGTGTTCTATTTTATTCTGGTGAATTGTGAGTCCTCAGAGTCCCATGCACTCAACACCGTCACACCTGAGCAGCCTTCACTTCATTCATGGCCTTTTTCAGTCCTATTTGCCAACAAGAACCTGTCGGGAACTGTATGTTGAAGCAGGCATATGCAAATGCTTGTGGCATGCACACGAAAACGCAGCTTTAATACATTCAGCGACTCGCACTAATGCCGTAAATGGGTTGCACCCCCCACCACCCCCCTCAATCCTGACGTTGAATGGCGCAAGTCAAACTCCATTTCCTGCCTACCTTTTTTTCTAGCTTCTTTGCATTTATCTGCTTTTGCTTGTTGAGGCTTCAATACCAGCTGGAACATCAATAATAATCAATGCTAAATCATGAGAGGTTGCGAAACGTCAATAGGTCAGTCGAAACACCTAAATCAAGTACCAAACACAGCATGACTACACTGTGACAGGAGGACAGGCAGGCTAAGGCGAGGCTAACTGCACTGTACCCGTTCTCCTATAGATGGGAGGCTTCCTGTAGATGTTGGGGTCCCCTGTGGCTGAGGAGAGAAAGAGGAGATGAAGAGGTGAAACATGGAGACGTAAAGGAAGAGAGGATATGAACGGAGGGATGGTGGGATGTGAGGAACAATAGGAGGAGGCATGCTCATTAGGGAAAGTAAAAGAAGGTGAAAATGCAGCATGGAAGGAGAGAAATTTCATGTTGTATGTAAAATACAACTTTGACACTTTGATCCCCATGAGCTTAATTGACCTTTATGAATGCTTTAGTGGATCATTGTTGACGAAATCTTCCATTTGAAGGGAAAAAAAAAACCCCTGCATGTAAACGGTGCGATGAGGAGATGAGGAGTCCTACCTGGCACATGAAAATGTTTGGGGGGCTGGTTTGTGGTGGGTGTGCTTGACCTCCCTTCTTGGCCGTAAGAGGGTGAGCTCCTGCCACTTTCAGAGCCTGCAGCCAGCCACAGCCAATCACAGCAAAGGAAACATAAGCGTGACCAAGACCTCAACACATGCAGATGAAAGAGCTCGCAAGTTTTTAAAAAAAACCCTCAAGGTGGCATCAAGTAACTTTTCCACGTGTGCAATGACAAAGGTGACAGACGTGTCAACAGTGGAATCAGCTTTTATGACAGTAATTACAATGTCACTGCACATGTGTAAGTGTTATATGAAATGACAGCCGAATGAGGAACTACAGTAAATGAGAAAAATGTTTTGGCTGACATTTTACCCTGGGGGGGGGGGGGGGGGGGGGGGGGGGGTAGATCTATATACCATATGTACTGCTACATTACAGGTTATTCAATGTAATATAACAGTAGAAATGAAACATCATTAAAGAAGAAATGATACTCTGGAAAATACCTAATAATGGATTGATTGATTCACGTCTCTGAATCAAATATTACTACGTAAGAACATCACATACTGCCACAAACACTTCCTCGGATCAATTTTCTGCTTGAAACTGTTTTTAGAGGTATTTCAAGATGACATCCTGAATAGGTCTATTGGTATCCAGGCATTCCCACTGGTTGTATGCAGTGGATATTGCTCCTTTCATAAAAAGATCAACCAACTGTTTTCAGATATGATACTAAACAAAACTGGCCAAGCTGCCACACTGATGGTAAAACACTTACCAAGCATGCATCTTTCATGTTTCTGTGCTGAATTTGTTAATTCAGGATTAATGTATAGGGGAATTTTGTAAGATAATTATATAGTTTTTCTTCACTGGAAACAACAATGGAGCTGTTTTTGTTCCACGATGCAGGAAACAGGATGCGGGATGCAGGATGCTCATACATTATTTACAAGAGTATTGGCATTAGAGGAACATATTAATTCATCACACTTTTGGTTTCAGTCTTTGTTAAACAGTGCCTAACCACTAAACAGTGGACTCATAAGCAGTGAAGTGAAATTAATCATATTACTTACCGGGGTAGACGTAGTGCTGCGGAGAGCGAGGCATGATGGGTGACATGCCTTGGCGACTGAACGTAGGCGAGTCAATATAACCTGGACTGGAGCACCGCCTCTGCTTCGTATCCAGGCTGTCATAGTCCTGCAAAGACAAAGAAGATCTGGCTGAAAGAAGAAGCAAGAAAGACATTAGGCTGAGTTACTTGTCTGAACTTGTTTTGCGTCCCTTTCTGGTAAAAAAAACAAAAAACACTTACCTGAGAATATGGAGAGAGTGTCCCAAGTGACTGTAGGATCAGTGGAGACAGAAAAGTTAACATTTAGAGTCAGGGAGTAAATAAGTATTGGAAAGTCAATGCCTTATAGATCATGTCTTACAATGTGGATATCAAATGTGCAATACACCATCGTGTGATCTAAAGTGGTATTACAAGGGGAGTTGAGGAGGTTACGGACTTAAAATTTAGAGGCTCTCAAGAAAACAAGAAAAGAAAATATTTCTTCACTATCTTCGACCTGCACATCATTATCGCTCTCCACTGAAATCCACCAAATTACAGTTTCATATGCTTGTATCTTATCAGTTTACGATGTAAAAACATGTAATTCTTTTGGTTGTACAGGGTGTTATCTCTTGGTACTTGCTCCTAATGTGTTTATATTTAGGATTTGCACACAAGCCAGCTGGCTATTTCTCTGTTTCTAGCCTTTAGGCAAAACTAATGTAATCCTCTGTTGGCTCTGCCTTCATACTGAAATGACAGATATGTGAGTGGTATAATTTTTCACATCTGAATCTTGGCATGACAGCAACATTTTTAAAATGCTTGAGTACTCCTGTAAGTAAGACACATCTGGAATGAGACATTTACCAGAAATCCATGTGGATTGGCAGTAAACACTTCAGGATCATCAATCTCACATTTTAAAAGATTTCAACAAAGATGAACAGTTAATTTGAACAGTTGACAACATATTTCCAAAGACCGAGATGGAAGAAAATACAAGGAAAATATTCCTTAATATGCACTTTAGTAATATTTCAGATACAAAATGTTCAATGTTTTTGGTTCACTCTACACTGTGAAACAATAATAAAGGTACATAATACAGTAAGGATGCACAATGTATTCTTAATTTAGCATTATTGTAACACCAACAAGCACAATATATGTATCACAAAAACATAACTGAGCTGTGATAAATTATATTTTATGGAAGACAAGTTAAATTTATCAACATTAAGTCATAAAGAAGTGCAATAAACTCCACAAAAAATGTATTTGTTCAACTTATAAAGGGCACTACTACTTGGGAGAACAAATCTCAATACACAGAGACATTAACATTGTTTATTATGAACTATATTGTCACAATACTAATGAACACTTTTCAAATTGTACATTCTGCACCTGATATTGTGAATCCCTATCAAAGACATGATAAAACGTCATGACAGAGATAGAATTAGCATTAGATGCCTCATGTTACTGTCGGATAAAAACAGAACAAGACCAGTGATGAGCAGAGTTGCGTTTGGCCTGGAGTGTGTGGCAGCAGTACCTCCCCATAGCTGTAAGTGTCTAGCCTGTCATCAGAGGTGTATCTGAGGTACGGCTGGTATGAGGAGCATATGAGGTCTGGTTGTTGGACCTCATGTATGGCTTTGACCTTTGGCAGGGCAGCAAGGTCCTTATAATCTAGGATGTCATTCTCCACTCTGGCCTGGAGAGAGGACACACATACACGCACCAAAGACAGATACAACAGCAGCAAGACGTCAACCACACCGACCACAAGTTGGATGGAAGGTTCACCAGTGACTGTGAGCAGACCATGCAGCAATGAGAAGACTAACAAGGTGATGAGGCGAGCACAAGTGCAGACGCACACATGCACGCTAAGCTGCTGACCTTCAGGTGTTCAGCACATGTGAGTTGGAGAGCAGGGTAAGCAAAGACAGCGAGGCAGGCAAAGGAGAGGGAGAGCATGGGTGGAGACAGCATGGGCGATAAGCGTGCTTACACTGCATTTCTCCCTCATCCATCACCTTAAACAGAAAGGTCATTGATTATGAGAGGAGGACAAGGCAGGGCTTGGCTGAACAGTGACTGGTGACTCCTGTGTGCATGCAGACATGCTAATGCTGCCGTCATGCAGCAACACTCAGCAGACTGCCAAGCAGCAAGTCTCCTACTGACATGGGACTGGTCCAACTCCGCAGTGTACACAGTCTTTACAGATTTAGGACCCCCCACCGCCACCCCCACCCCGTCTCTCTTTCTCTCTCTTGCTCTCTCTTTATGCAACCACAAGTCACTTTATTACAAACACTTGCATAATCCAATGTGATGTTATATAATATTCTATATATAATATTAACTTTTGCTTCAAACCATTGGAAAAGTTTCAGCTTCACTACATGTATATTTATAAGCTTGTGATTTGTAGTGGTGTTGCAGTTCGATATTACAGTTTCTGATTATTTCGCCACCAATTTAACATACAGCATAATGTAGAATTCAGTTTAAACTTTTCTGAGAGTGTCAGATACAACTGAACTTTAATACAAATACATTTGTAACGGCACTGTTTAAATTAAAGTGTAGAGAGAGAGAGAATGAGAGTAAACTGTTGGCTTTCTTCTTATTTACTAGCAAACATTTAGTCCTCTATCAAGCAGCACTGATTCTGGAAAAAAAAAGGTGTCCTTAATCACCAAAGTAAACGTTTGCCAGTTGCAAGGATTTCTTGCTCATGAAAAAAAAAGAAAATCAAGATTAAAATTTGTCCAATTTCCTATTTTGAGCCATTCTGGAGAAGATTTCCGTTCCTTATTTGAGTTATTATACCATTAAAAGATCCAATTGCGACGTCCTTGCATTAGTTTTAATCTCTCTTTGACGTTAGATTTCAAACTTGAATTTTTAGATTTACATCTCAAACTATGAGGCAATGAAGCAAACACATACCAGAACATTCTCTCCACCATAGCTCACAGCTACTGTGAGATCTTTAAGCTGTTTTTTTTTTTTTGCATTAAACATATTACCTTGGTAAAAAAAAAAGTCTAATTTCTGTCCAGGTCATTTTCCCCAAAAGTTCTTCTTACTTACTTACTTCATTTTTTTCCTAAAAAGCCCTGAATACAAAATGTCAATAACATGTTAAATCTGTTTCATTTATAAGTATTCCCTGGTTGAAAGAGGATTTAAATGTTTGATTTATATACATATTAAATCAAAACAAAGCCAACCATGTTCTTGGGATGTATTGCTTTTTTTCACAATATATCTTCAGAGCAGTGGCCGACATAGGAAAATAAAATTGAAATCCATGATGCAGTATTGACGACACCAAAGCTTCACATACAGACGTGTGAACAGGCCAAGGGAGTGAGCAGCCTCTGGTAGTGGTGCTATTTAAGCTATGTGAGTAGTACTTGTGTTTCTGGTCTAATAAATGGGCTCTCAGGGTAAGCTCAGGTGCAGGAGCATCCAAAAGTGTCAAAAAAAGAAAAAAAAGAAAAGAAACAGTCACAACTTTATTTGTTACTCACACATATAACTCTGCTGGGAGAGCCTATGGAGGAGCCAGGTGGAGAGATAGAGGCCTCTGACAGGCGTCTGTGCTGTGATGTACAGTGACACACAGGAAAGCAAAGAGGGAAAAGATGCATAGTGAGAAAATGGCATTTTTATAAATTCAATCAAAGTATTTTCATGTCAAACTCCGGCTCACCCTGAGTCGCCGTTCCGCCCTCGCCGCCTGCTTGCATAATGGGTGCCACACCTCACACCCTGATGAGTACAAGAAAGAGGAAAGACGAGGTAGTTGTAGGTGTTCCTGCATGCCATGCATTCATCCACAGCGTCTTCGCAGAATGGTTCATCTTTGCAGGGTTTCACCTGTCAGATACATCTCCTCCCCCTCTTTGAACGTCATGTTGCAGCGAGCGCACCGAGCGCAGGCCGGATGGTAGTGCTTCCCCCCCGCCTGAAAAAGAGGAGGTGGGACTGAACATGAATGGATGTCATAAGTCACAGATTAAGGCCTAATTGACAAACAGCACAACGACCATGTACAGGTTATTGTCTCCATATGTTTTTGCTTTTTAAAAAATTATTATTATTATTGTGTATCGCTTGACAACCAAAAGCTTCAAAAGCTATTAGGAAATCATGAGATAGCCCATGGCTCTTTCATTAGCATACAGTGACCACTGGCTTGCCACCACCAATTGCTCCATATGCAATCGTTAGAGCAAAGATTGCCCTAACGATAGAGCAATCGTTAGAGCTCAGAATTGCTCAGGACCATGGAGAAAGGTGTGTGAGCGTGGTCATGTAAGTGAAGGACACACAGTGCGGGCATCCCGAGGGAACACATGCAAGCACATGGCAAAGATGAAGTGAACATGTAAAATGATGCAGTTGATAGTACTGTAGTTTTTTTGTTTTTTTTTACACGAGTCTCTGCGCGGCTGGTGGCAAGAAGGTGCCGACCCGTCCTGTCACCTCTGTCTTCCCTGACACACCATTAGAGAATTTCTATTTATAGAAGCACTTCTGACAAGGAGAATTGAACTGTGTCAGACGAACACACCATGTGTGCATGTTTCACTGTGTGTATTGGGGTATTGTGTAATTTTGCGCTGCTCTCCATTAAACACATGCTTTTTTTGATGTGATCTGAAGGAAATTGGTAGTCTCTGACGACCGAGCTCTCTGGAAGAGCTGCTGATGCACAGCATGACTCCTAATTGTAGCTGAGCTGCATCTTTAACCAATACCAATACTCCCCAGCTGCTCAGGTTACTATGAAACGAAAGCCAGGAGAGGATGCAGCATTTCCGGCTCTTGCTCTCCGAGTGGCAGAGTGCTTACCGTCTGTGGTTGTACGGTATCAGTTCAGCAACTGCTGTTGCCATTTCCATTCAGGCTCCTTCTTTCTCAGGCGGCATTAACGGGCTGCTAAATTTATTGCTGAACGGAGACGTGGAGGGGAAACTTGAGAAAGGAAGGTTTTATGATCCTCTGTCTTCCACTTCCCGTCTTTATTTCTCCCTTTCTCCATTTCCTCTAAAGCTCCTCATTAAACTAACAACCTTAGGCTCTGGAAAGTTGGATGGAAGAGCGGCTCTGAGGATGAAAACCTAATGATTAACACAAACACTGGGACAGAAACATTAGTCTTGGTGCTAGTTTGAAACTACTTTTTTAACATTTGTGTTTAAAATGACTTACTGGCCTTTGTACCAGTGCCAAGATGGAGCTCCAAAGTTTTCTTGACCTTAAAGGACTTTATACCTCTGACTCAGCACTAAACCCTCTGGAGTCTTAAATCAGAAGACTGACAACAGTGGTCCTGCCCAGTTCTCAGTTATACTTCTTTTTTTTTTTTTGACTCTACTCTCAGTGCATGCGTCAATAACATTCAGATCTGACTTTCAAATATTCTGTACCTCATCTTAGATAAATCTGAGGTCATTTTATAGAACAATAAATTCTAAAATCATGAACACATGAACTATGTTTTTCAATCTGTTTAAAAAAAAAACACACAAATCATTTTACAAAAGTGTCACAGAAAAATCTGAAAACAGTTGTTCATCTGTCCATCGTCATCTCACCAGATGTTCACTCTACTATAACGCTGCATGCAACACAAAATAACAATAAAATGAATAATGGCACTGGCGGATTGCTCGATTATTGTAACAAAGCTAAAATAATGTTAAAACAAACCAGTTTTAGCTTTGAAGACTGACTGAACCAACCAACTAACCAACCAATCAATCAATCAGTCAATCAATCAATTAATCAATCAATCCATTAGATTTGTGTACATTACAAAATACTTGTGTGCAGTCATAAGTGGCTCCATGTTAGATGTCATAACTGAAAACACATCTTTTTAATCATACCTTTAAAACACTTTTTTTTATCAGATTTCATCATAATTGAATGCTCTATTTCCACAATTTTATTATTCATTGTGCTCGTCATTAGTTACGTGCAATACGGCAAACCCATGCATCATTATGCGACCGAACGTTGTCAAAATAGAGGAAGCAGCATGCTGGCGTGAACACACGCATGTTTAGAGAGCGAGAGCGACAAAAAAGAAGGAGATGAACGCTGACATGTCCTCATGCCTATAAATAGCTCAGAGAGGCTGACAGTCAGGAACAAAGCACTTTACACCAGCCATCCTGACAGGCAAAGGAGCACAGCGACAACAAGGACACGTGTGTGCATGTGTGTGTGAGAGAGAGAGAAGGAGAGAGGGAGAGAGAGAAACTATTTCTTCTTATGTAGGTCCATTGGTCCCAACAGATGAGAAACACCCTCAGGAGAGTATTCCAAAACATTTAATTAGCATCTGCACTTTATTACTGGCTGCACAGGAGTGTAGCGCCTAGCACTCCCGCCTCACACCAAGAACATCCTTTATTTGATTTTGGGCTTTGGGGTGGTCTCTATAAAGGGGTTGCACACTTGAGGAGTGGTTGTTCAATCTCTGGTTTGAGCAGCCTTTCTGTGTGGAGTTTGCATGTTCTCCCTGTGAGTGTGTGAGGTTTTTGCTTTTTGCTTTTTGCTTTACTTTCCTTCCACAGCCTAAAAATATGCCTTTTGTTGGTACAGGTCGGTCAGTGTTATGCTCAGTTTCAAATGGAACGCGCAAAGTGGACATGATCAATATGTAGATCAGATCACCACTCAATACTCAGTATAATTTGTTTTGCTTTATTGACCAAGATTTGCTATCGCCCCTCGATCTTAAGTTGCTTCCTCCCTAAAGCATGGATGGCTTTAAACAGAACTGAGGATAAAACGCGACTGCTCAGTTCAGATAATGTCGAACGCGCTCAGTTACCACAGACGAGTTGAACATTAGATTTCTACAGTGCTGCTGGTAGCATCCAGGGTTGCATCCCATTCTCACCTCCAGAACTCTTCCACTGATGTATCTACTGCAGGTCTCACATTTCACCCCGTACTGGGCGTGGTAATCTGCCTCACAGTACGGCACGCCATCCCTGCAACATGGAAAACATACAACCTGGAGTGAAAACGGGATATAAAGTAGCATTGAAAACATCATTTTGTACGTATTTTTTTGGTTCATGTGCTTCCTGTGGTTAGTTTTGTTAAAATGTAGTTTCCCTTTGATTTGTTTCTTTCAAATGGACTGTCACAACCTAAAAGTAAGAATGGACCATAAGGCAATAATTTAGCTATCCACCATAAACCTATTTCTACATTTAAAATGACCAAAATTCGAACATCAGTGATCACTATATGGACTTGCATAGAAAATTCTAAAGCTTGAGAAGGGCCAAATGCATTTACATGATCTGTCACACTCTTCCATGCGCAACTTTAGGTTTGATGTCTTGCAAGCAACACTTTGATAGATGAAAAGGATGAGATGCGGGATCAAACAACCAACACTGAGGTTGGAGGACTCTACCAATTGACTCACAGGTGCCTTTGCACACACTTACTTGCTGATGTACTCTCCTGTGAGGACCATGTTGCAGGTCCGACATCTGAAGCAGCTGACGTGCCACTGTTTCTCCAACGCCAGGAGAGACTGACCCTGCTTGATCTCGGCTCCACACCCAGCACAGTCTGGAGAGGGAGATGGCATGAAGGAGAAAGGAGGATAATCAAATGTGAAGAGGCAGAAAAATGGAGGGATGTAAATGTAAAAAAAAAGAGATGTAAAAAGTAAATGGCGCTCTCGGTGAGATTGTGCATCTTTAGACACTCTTAAGTGCTGCACTAATGTGATATGCTGTATATTTGCGTGGTTGAAGAAGAAATCACTGAAAAGGCCCAAGGCTAAAACAGTCGCATACAATCTCCCCTGCGATGTTAAGTACCTGCTTCTTTACCCACCGACACTCAAACTGTATACAAGCATATTTTACAAAAAGCAAAACAACCCACCAGCAGGCATTATCAACCACCACTGACTGGGGAAAATAGATGATGGATACCAAAAGATGCATGGCTGCGGAATGTCAAAAAGGAAAAAAAAAAGGTCAGTGCTGCATTTGTTTCTATTTGGAAGATGTTTAGCTTAGCTTAACCTTTTCTGACCCGGTCCACTGCCCCTGAGAGAAGAGCGCAGGTCACCAGGGACCACTACACCCCGACTTGTCAGCGGAGACTAAATGTGTTTCACTGTGAAAAACTGCAGTGTATTGAGCCGGGTTACTGCAGTGCAAATAAATCCAAACTGTCATTTGGTGGCAATAGTGCTGAGTGTAGAAGGGCTCAGACTGTTGGTGCAGCTGATTTTTGTTTTTTGCTTTTTACTTAGTCATTATTCAATTTCTATTTATCCCACTACATGAGGTAAGTTGTCTGAACCATGAGTCAGAGTTTCTGGCAAAATGTATAAATTTGCATTGGTATAAGCACAATTCAAAATGGGTATGTACAAATATATACTCACAGAGAAATTAAGTCATTTTTCAATTTTGTGAAACAGCAAAACATTTTTTTGCAATTGAACATACATAACCTGACCACTTTCTTTTGTTTAGATGAGAGTACAAAAATGAATTGCCATTTAAAATCAGGTAGAGTTGGTGTGGTAAAATCCTACCATCCTCATGGTAAAAACGTTGCTATGAAGCCTCAGTTTTATTGTCTTCGCTTAGTAACGGAAAACGACATAAAGCAGATAATCAACCATACCTGACTGACTTGTGGTTGACCAGTCTGTTTGGGAATTGGATTTAATATTTTATGAACGAGACAACAGTAAAAAATGAAGATGTGATTGAAGAAGATTCAACGTAAATTAGGATTTTCCAGGAGGGAATGGAAAAGCTATTTAAATATCTTTCCAGTGTTTGTTCATTGCTTGTTAATATTTACTTGTCTTTCAATCAGTGCAGAGGCTTGCTGATACAAACACAACTCATCCTTTTGAGGCACCTGTGCCTTTTACTCATTTAAAAATGTGAGAATAAATAAATGCAAAAATATGAACGACGACTTTAGAAGTAAGCGCATTGGATTGAAGATCAGAAGATATTTAAGTTCTGGATGAACTCTGTGGGGAATGCTTATCCTTTAATAAAAAAGATTTTGGAACGGTTAAATACCTTTTAGAATTTTGTTGTCACAGCAAGTGTTTTGGTCATTGTCACAAGCAATTGTTGTTATTATGAATTAGATGTAGATTCAGTTTGATGGCAACAGTGCCACAGAAAATATGAGAAATACAACCACACAGTCCAAATTATCCTTTTAAATATATATATTCACACATTGTCGCACTTTGTGCCTGAGCACATTAAGTTTATGTTTGGTAATTACTATTATTTTTTGATATTACAATAGCAAATCTCAATTTTATATGAGGAAGGTGAGGAAAAAAGAATGGATTTCTTTTCACATACTAAAACCAATCTGCAAGAGGTCAAAAGAAAGAAAAAATAGTTTCAACTGAAGTATACAACTTATCATGCTTCTGCTGTGAGTAAACGATCTGATGCAATAGTTTTAATAACTTCAATTTAGGGGCAGACAAATATTTTAGGAACGAAATTCTCATGCAAATAACATAATTACATAACAACTCAGTTTTGTACTTCAACATGTTACATACCCAAGAACACTGTAATAATTACTCATACTGAAAATGACAGTTTCATTTAAGTAGACTTTTTAATTAAAATACTTAAGAAGCACAAAATGCACAGTCAGCACTAATTTCTCACTGAGAAGGTTTTGTCATAAAACTAATGCTGGGGAAAATTAATTATCACGTTAACCACGTTACTTCAACCCTGTGTTTTCTTCACTTATTTCCACTAGAACCCCACTTTTGCAGACTAAATATACATTTAGATCGGTAAATATCAGTTCACATGATTTAGTGCATTATGTTGAGTGTCGGTGCTCTTTGTCCCACAATGTCCCGATAAGACACAGAGTTGATGGGCATGTACCTGGGGAGTCGCTTGGATTTGACTCTCCTGAATGGTGCAATCTGGACAAAACACTTATTCCGTGCCTCTCTGCCATCTGTTACTGCTACACAGCCAGTGAGCATCAGCCTTGTCTGTATGCCACGCTCATTCATTTTATAATTTTGTCATATCCTGTCCTTGTGCAAAAAAGTGGAACTATGTCCTCTTCCTCCACACGTACATCTATTAATCATCACATTTTATATGTCGGTAAACAAAAGTGAATGCATAAACTCTTTATTCTCCTCCATGCTGCGAGCTATGACAGTAATGAATGAATGATGTGTCTGTTCCTGTTGCATAACTCTCAGCTGGCATATCAACACAACAGGTTGAACCACTGATTTGACAGACTCTTGATTAGCTAAATGAGCTAATGGGACTTCATGGACACGTTGAATTAGACTCAGCACACTGCGGAACCCGCTGGCCCTAAACAGAGCAGACAGCGTGAGGCGAATGCTGGACTTACGGCTCGGCCCGTGGATCTTGATCGGTTCATTTGACTTGACAAGTGTGTGGGAGCACTGCTGGCACACGCAGTCCTTCCCACTGAACGTCACCCTGTCTCCAATTGGGAAGGGTTTACTGGAAGAAATGCAAAAAAAAAAAAAAGAGAATCAGATCAGAAAACCGGAGTACAATTGGAGATAACATTGCTGCAGTGATTTGGTGTGTTTACATTCAAGTGGACTACACACATGGGCAAAACAAATGGGTGTTGGCAGGAACATGATAGGGGTGATAGACAGACTAATAATTCTGCTGACACAAGCTGAATGCAGTCTGACAGCCTCTTCCAACCCTGAAAACACATTTGCAAACAGTTGTGATGACGGGTTAATAGGATGCTGGTTGTCGCAGCACACCTGGCTCCTCTGTGATTAAAGAGGCACTAATGTGACGCTGCCACAGGCCTCTGAAAGGATAACGGGCACTCTCAGTGAGAGTGCAAACTTATTAGGGGTAACTGTGTGGGGTGCATACTGATCTTAACCGCCTATTTCTCTCTGTCTCGCCATCGAGCAAAGCCAGCTGCCTGCTCAACCGGGGCCACCAGGTCACTATCAGATACATTGCTTTAAGACCATATAACAAAGAGAGACTGTGAATACACACGAGTGTGGACAGGCAGAGAAGATCATAGCAATACACATGCCAATAAAATCAAATTCACCATATCACGACGCACTGTTTTGACTCTCTTTCCACTCCCTTTCCAGGAGACAGATTGATTCCTTTATGACTGGAGAGGATGCAGGAATGAATGGGGAGCTAAACGGCTTAGGGAAGGCTGTTTAAAAGACATAGACAGCAGTAATCCCTTTACTCCCCCGCCGAAGCCGGGAGCCGGAGCCGAGACCCAGAGGGAGGCTTGAGTCTCCGGCAGAGCTCAGAGTCAGCACACATGAGCGCGGTACATCCGTGTACTCGCTTACTGAGGTAGAAATGAATCAAGTGCTATATTTGCAGCTGTAGAGGTTGTGAGCCATAGTAAGTCCAATTCCAAGGAGCAAGGAAGATTTTACTGCCGCTGCTGAGTGGACGAGTGGAAGAGCATGCGATGTACTACTACTATTACTACTACTATGGATAGTCATATTAACAAATTCACTGAAGTACAATCCTGTTTTCATTCCCTTTTCCCTCATTAACTCACAGCTAATGACTCTTCAGGTCTCAAAACCAATGAAAGACACCTATTTTACCAATAGCAAAATGATTCTTTTTCACTCAAGTTTCGATTACTTTTGAAATTCTCACATTTTTCAGTTACTGTTACAGTTACATGTACGAGTGTTTTTTTTTTTTTTTTTAATAACATATACCACATAGACAGTTGATCCTCTACTTGCTCTTTTTTATATCTTTGCTTCTTCTCTAAAAAACTAAACATTACGAGAAAGAAGGCATGCTGGAAAAATGCTTGGGGGAAAAAGCACCTCCCAATAGTGATTGGAGCCAATGTATTTCATCCATACAAGCTAGATTTGACATGAATATTTTCATAAAAAATAATTTACATTTTTGTCAAAGTTTTGGACTCCACAAGTACCTCCTCTTCCCATTTCCATCCATGACTGCCCATTGCACTAAACGAACAGTTGTTAGATGCCGGGGTAATGAAAAGACAATAAAATAAAACAGATGAGTAAAACAAAACAAGTTAAACTGAATCAGTAAAAAATCAGGTTGATAAAAGTAGGTCTTTGAGCAGGTCTTCAAAACTGTTACTCGAGGTTTTCTCAAAGTTCAAACTTCTTATCAGAAACAGAAAAGGAAAAATAAATAGAGGAGACATTCAGAACAGAAATGATTCAGCAAAGTTCCTGATAAAGATCGTACCGAAGCCATTCTCTTAAGCCATTCAGCCTTTATTTCTTTTGACCTATTCTGCAGCCGAAAACAGGTGTTTCTTTACTTTTATTTAATTTCAACTTACCTGACTTGCTGCATTGAGCAAAAAGCTAGACAAGTCTAAAGTAGTTTGGTTTTGAAGCCTGGAGCCTGTTTTGTGTCTTTATATTTTTTACCCATGTAAACCAGACTGATTCATTTTCCTGTTAAAGAGTCTGAGCTGTTGCAGTGTCCAACTTAAGTATCAGAAAGGCTGTGATGGTGCAGAATTGTGTCTCCGTCTTTGTTTGACCTTGTCTGTACCTGTGTGTTGCTCTCATTCCCTCAAGACACTCTTGCCTTGTCAGCCTTTCTCAGCATTTTAAATATTTACTCTGTTTACATATTTAATGCATGTTTTCTTTTTTCCCCCCAGAAACTGGCCACAGGACTAAAAGGCTATTTCTGGCTTCAGTGATATGTCCTCTAGCTTTGATCATCACCACGTTTTTCTTCAAAAAGAAAGAGCCTGCAAGCCACCTTCATTAGAAATTAAGCTTATGACAAAAGCAAGAAGGAAGACGATGAAGGATGATGTGGAACATCAGAATGATGTGGAGAATAATGAGAACAATGAGGAGGAGAAAGAGAAATAAGGAGGGATTGTTAGGAAGAAACACCGGAGCGAAGATGAAAGAAGAAAAAAGTGATACACGAAAGAACAGAGAGCAATGTGACAAGGGGCAGACGGAGCACGAACGGAGAGATTCACCCTTCGGCTTCTCGCTGTCTCTTCCAGTTGAGTCCACATGCACTGACGACACACACACACACACACACACACTGACGACACACACACACACACACACACACACACACACACACACACACACACACACACACACACACACACACACACACACACACACACACACACACACACACACACACACACACACACACACACACACACACACACACACACACACTCACACATCCCTGTCACTGCCAGGACTGCTCCACTGACTGTCGCTGGCCAGTTGGTATCAGTTCATTTCCCCCCCCTTTTTTTCCCGCTCCTCAGCTGCTGGGCATGACCACATGGTTATCAGCCAATGTCAAGCAAATATCCCTCAACAGGCAAACATCCCTCTCCTGCAGGGATATACATAAAAATCCTATTTTTTGCTCAACTAACAGCGCAGTTGTACATTAAGGGAAGCAATTGAACATAGAAAAGAAAGCACGAGTGAAGCAGAGATGTAAAACGAGGGAAGGAGCCGAACAGTGATGCCGACTGTTGATTCTGGAGGAGCTTAGTATGAGTGCTGATGGAGGTCAGAGGAGAGCTGGCCTACTTTTACTAAATCTAACAGCGTGAAACACCGCAGGTCGGCTCCTCGATTAGAATCGTGTCTCGACTAAGCAAACCGACATACTGCAATCACACATGCCTCCCTGATACTGAATCATAAGCTTACTCAGAACAATTATTACCCACACTTTAAAAAAAAAAAAGTTACCTTGCTGTATCTCACTTTGAAAGATGTGATTTGTCATATTACACAGTATTTCACGGTCATGAGGCAGAAAACAGTGACTCACATATTTCTCATTCATTGCCTCCACAAACTATCCCCCTGTTCTCTGTGCTCTCTTATATCATGCTATTCGCCTGTCAATTATAATAACGAAGCCTCACAGAACAGACACAGAAGTCATCTGATGTGCACAGGACAAACACATTTATTGTACAATCAGTACAACAGCAAACTCAATGTGCGCTGCTCGTCCTCAATGACAATGACGTGCATATCTGGAACTTTCTGGCAGTTTCAAGTTGTTCACAAATGAAATGCTGCCAAACAGTCATTTTAAAATGATTACAACAGTGGAGGTTGTGGTAATCCAATATTTTAAAGGGTAACTGAAATGTTTTTCAGATTTCATCTTTAGAAAGAAGAATAAATATGCTTTCGAAAGGTATATAACATTCCCAGATAAAAGTCAGAATTCCGACCCTTTTAATTGACTTTACATGATGCAGCAGACGACGGTATATTTGCGGGCCATAAATGTGAGCCGCCTGAGCTAGACCGGATATGACGTACGAGGGGTTATATGTCCCAGCCAAAACAACATCAGCTGATTGAAGAATGGAGGGGTTTGGCGATACAGAAGCACCTAGGAGTGATGTTAGCGAAGATTTAAGTGACGTATCGTTGGTTTTGGACGAAGATGAAGGAGAGGAATCATCGGAGGAAGAATTAGAAGAAAATCAAGGCGTTCAATACATGTTTGAGCCGTGAGTACATATTGTGTGTGACCGGGTATTTACCCGTGTGCACATATTGTGCGTGACCGGGTATTTACCCGTGTGCACATATTGTGCGTGACCGGGTATTTACCCGTGTGCACATATTGTGCGTGACCGGGTATTTACCCGTGTGCACATATTGTGCGTGACCGGGTATTTACCCGTGTGCACATATTGTGCGTGACCGGGTATTTACCCGTGTGCACATATTGTGCGTGACCGGGTATTTACCCGTGTGCACATATTGTGCGTGACCGGGTATTTACCCGTGTGCACATATTGTGCGTGACCGGGTATTTACCCGTGTGCACATATTGTGTGTGACCGGGTATTTACCCTTGTGTCAGAGTGGGTGTTTTGCAAAGTTTATTGGTCTATTTGTCTTAAGTTTTAGCAGGTTTTAAAAAGACTTACTGAAGGTTGGGTTTAAAAATCCGTTAAAAAGCCGTTTAAAAATGGTGGGGACAGAACCAGGTTTCAGGATACGTTTCCTCTTCACATCAAAACCAAGTGACTCTCGGATTGCGGGTGCTGTTTCGTAACAGTCATCCGTGAAATGTTGACTGCAGAGATAGGAGGCCTCTGTTGGTGTCCAGTTGGAGCGAGTGCGCTGCACTTGTTTTGTCCATAATCTCCTCAAAGTTTCATCTTTTGGGAATTTATGGACACTTACAGACGGACTGGGCATTTGGGAACACCCAGCCGCAACACAACGCTTAGGCATGACTCTAAAAAACTGCTAAATAACGCGATAATGCAGAGCACATGTAAACAAGACACTACGATCAGCTGTTGTGGGCGGAAGTAAATAACTCCTCATACGTCACAGCGCAAAACTACGGCAAGTTGGGAAAACTAGGTCAGATTCACAGGGCGGGAGATTTAAAGGCATTTTTAGACGTTCGGCGCTCAAGAGCAAGATAGTGGTGTGATTGTCATTGGTGTGTCATATATCATTCGAAAGGGGGAAAAATAATGCTAAATACTGGTGTATTTTAATAGAATTATTTCAGGGACCCTTTAAGTCATTGAACAAATAATTTTCCCAATGATTTTGACTGACTAGACGACTGGGGGGCAGATCTTTTCAGTGTCGATTATACAGTCAGCCTCATTTACAAAGCAAATTACAAAAATAAAACAGTTGTAATCATTTACATACACAACACAAGTGAGGCTTTTTACTGATGATGAATTCAACAGCCATATACAAAACATGTGCTTTGACTGTTTGGGGGCATCCTCGCAAACTTGCTTGAGATGTAATATATTGTGCTAATAATGGTTAGAATTATTGTATAACAGTCTTTTCAAGACATTTCCACCTTCCATCAAAGAAGATTTAATGGAAGAACTGCGATAACCTCAAAGATTATGACTAATTATACATTGTCTTAGTATCCAGACATTCGAAATATTTTAAGAAACATGCAGATTGATCAGAAAGGAACTACTTATTGAGCCTGTTTACATGCACACTAAAAATCAGGAGTTATCAGAATATCTGTGCGATCATGTAAACAGTATAACTCGAATTGTTTGATCAGACAGTGACAGCTTTCTTAAAGTGGGAAATTAGATTAACACACCAACACTCTTATGTTTCTGCACGTATACCCAGGAATAAGACTAATTTCATTCTTTCACAGTTGAAAATAATGAACCTATCATGCAAGAACCCTTAGAAGAGCTAATGCTAAGAACTTAAACATCACCTCGTTCAACAAAACATGTTCTGAAATATATTAGGAAGCTGGAATCTTCATTATTATCTACATCATTATTCATGTATTCACATAATACAAGAGAAATTTGAGAATGAATTTAAACATGGAGCCTAGATTTTTTTTCAATGATAAATTATCAAATGTTTTGAATGCATCACATATTTCTATTACATTTATCTGAATTCTCCAATTTGCCAAGTTTGTTATGGGAAATGTATGGGATAACATCAACATTTATCTGGAGGATGATGTGTGTGTTTCATACCTGCAGACACTGCAGACAAAGCACTTGGGATGGTACGTGCGTCCCAGAGCAGAGACCACCTCTCCTGTGATGAAGCTGTCACAGCGGTCGCAGCGTGTGCCGTACAGGCGCTGATAGTCCGCCGTACAGATGTACTCGCCCTTCTTCTGGAAGAAGCCAGATCGCGCCAAGTCACAGTTACACACTGTGGAGAGAGCAGGTGTGTCAGGGTGAGAATGGGTCACTGAAACCACTCTAAAACAACATACTTTTTTACATTTTACTGTATGTATCTTTCTCTTTCTTTTTTTTTTTTTTTAAATCTGCACAGATCTTATGGCTTTGTTTCCCCCCCCCCCCCCCCCAATCTCAGCCTCCTGCATGTTGCTGGTGTGTGCGACGTGTGCTTGCATATGCTGTGTGCATGTTTGTGTTCACACTTGACTGCTTGGGAAGTCATTCAGTTCCAGACAGTGGTGAGACAATTTGCTGTGATGGGAATATAATGATATAATCAGTGGGAAAGTCATTTTGGGCTCAACAACGCGAAGAAGGAGACAAAACGACAAACTGTAAGTTCCCAGAATCACCAGAACATCAACTGCTGACTCGTTACGTACTGCTGTGGGGGACGGAGGAAATGACTTGATCAGTGTGTGTGTGTGTGTGTGTGTGTGTGTGTGTGTGTGTGTGTGTGTGTGTGTGTGTGTGTGTGTATAAATGTGTACGATGAGCAGAAAATATGTGCTATGTCTCATTGCTATCCAAGTGAGAGGATATTCTGGGTGTCATGGAATAATAGTCATTGTGGTGGCTCGTCTCTCTCTGCTAACTGTAAGGCAGGGCTCAAGGTCACCACATTTCCCCTTAATAATCTCTTTTCACAGTTTGTTTTATGGTAAATATGAGAAACCAACATCTACGGAGAGTAAACCTTCACTACTGTTGAACTTCACCCTCTATTTGAGCATTACAGCCTTGACCCAGTGATTATTCCCCTGATGTGACACTGGGACTGTAATTATTGTGCAGCTACAATTATCTTGTAACTGCAGACATCCTGAAGCTGCTCAACTCGTAATGATATATGTATTGACCAACCAGCTCAGGATTTTACAAATCCCACTCTTCGCAATATGTTATTATTAATATGACCACAATGTAATTACAGCTTATGATGTCTCACGAGCAAATGGTTTATTGATCTCTATGAGACTTCCTGGTGGATTAAGGTAAAATTTACGAAAATGCTTGCCCACATTATAGAGCACACAAGAAATAAAAATGACAACAATATCATCTGTGAAAAAGAAAATTTGGACCTATACTTTTATGTGACATTTGGTCATTTTTGCTTCAAGAGAAAAAAGGTCAAATGTCTGATGACTCTAACTGAGGGTTACCTCTTAATTCTTCAGCCAAAGATTTACATATGCAGCTTAACATGTCTCCCTTCTGCAAGAACTGCTAACTATGTCTGAACTAGTGGGTGTGTGAAACTCTGGATGATTGCATAAGAAAACTGTCACTTAAATATGAAAAACAATCTCCTAAACCTTCAATCGTTTGTATCGGAAATACACTCACACATTGTTTACAAAGCTTTTAAAGCTATTTTCTCATATATAATTCAGGGTGACTAAATACATTTAAGTTGATTTCACGAAGACAGAAAAAGTAGCTTTCTTCTGCTTTTACCATTTACTTTACAAGGACGGTTTTGGTTGGAGTTGAATTAACTTAAAACTGTGAAATAATCATTTGAGGAATCCAAGCAACCTGTACAAAGTTTACATGTCATTTTGACCAAATCTGGAGGTCACTGTGTTCTGTCAAGTCAAATTTGTATAGCTAAACATTAAAAGTACTGACTTAACTCATTCTCTATGATCATATAAGTTGCCTTGATCACTTTGATCACCTTTAACTTTTCAAATCGATCTATTTCACTATGAAACACAGGAAGTCCATTAAAGTGTCTGTTATTGTTTTCACTCTACCACTTGACTCTCCCTATGTTTGTTGTTACAATTCTGAGATTGAGTCATCATGCATTGACATTGAAACAAGTAGAAAAGGCCACATTTAAGAATACAGAAGGTAGAAGTATTCTGTTGTTGGGATAGTGTGGACTTAATTACAGATCTGGGATGTATATAAATATATGTATGTATGTATATATATACATATACACACACACACACACACACACACACACACACACACACACACACACACACACACACACACACACACACACACACACACACACACACACACACACACACACACACACACACAACACACTCAAGGAAGTATTTATTTGAACTTCTTGTACCTCTGAAGTACACAACTATTTTATTATACTCCTCAATGGCACTTCTGTCTAAATCACAAATACAAATGTCTACAGTGATGTGAAGCTGCTGATTCTTATCACAAGATGAAAAAGTACAAATATAAGCTTTCAGGGGAAAACCAGATAATCATGGGGTATCAGGTTCAGCTGACAGTGCTGATTAAAAAATACACAACACTGCTGCTTTATGAGAGTAGATTGTGCCACTGTAAATACAACTAAAAATAGAAAGAAACTTGTTCCTACAGTGGAAACAAAGTTTGATACCATGAACTTGGTGTTAATAATTGGTTACATACTGCCCACGTGCTACAGAGACTGGAGTTGTTGCTTCAGGCTTTACTTTGCTCCCCATCACCACCCACTTCCCTGCGTTTGCTGGCAGGCTGAGAGTTCACACACGCACACACACACACACACACACACACACACACACACACACACACACACACACACACACACACACACACACACACACACACACACACACACACACACACACACACGCACACGCACATAAACCCTTCAAAGGGGCTCATTTAATCTCAAGCTGTTTATGAGTAGAGCGTATTGACTTAATGGTGTAATAAAAGATCAATGGGCCCTCACTTAAAAACAAAACAATCTCAGCTCCCTCAGGAGGATGGAAGCACATAAATCCATCCCCGATGAGATGGCAGGGCATGTATGCAGAGGTGGGCTGATGAAATGGGACAGTGTGTACAGTGAGACATGATCATGGATCTTTATCATGGTGACAGGTCACTGGCATCGGAGGAAGGTGGCTGGAGGAGGAGGAGGGGGAGAAGGGGATGCACGAGGAAGATTTTAAAGTAGCCTGTTCATAAAATTACATGTGTGTATGCCGCAACCACATTTCCAGAACCACTGAACAATGGCACCCAGCTTCAAAAAGTGTCCCCGCCACATTTTGGACCAGACAGGCTCTTACCAGAAACCCAAATCACAGGCTTCTAATTCCCTTCATGGAAAATGGAAAGAGGAGGGTATATATTGCCACATTTAGTCACCAAGAAAAAATGTGCTTATGGATATCCTTTTTAAAGAGAAAAATCTTCTCATCTTCTCAATAAAAATGGTCTAATTTTCACAATATGCCTCTCTTTCCAAAAATGATTTTTCTTTTTGATCTTGCCCATCTTAAATGACTGGGATCTTCTCAATTAGTCTAATTCACAACTCCACATTAGCATAGCAGCGCATGACCATATCCCAGTTGTCTGTCTGGATCTGTTCAGAACGGATTGGACATGCTGGACGGAGATTTCACTTGTTGGCTAATCACATTGTTGTTGTTTTCCCAACCGGACGATTGGCTGGACACACTGTAAAGTCCGTCCTCCCTCCTCAGTTGCCATAGGAGATGTAAACCTTCCCTGGTTGCCATAGAGACAGCCAGGTCCCAGCCTGAGTGATGAGGTGATGCTGGTGTCACATTCATAGCTGCTGTGGTCAGGCTGACAGCTGTAAATCTTAAATCTTAACAAAAACTCAGTGTGAATATCTGCATTTGCTGCAACTCAACCAACACTCACAACTAAAAGGTTCATTTGGTGATGTGATTCCACAATCCAAACACATGTTTGGGAGGTTTTGTGGTGACTCTACCATGTGTGCGACTCTAGTCTGATAAAAGCTGCTACAGAAGATGGGTGGATGGATCTTTGAAAAAGCTTCTAGCATCCCTAGAAGGGCCTCCGCCATTTAATTTGTAAGATGGTCCGTTTACTCTTGGAGTTCTTGTAATTCAGCTGTAACCATCACGCAGGCATTTTAAGCTTGTCCCTCCACAAATTAGCTGCCAGCGCTGAGGGTGGAGTTTAGCATTGAGGCTCAGCTTGGCACCAAGATAAATGGTTCAGTTACAACCACGCAACCAGCACCACATGGTGTGGACACCCACCCATAAAAACAACAGCACAGTACAACCAGCCCGAACCATTTTACTGTCCTATTAGTGGCCTTTTGGGATTCATACTGTCGCTTGTCATGGGAAAGTGTACAGTTTCCTCAATATTTTTGTTATTGTCAAAAAAAATTAAAAAAAATAAAATAGGTGCACGACACAGTGAGATTCATCAAAAATGATCTGCCTAAATCAAATATCGTCTTCTTTGCAGAACTAAACTACATCAAAGACTTCATTTCATCTGCTTGCTCATTTCATGTTCTTACCCTGAATGACACTCTAATGAGGGAAAGCAGAAGATGCTGATTCCCTGCTCCACATTGGGATTTCTTGGCAGTGCAGAAAGTTAGCATCGAGAGATCATAAGTCTAGTGATTAGAGGTTAGCATGTAGGCAGATGTCTGCAGCTGTGGTCATTAGAACTGCACTGATTAGGCATCCACAGGGGGTCTGCTTGATTGGGTATTTATCTCTAGCCAACAGACGCAATTAAAATTCGGCCGGCCCGGACCGGAACCCCAAAGTAGTCCCATCTACCCCGCCTCCCCTCTCACCCACCCGCTTCTCTTTCTCTGTCGTTCCGTTTCAAGACTCCTTCCAAATCTTTGTGGCTCTGAGCACAAGCTCTCCACTTTATCTCAATTTGCACCCTCTCTTCTCGCCACGAGAGTTGCGTCTCAATGCAACCTCGCCTTTATTTCACCGCGTCTCTGTTCTCTCTTCAACCCCTCTACAGTCCTTCTCACTTTGCCTTGTCTCTCGGCTCATTATGCGACTGTTAGGTCCTCATCATGTGCTATTAAGTAAATGAACACGCTTTGTGCAATATATCAAACTCCCCCCACTGCAGAGACTAATTGTTTTAGTGCTACTGTCAAGGCTATGCTAATTTAAAACATGTTTTTTCCATGTCCTGGGCAGACTCAGACAGGTGAGCAAAGAGTTACATATGTAATACGGTACTAGCAACTCAGATCATAAGTGCTCACCTATTCACCCTCACATCTGTGCTACTGACACGGGGTTGCTCTCGCCTCTCCCTGCTCCCCGGATCTGAGCCTCTCTGACAGCGGGAAACACTTCAAGAGTAAATAATGTGTTTTCTCAAGTTGTGCCAAAATCGTTGGGTCGGAGACGAAGCAGTCAGACGGACAGACAGGAAGAGGGGTGAAACAAAAGTCTGTTGCCACACTAGGCGCTCTGTGAGGCGCTGTGCTTGAAGCTTTAAGCCAGCTAACAGACTTGCAGAGACTATTCAAACATTATGATCTTCAGACGTGATTGTCATTTTTGCAATTTAGTAATGCGTGTCCATGGGAGCGATGAAAAGAAATTACAGTTTAAGTTTTGGTTTTGGTTTTGGTTTTCTTAATATGAGCTGATAAGGGTGTTTCTCGATGAAATAAGGTTTTAACAGAGAAAAGGGACAGCAAAAGTCAGAAGAAACTAAAATGTGAAAAAAAGATTAAAGGAATCAACAAAATACAACAAAGTCTGTGTGGTTCATTCACTGCATGCCATTCACATTGACAAGCCATAACATTATGACCACCAACAGTAAAATAAAAAAGCTACTTATTATCTCAGCCAGTAAGTAAACATTTTGTCCTCAAAGCTGATGTCTTACAAACACAAAAGAAAGGATTTGATCCAAGATTGGCAAAGACCAAATTGTGATGGCTTGAAAACTGCATCAGAGCATCTCTGAAATTGCAGCTTGTGTGACGTATTTCTGGCCTGCAGTTGCACCCATTTATCAAAAAGTGTAAAAAAAAAAAAAAGAAAAAAAAAAGGAGGGGAATTTGGTGAACGATTGATGCAAATGGTCCAATAAGCCCCACATCACAACTTCCAGGATATAAAGGAACTGCTAACGTCGTTGCTTGAGACACCTCAACACTCCCTTCCGAGATCTAGAGTCTTAAAAAGTCAGGGATTTTGCAGCTGCAAAAAAGGAAAACTACCCAATCTTAGGCTGGTTTTCAGAATGATCACCGTATGTCTGTACAAAATAATGAAATCAAGCAAATAGGGCAAAGTGCTTGACCAATGCTGCCATCCCTAAAGCCATCCTACAGGCTTGGCTGAAGAAAACCGTGACAAAAAGCAGAAGGAGATGTTGTCAGTAAAATGGACAAGAGGACAGGGAGGGCAGGCAGCCGAAGGCAAGAGCAGGGAGAAATCATGCATGAGTGACAGGATTCCCCTCATATTTGGCTTCAGGAGTTGATGAAGACAGATGGTTGCCCAATGGAGTCCCTTCATACCAGCAGACCAACCCTGCTGCTTAAACCTTCAGCTTTTAACCCTCTGAGGGCTGATAAGAGACTCAGCTGAGGGGAAAATAGGCGTGAATGAGATCAGTGACACACGCGCATGCACACACAATGCTCTCCTCGAGATGAGGTTTTGTAATCCATAAAAATGCTGTATTTCCTGTGAGAACGATGCAGTGCTTTAGTGTATTTGCGTGTGTGTGTGTGTGTGTGTGTGTGTGTGTGTGTGTGTGTGTGTGTGTGTGTGTGTGTGTGGTGTGTGTGTGCGTGTGTGTGTGTGTGTGTGTGTGTGTGTGTGTGTGTGTGTGTGTGTGTGTGTGTGTGTGTGTGTGTGTGTGTGTGTGTTTGTATAACATGCACAGACATCACTTTGAGCCAACAGACTTGCTCCCTCCTAGGGAGGTGACAAGCATGCACGCACGCACGCACGCACGCACGCACGCACACACACACACACACACACACGCACTCGAAAAGACAAGAGACACGACCACACTGTGAGAAGACCCCCCCAGGACACTGATGTTTGGAAGAAACATGCAGAGGAATAATCCCTGTCATCCATTCCGAATCCAGAAGAGTTGTCAGGGAAAAACGCTGCTTCCTGCCATGCTCCCTTCTCCCTCCGTCGAAATCTCTCCCTAGCAACCATGTACCGGCGTGGTGATTGGACTAGCCTACCAGTGGTTGCTATAGCTACAGAAAGCTCCCCTTCTTTGTAACCCTCTACATTTTTTTTCCTGCCCATTTCTCTCACTCTGTTTCTCCTCATAACCTTTTATTTCATTTTATCTTTATTCCCATGCATTTGTTGTTGGTTCTTGTATTTCTCAGAGACTTTCCCCTGTAACACAGTCTCTCTCTCGCCAACACAGCGCTACGGTACAGAAGAGTAGGTTGATGTTATTAACCCTGAGGTTGAGTGATGGAGGCTAATGGCATCCAAGGGGAGGCTGGGCTGACTGAGACAAGTCTGCAGAGAAACAACCAAACATGCTGCAATTCTATAATAACCCCAGTGAGACTAATAGCAGAGCATTAGGAGAACAGTCAAGTATTCATCTGAACTGTCTGTAAATCTCCTGTTCTCATTAAGATGACTCTATTTTCAGTTTTTGTGCAAATATCAGTGTGTTTGTGTCTTTCTGTTCCTCTGCTCAGCGTCTTGGTTCTTTGTGTCATATGAGTTGGCAGCATGGGAAAACCCACAAATATTTTGCCTTTGCATGCAATTCATGTGCGAGTGAGCTCTGCGATCGTGCCACTCACAGGCTCTGCTGTTTTTGTTGGAAAATGAAGAGGACCAATTGTGCTTCGGTGGCTGAATAAATGTGGTCACTATGTCATTGGGCCAGTATGCAAAAATCGGCATATTGTCTAGTAATACAACTCCACATCGAGCAGAACCACCACAGCTTACTGCTACGCTGACAGATACCATGGGAGCCACACAATGTAAAAATATAGATGCTGTTTGTCTTCTCTTTGTCTGGAGCTGATGCATCAGTCTATCTGTCTTCAGCATTTTCTAGACTTCTTTCTTGAGCTGATAGCACGACTGCTCCTTCATGTCACAATCAGCTCTCATATAATAGGTTCAAATGAGAGGTTAAATGCACATGATTAGTGATCCGTTCCTCCTCTGACTAATTCATGAGTGGGGAATTATGATAATGTGGCATCCAGAAGGTAATGTGGCTTTATAAACTGTGGGCAAAGATAGGAGGGTGAAATGATGGATGTGGTGGCTATATGTATTTTTACATGCCACAAGATTGTGGCTAAAAGTCACTCCAAGCATTTCTCCATTTGGGTAAAGTCAGCCCTTTAGGGGAGAAAAAAAACAGACTGGGATATAGAGAGAAAAGGGGGATATCATAAAAAAAGGAAAGGGGATGATAACTAAGATTTTTTTATCACAGGTTTGTAAGACGCAGATATAATATCACTGGTGAAGGCTGATAACTTTGATGGATGAGCTGCATCTGACATAAAAACGCTCAGCAAAGAACTAAATCAAATGTTGAAACACAAGCCAATCACTGACTCCATAAACACATGTGATAGATAAAGCAATTGGCTGCTGGCAGCAGATTGTCACTGCGAAGCAATGGTATAATACAGTTTCGCCATTAGCCACCAAATCGCACTCCCCGCATGCCAATGTCATCCTGTCCCAAGATGAGAAATTGATTTCATGCTTGAGTGACTGTCATCAGGAAAAGAAAGAGAGGGAAAGGAAAAGAAAGCAAGGGAACATGGGGAAAGAAGATCATCGAAAAGGCAGTAAGGAAATGGGAGAGAAATATTTGAGATTCTGTGAGAGAAATTTCCTAAGTCTAACCTGGGAACAGTTTCCGGAAGCCAAAATCTCAAACTGAGAAAAAAAAAAGCTTCTGGAGTTCGAAAGAACATGGAGTGTGTTTATGTGTGAGGGGGGCTCAAACACTGAACAACAAAGAGCTTTAGAAAACTGCTGGATCTGCAGAAGCCCATACAGGACAGCACATGATGGGGCAGGGATGTGGCCAAGTTTGACCACACAATAGTGTTGTGCTGCCTCACGGGAAGAGAAGTCTGTGGAACATGAGCACAGAGGGTCGTTGAATAGGTGAACTAACGTGATGCAATCAATGACAGCTTTCCATTACTGCGCCGCTGCTGTGGGGGAGAAGGCAAAAGAAGAGGAGAGAGCGAGAATCTCACTGGTACTACAGTGATGATGTAATGTTTAGGCGACACAATCGGCACCCCATCCCCCCGCTTCGTCTCTTTTCTGCTCGCGCGCGTGCTCCCCCCTTTTTCTCTGGGGCACAGAGTCGAGCCTTCCGATTGGTTAATAGCACCATAGAGATGCTGAGAATATCCACCAACCAGGGCCTGGGTGCCCCTTTACACCGTTGCCACAGCAACCCCTCACAACCACAGTGAGCGTGCGCGCATGTATGGATGCGCGCGCTCGAATGCACGAGCAGGTCTGTGCATGTGTGCGCGAGCGGCATGTGTTTTCATGTGTGTACCAGTCACACATAGGGAGCACGTAGCAACAACTCTCCAATGGTTCGCTTTCAGTGAGTTTATCTCCTGTTGTGCGTCTGGGTGCTGTAAGGGCAGTGCAGCGTGGCTCAGGGAGAAATATACAAAACTCGCACAGCTCCGTCACTCAAGCAGTGTAGAAATGCCCATGTGAGAATCTTTTTTTTTTTTTTTTACCTATTGATGGTACAACAGATCGCACAGCTCACATGGCTCGAGTGTCTAGTTTTAAGTTGAAATGTTGGTTTGACCTCTGTACAGGCAAATATATACATAGTGTTGATCATGCACTGACTGTTCAGTGGCCATGAACATTAAACATTTCAACTGTCAGATGGTCTCAATGATGATCAGTCAAGGGTTTACACCAATCACATAGAGTGTCAGCTGGATTTTAGCAAGGAGGGTATCAGCATGTATCTAATGTATACAATTATCACAAATGTATTATTAGAATTGCAATATCAAATAATTTAATCACATATTTGCCTCATTTTATGCAAGCCTAACTTCTATTTAACAGTTATTTCACTCAGTAAGATTTTGCAGTATCACCATATTGAGGCGAACATCCCACTAAAAGTGACTGAACAGCTCATGACCAACTGACTTGGATTTCATGGTAAGAACTATTAACATAATTCTGAGCGCAAATGCTCCGAGCCGCACAGCAGCATCACACATCACATTATCTGGCTTTATGATTTCTCATTTCCACATGCACAGACAGGTGATTGTCACAAGCCCCTATCAGATGTGCCTTAAACTCTGCAAACACTTTGAAGCACAAGTCAAAGAAATCAAGGAAATGTTTACCCCTTATCTTTGCAAAGTACGTTATTTATGTGAACATTTGCATACACCGTCTACAACAACATGTGGACAATTAAATCAAAAAGCAAAGTTTTTCTACGTCTTTAAACACATCATATAACAGTATAAAGTATTGTACAATACTGTATATCTACACGAACAGGTTGTGTGATTATGTCACCTCAATACTCTAGGTCACTTGAGCCCACGCGTAGTACTGTAAAGCTAGTTAAGTCAGTCTCATTAGACTCCAGTGTAGAACCAAAGTGAAATCCCCTCCAAGTTTCCAGTGCAATAACAAGCTACCTTAGCAGGAGGCTAAGTCCCCTGCAAGGCACCTCTGATCCGTTCCAATCCCCACCGTGGGCTAATAGTAGCACTCAGCATGTTCACTGGGAGATGGATGTATGTGCAGGGGTGTGTGAGTGTGTGTGTGTGTGTGTGTGTGTGAGTGTGTGTGCACAGGGAAGTAAGGATGTGACCAAGATAGATGTCATGCTTCTTCGCCACCACGGGAAATCCTTTAACATTAACATTTATCATACAAGCCAAGCGGATTGTGTGAAACAACACCTGCTGCTCCATCATTACAGCTGTTTTTGTTTTGTTTTTCCTGCTCGAACGCTCGCTGTGTAGCATTGTTATGCATCAGGTGTTTGTTTCTTACCGGTGCACGTGAAGCACTTGACGTGGAAGTGGGTCTCTTGTACTCGGACAACCTCTCCTTTGCATACTTCTCGACATCGTTGGCATCGGATTGTTCCCGAGCTTCGTTCACTGCCTGTTGAGCCTTGGTGATAAGCTGCCGAGGACAAAAAAATACATTTAAAATTCATTCAAATATCTATATTTTAACTTTAAGGCATAATTTACCCATTGTTTTATCAAATGGGTGGTCTGCACCTAATCCTAATACAGTAAGGTTTAGACTTGGCTGCATTTTAAGCATATGTGTGACAGCCAAAGATTTTAAATACCTGAGCTCTGCACTATTTTAACCAACCCAGTCTAATGAATATTTGTATATCTGACAGTATAGTTGTAGGTCTGACAGTGACACTGAATGCATAAATACACGGATTATGTCAAATACAAAGTTAATTTACATTGAAACACATGAATGTTGTGAAAATGTTATGCATTCAAATATTTAGCATTTTGTTTTAACATTCTTACAGAAAAAAATAAGAAAGAAAAGAAGTCAAATACAACTAATAACCACTCATACATCTGTCCATCCTTCCCTCCATCCATACCTCCATCCATCCCTCCATACCTCCATCTATCCATCTCAAGGCAAACACAGAGAGACAAACAATCACACACTTACACCTGCAGTTAATGCTGCGATCACCAATTCACCTCAAACACTTGTTCTTTGGAAGTGGGAAGAGTGCCAGTAGAAACCCCATGCAAACTTAGAGAGAACTGTCAATAATGAATAGGAATAATTTTATTGTAAATCAAGAATGTTCAACACGAGCCCATCTTGGGCTTTACACACAAGTTGCAAAGAAAATAGAAAAAGCTTTCAGAAAGACCTTAAGACACCTTGTAAAAAATGGTAAGAGTTCCGGTCAGTGTGATCTGAAAGTGTTGGTTCTTTAAATGCAAAAGCCTGTCACCCTTATCACCAGCAGAGCTTAAATCACAAATATACAGTAATTGGTTGACAAGCCCCCACCCCCCACCCCCATATTCTTGATGTGAGATAGGAATTCATGCCACTGTTCAGCCCGTATGTGACAAAATGCATCTGATTCAACTAAACACAATACAATATAATATAGCTGACATATAGAAATAACTTTGTCAGGACTTTCTTTAAGGTTTAAAAAGCTGCTTTAGCACATTAAAAAGTCTGCCCGTATCAATCCGTCACCAGACTGTGGATTGACTACTCTTCAGACTGTACTTGTCGGCGCACTTCACACAATAAGATCACTGTGAAGCTCTTTCAACGCTTATTCTGAAACTGTGAGGTCTGACACCTATGTAAGCTGGGTAAGCTCCAGGCTTTCTCTCCCACTGTCTCGGTTTTTCAGACAGCCATGCAGGATGACACACACACGTGCACACACATACAGTATATACAGTATATACACACACAGCTGCGCAAGTTAAGAAAGCAGATGGATCCGCTTACCTTATTATACACATTAGCTTGCATGTCAGACTCCGAGTCAGACAGCTATCTCACAGATTCAGAAAAAAGCTAGTTCTTGCATCAAGTCTTAACAAGTACTGGGAAAAGAATGTCATCTTGAGATTAAAGTTAAAAATTATACATTAATTGCATCTTGAAGGAGTGAGGAATGTGTCTTAACTTCTTGTGCAATTCGAGACTCTTTAAAGGTCCATCTCCTCCGGGATAGAAACAGATTCTCATGGATTCACATGCAGAGACTTAAATACATCATCTAGAGTTCCCACACTAAGACTATCTGAATAGCTTATATTTCAGTCTCCTATTTAACTCTATCTTCGTTAAACAGCACAAGTAGTCCGACATTTACTGGAAGGAGTATGATGGCAGAGGAACCTGAACAGCTGACTGAGGGACTTTGCTGTTTTCGTCACAGCAGCAGCAGGTTATGGGCTGGCGTGACAGAGCTTCTGATTCTATTTCACTAGTTGAATCCTTGAGGACTTGCATCACCTAAAAAGTTTTAACAACCCTGTGTATCTCCAAGCATGAGCAATCTTTACCCACTCTAAAATCCACATTGGGTGTGTGTGAGTGTGCGTGGTCATGAATTCATGGGTATAGGAAAGAAAGCATGCATGTGACTAGATGTTTATTTTCCTGTCGGGGATACGAGAGTGGGAGCTCGAAATATGCAAGCCTGATTATTCCCCCCCCCCACTCCCCATCTCCCACACTTCAGTCTGTGTCACTTCATTGTGTGCCTTACAATGCTGGCAGCACCACTGGGAACAACTGCTCCGCCAGATAAGTGCCCAATCATTGGTTCATATAATGACACACCCTTAGAAGTGTTTTTTATTAATGTAAAACCAAATGAGCAGCACAGATTCATCAGGTGTGAGTGAAAGATAATGGAACCTAATGGTATTACATGCAGGTCTGTGCCAGGACCTATTGAAAAGACACAGGGCATTCATTTACAACGCTGACCTTCTGAAACTGGGCCAAAATAAACCTCTGGTACCATAAAACATGTTTTCATAGCCCAGACAGGGAAACCTGTACAAAAAAAGAGAATATAGAAAATCTGAGCAAGGTGGGGAATTGCAGATTATAACTATGAATGGAAATTATATGCAGATAGCGGGCATTTCGTGTGTGTGTGTGTGTGTGTGTGGGGGGGGGGGGGGTTGATACATAATGCGGTTAATAAACCGGTTGAATGTACATGCCAGAAAATGCTGAGAAAGCAAAGTGTGCAGGTACCCAATCAGCTCAGGAGGTGAAGCATTATGCAACACAATCTAATTGAGTCAGTGTGTTCACTCTCCTACTGCCACCCCGTCCAAAACCCATTACGAAGCTTTCCGACAGCCTTCCAACCTTTTCCTGTGTTGAGATGTCGAGTCACTCTTGCATTGATGAGACTACAGGTGTAATCCACCAACCCCAAATCAGCAGAGAGAACCCCCGGGAGGATCCAGCCTCGGGCAGACACATGATAACAACACGGCCGCGGTCAGAGAGGCTGACAGCGTCCCCGAAGGACCCAGAGCATGCTGCTATTTCTGCCGCTGACCTGACAGCCTTGAGGAAGAATGCACTAGGAGCTCAGTCACAAAGGGTGTTTGGAGATTGTTGGTGATGAGAGGAAAAGGGGCAGGATCAAAGAAAAGCAAAGATCTTATGAAGTTAACATGAATTATTAAAGGAAAAGATGTGATGCTTTGTAAGTTTTTCAAAGTCTTGTGTAGAATTTTCCAACATGGCTATTATCATCAGCTATCATATTTTATTCAGTTCAGATGTGAGGACACATTTCAAAGCAATACATTAAACAAACTAACTTGATTGCATTATTTAAGATGCTTATTTGGCAGAAATTAAATGTCCTAAATGTTTTGTTTATTAATGTCAACAATCTAAAGTCATGTGATCACACCTGAGGGTTTTGTTATTTGCACATTTTAGAAAAAATATGACACAAAAGTGTGACACCACAGTGTTTCTACTCAGTTTACCAACAGATCTCTGAGGAGAAACGTCCAATCCATCAGAAAATATTACCTGTGACTTCTAGAATTAATGCACAAGAAGACAAACTTCAGCTACACTGTTCACAGACACAACAGGTGAGTCATTACTTCTCACATGTTTAATGTTGACTTTATGCAACTGTTTCTTATAATCAGCTTATATTATTGCTTAAAGCTACATCAATGTCTTTTCTCCCTCTGGGCTAATGTAGCCAGTAATCTGGTCACTCTATCCCTTCTCTTTATGTCCCTGTATCTCTGTCAGGACCTTGGGCCTCGGGAGTCCATCACAGCGATGATGGCGTCCAGTAGTATCGCCAACATGCTGTCACTCTACAGAGAGGGAGAAGGGTCAGACTGCTGCTGACAGTCTGAATGATCACTCAATTCTGCACCAGAAGCCAAGGTCACTGAGGCAACATCCTCAAGGACACAGCGATGCTCTGAGCTGAAGCAGTAGACTCATAATTGTATTTGTCTAAAGAAAACTAAAAGAAACCCTATTGCTTATCTGAAGAGTTGAAAACAAAACAAACCATTGTTTCCATTCTGCCTGAATGATACAGTGGCTTTATCGTCAGTGAAGCGTATGATGTAGTCAACTAAATCCGACAACAGAAACATGTGCTTAACTTTATTCTGGCCTGTAACCGTATTTCAGTCTTACACAACTGCTAATTATGAATATTCATCGGCCCATTCCAGCATATGCGTTTGCATATGTACATCTTTGTCTCCCACTCATGTTCTTTGTGTTATTAAACTAAGGAGGGATAAATGGTGTTTGGCTCCGGTTTGGACAGTTCAGCAGATGAGGCAAAGGGGAAGGAGTCATATATAAAATCCCCCCAGTTTTCTTGTGTTCCAAATTTTGATGACATCAGTGTGGGCAAAGTCTGCCTCACGCTCCACCTGTGATAGTTGACACCACCACAAACAGGTCAACTCAATAAATTGAGTTACCGAATGGACGTGTCATAAAATGTTATGTTGAACGGTCGTCGTTTCTAAATGAATGATTAAGTCCAGGAAATGTATCCCTTTAAAGTCAATCTATGAATTAAGCTGTGCTGGGGTGTAATGACAGGTAATAAAGATAATAAAGGCTTGCTCGCCTCATGGTTTGGCCTCGAACCTTTTCTGTGTTGGCGTTTCCATGCTTTTTCTCTGGGTGCTCTTGTTTTTTTTTTTCACCCAGATTCCACAAAAAAATACAGGTGAAGCTAATTCATTGGTGACTCTTAAGCTTCCTCTGTCATTGCCTTGTGACAATGCACCCTGTGTCATCTGGATTTGGCTCAGAGTTGGATAAAGTTGTATCAGAGATGGGCGGATGGAAATTGTGATTTGAATTTTTTTTTCCTCCAATGTTTTTTTTTTTTTTTTACTTTTGGCTCGAGACTGAAGCATTTTCTCCAATTCTCTCAGCTTCAAGATGCAGGTGTTGTGCATTGATGAAGATAATACAAAATCCCAATTTACACTCAAGCTGAAAACCAACTAAAACGACACAGATAGTGGAAACCAGCCACTCAGAAGAGTGGCTCTTCATGGAATATGTGAAGAAACTGCTTTTCAACACCTTTGAAGATCTATTGTTGAAAAACCATAAATATTTTTGTCAGACCTTTACAAACAAACAGAACAGATGAAATATCTTAATATCATCTGTACTGATATCATTCCTCAAATATTTTTCATAAAATTGTAGCTGATGCACCGCAACCTTTAAAAAGCCAGGGCAGTCAATTGGAAATATTACGCTGTGATAATTTGGTCCATGCCTTTCAAATATGTCTTGTCTGATACCTGAGAATTGTGCAGAGAAAGTAGAGGAGGGGAGAAGGTGAGTAGTGTCAGTGTGCAGCCTGTGATGTATGACTCTGCAGACTCTCCCCCAGGTCCCTGAGCTCAATGATCAGTGTATTGATCAACATGTGTTTTATCACTCCCCAGAAACCGACAAACTGTAGACATCCCATGCTGTATGGGCATGCAGGAATCTATCGTTCTAATTATTAGATATTATTTTATTGTTTTCTTCTGCCTATGTATTTAAAACAAAGGCTCTTTTCATCCAACACTGACCTGCTGTACCCACAGTGTGCCAGCCAGGCAGAAAATAAGAGTCGGCCCGCAGCCACACACTAAAGCCGGTGACCATGAGAGATAGAAGGGATGGAAGATGAAGACAGACAGTCAGAGCTGTGTGTAATTACTTCATGTGTGTCGATGGCCTCTGGGCACTCACACCCACTGCAGCGGAAAACCGTGCACACAGCACAGGCTAACAGGCCCATTCATGTCCAAACCTTGAGAGACTGGAAGGGGGGCATGAGGGGAGAGGGGGGTCGTACAGAATGCAGGAAAGGGGAGAGGATGGAAGATGTTCTTTCCTCAGCTCAGACACCTGCTGAGTTTCTACGCCTCAAGCGAGAGCACGGACACATGTCACATCACCATCTACCAGCTGTGACAGAGCTGACACACACAGGCACGCACACACCCACACTCAGTTAAATGAAGACATGCATAGTCAGTCACACACACACACACACACACACACACACACACACACACACACACACACACACACACACACACACACACACACACACACACACACACACACGCCACATACCACACGTTGACAGGTTGTTCAGGTTGTGCACATGCTTTTAAAACCCAAAAAAAAAACATTGTGACAACACTGCACACGTTGGCTGCGTGCACTCCTCCCCTCTCTGTGTCAGCTGAGAAAAGAAGCATTTCAAAGCGAAACAAAAGAATTACAGTCGTCTTCTCGGGGAAACCACAGCACTACTTGCAGCAGTAAGGCGGAGGCTGAGTACCAAAGAGTTGGGAGAGCAGGATGAATAATGTACAGCCACACAATGACAGGCCAGATTATGAACGATGCCATTATACCGGAGGGCGGACAGGAAGCGCCTGACACCATCACTTCTCAGAGCACCTGGTGCACATCAACTCCAACTGGCCCCAGTGACAGCTGGGGACAGGGAGCAAATTGTCTCTAAGAGTTAACCTTGAGATCTACACAGTCTGATCTGAATCAACCGGTGATAACTTGTAAACACAACAAAGCAGGGGGAGAGGCATGCAACTGAGTGCACACGCTCACATGGCTGACCCTGCAGCCACACAGGGAAAGCCCTGATTCAGCTGAGAGAGGATCAGGGTCACAGTCAGCTGATACAAGGTCAGCTTAGCATCATGGCCGTCCCAGGGCGCTTCCAGGGCGAGCATGACAGGAGCCCTCGGGCTGTCAGATTTGTTTTTCATGTGCTGCATCACAAAAGAGCAGGAGACCAGTGAGCGGACAGGTCGGAATCCTCCAAGTCATGAGCTCCCTGGTCTTACCATGAAAGTGTGAGAACAGGGGGACTCTCACCTGCAGGCAACAACTGTGGAAAGTAAGCATAAATGGGTTGAGGAAGAAGGAAGAGAGGGGGATGAAAGAGTGAAAGGGTGAAGGAGTATTATGAGGTACCACAGCTGTTGTATGTGGATGGAGAATCTTAAAAATGCACCTCCGTGTGTGAACTCAGTGCAATTGGCACTTTGACCTCTTGATATATTTAGCTCTATATCCTCTGTGGACATGCTTCAAGAAGTCTATTATAAAGGATTGGCACACATTAACAGAGGTTCTCACATCAGTCATGTTTTATTTACCTGGATAACATGCATGAGGGAAAATTTAGATTCTTTCATTTTGAAATATTGAATATTTTCTTTATTTTCTTAATGCAAAAAAAAAAAATACTGATTTAAAGTCTATTAGTTCTGAAAGCACTCGCCTTTTTACTCTGTTTTGTTTGTCCTTGCGCTTGTGGAGCGATAAAGCGCGCAAGAAAGGACTTACCACTGGAACTCATGATGCCCAACGTGTTCTCATCCAAAACAAAGCGTCTTCGTTGAAAAATAATCCCATCAAGCGCGAAGGGGGATCTTCACTGACCAGTTTACTTCTCCGAAATTTGAGTGATTAAAAAAAAATGAAATATCCAACAAACGCAAACGATGCTCCCTCCTCGCTCTCAGCAACACTGCTTCCAGCCAAGTAACGAGAAGGTGGACACAGGCACATCAATGAGGGTAAATACACAGACGCGTGGATAATTCCCGTAATTAGATTTAAAATCCAGACTGGGGCTGCTCTTCCTCGCTGCGTACAGTCAGGGTAAGACAGGCCAGTGACAATATAACGCTGCTCACTCGGATTCCACCTTCACATAATCGCTCCGGGCTGATTCCAGCTCCGCCGCGCTCCCCTGCCGTGCCACCGTGCGCCTACAGCGTGCGCCTCTGACGCGCGCCCCAGCCTTGCCACTGTGCGCTTTCAGCGTGCGCCTCTGACGCGCTCCAAGCGCCGCACCCGCGACACATTCCGGGGCTTGCTTTCAGAATAAAACTGAAGAGCGACAAAAAAAGAAAACAAAAACAAAAACAAAAAACGTATCCTCATCTTAATTGATTGGTGCAGGCTGGATTTCAGGTGTTCCCAAATTTGTACACGAGTCGGTTTTTATATATTGGCAGAAAACAAGCATACATTTATGATTACAGACGTTTGATTATAACCTACTCAACATGCAAAGAATCAATAAAACATAAGAAGGGTGTAATGGTTTGAAATCTTGCCATGTGAAGAGAACATTATATGTGTCAGGCCTTTCTATGTGGAGCTTGCATATTCTTCTGATCCGTACGCAAGTTTTCAATACCAAAACCGTGCATTTGAGGCTAATTGGGCCCCCGATGTTTGTTCTTGGTGTAAGTATGTCAGAGTCAGTCCATCCTGCTTTCACCTATTGTCAACTGGGATCACCTCCGAAGCTCAGCAACCCAAAGCTGGACAAAGAGAGAAGATGGAACACATTATAGAGCTAAATTCTATTATGGAAGTAGGAATAAAGGGGATTGAGATAAATAAAAAAAATCTAAATAGAATAGCAAAAGTCTGCAATATGTATATATCTATCTTTATATGTTACGTTGAGGGAGAATATGAATATGAGCATAGTTGTGATAGCTGTGGCTGTTTGATAATTACAGCCTGTTTTGATGTCCAGTGCAACACCTTGACTTGAAAATGGGATGTCAGTTTTACATAAATGCCTACATACTGCCTACTTGGGCACAATCTATCTGTTGATATCAGTAAAATGAGTAAAAGCTGTGATTTATTTTGTTTAAAACATTTGTTTTGTCATCGCCAGCACACGTGTAACCTCTACTAATCCAAGACGATTGTTGTTCAGTCTTTTTTCTGAACAATGCTCTTCCTTTATAATATCCCCATATCATAGCAGGTTTTTTTTTCTTTCAGCATGTTCTAGTTTACAACTTTCATTTCATGTGAAGCCAAAGAAGGGGGAAAAAACAACCCAAAATGTAACTTTAACCATTGAATCAGCATGTACAAAGTTGCATATTCCATATTTTCATTCAGTTCAATTTGAATCACAATGATGAATATTCGCCATTTTGTTGTTTGACCTCAGTATTATATCCTATAAAATAAATCAGGTTTTAATATCCTACTCAAGTCCTATAATATGAGTTGCAAGTTAACACCCTATGAAGTCAGGTGTAATTTCCCTTTTTGCCTGATGGGGATCGAGGTGGTGAGATAAAGCAGATATTTAAGGTGGAGAGGCAGACACAATAATGACTGCCTTGTTATGAAAAATTCAATGACATAAAACAATGAAATAAAACGTAAGGTGGCACAGTACTATCTATTTTTTATTTATTTTGAAAATAAAGCATCACTCTTTCCTGTATTGCTGTGTGATTTTATGGGTAACTTGGTTGCTCCTGTTAGGTGGGCGACGTCACTCTGAGCTGCTGTGAAGGCTTTGGGGACACTGAAGCCAGCATCACACCACAAGAAGTGATGCTTCTTCTAAAGTCCTCAGTCATCATACAGTTTTAACTCCAGGTGATCACAAGTAAAAATAGAAATCTTCCGCATTTGTATTTTCTTGGGGGTGTGGGGGACTTGGCAGAAGAGTGTAAATCAACACCCACCTCCTATCCAGGGTATGTAAATGTAACACGAGACATATCGATGTAATGAGTCCAGCAAGGCTTTATTAGAAGACTTGGTTGATTTTGCAGTGCTCGGTTGGGCTTGTTGCTAAAACTGTTGTGACACCGCCCTCTTCTGGATAATCGACGTAAGCAAATTAGTTTAATTGGATTATTTGTTAAGCCACGAAAGCCACTGCTATAGAAAACAGGTTAAATGTGCCTTCACTGTCCAGTGAAGTTAAGCCACACACTACAGCTCAAATACATTCCATGGCTCAGTGTTTAATTCAATGCATCCATGTGGGAAGATCTCCATCTAATGGTGAAACATCGATTTGTACACAGTGAAATATAAACTATTAGGGCTGGGAAAATACAACCACACGACAGAGAAAACTGATAAGACTTGTTGGTGGATTAAAAACAATATTTACAAAAAGTTTAACATGACATTTTGGCCTCTAATCATATTTCTATTAACTGATCTAAACCTCTACAGATGAGATGCAACTTAATCTACGAAGTTAATTACCTAGGCTACAATCAGAATTTTGATTGATAGATTAAAATGCACATACATCTAAAATGGATGAAATGTTTATTGTACTTTGTGTGTCTTGAGTTGAATGTGTGTTTTGTTTATATGAGCGTAATGAAATGCCCTGTCTGTCTGTGTCCGGAGGAAACTCTGGTTGTAGAGCTGGACAATGAGGGGATGTGAGAGGCGCCATCTCTCTTGCTCTCTCTCTCTCTCTCTCTCTCTCTCTCTCTCGCTCTCGCTCTCTCTCTCTCTCTCTCTCTCTCTCTCTCTGATATACACAAAGACACAGAAGAGGTCAAGTTTAACTATTAATAACCGTCAATTAACCATTAATTTGCAATTCAATAACCATCAATATCTTCTAGAAAAAACAACATTAGCAAACCAAGCATAAATTACTACTTTATGAAAGAGAAAACAGCATGGTAGAAGAAGTAAGGGGTGCTCATCCCTCACTTATAAAACAAACTGTGACCTAAAACAATATGCCTCCGCTATTAAGTCTGAGTGCTCACAGTGTCCTAGATTCCCCTGAGGTTGTACGTGTGCTGTTCAACTTCTCATGACTGCCTTCATGGATAATGATTTACTCAAATTAGCCGTCATACACAGAGGCGTGTATGTGTGGCGGTATGTAGGTGAAAACTGTGAGGACGCGACATGTGCCGGGTGCGGATTGTGCCCTTGTGTCAATCCTGCGATTGTGCTTTTGTCCTCCAAACTGATGGGGCAGAAAAACAGGAAGCTGGCCTTCCTGTGCACTGAAGGCAGCAGTGCAGGAGGCTGTCAGGTCAGCGCCGTATTGTCACTGTCCGCCAAGGCACCGCTGTCCCCTGATCGACACGAGAGGCAAACATCCCCTCATGTGTTTTCTCATTGGAACAAGCCATATGGTTGACATTGCTCGTGGTGTGTCGAGCGAAGTAACTCTGCCGCTGTCAGCAGAGCTTTATATGAGTTGCTGAACACATGACCGAGACATGATCCTAATTCTCCTGCATCCTCATGTATGGCTGCATTGTTTCTACTTACTCATGTTTTTTTTCTAATAGAGGTAATGTGTCTTTTGTTTGTCAACCACGCTGAGGCCATGCGTCCACTATCAGTCACACTGATCAGCTGTGTACTACATTCTCCACTAAGGCTACCAATCCTTGCCCTTTGTCCATCCAGGGTAAAGTTCACTCACACACCAAATGTACCATCCAGCCCTGTGGTGCTGCAGTGCAATCTGACTATTCCTGTCTATTTCTAATGTGTTGCTGTTTAGCACACCCACATTCCCTGTCAGTCTAAGACACACACACACTTTTGCAAACAGAGCAGAGGAAATGGTCTGTGTCCTGCAACCAGGCAGAGCAAATTGCATGATCACATATGCAGTTCAGGGCCGATATTCTGTGTTCAGGGTGACTTTGTTATGGTGTACTGAGGATACAAAACATGCTCCATAGTTTATATTTAACTTAGCAAAAAAAAAAAAGACATTTATAAAGCAAAGTACTGCTGGCCAGTGGGGCCAGAAAACTGAACCTTCCCACAGGTGGAAGTGACCCAGAAAGTGATGACACAAGGTTGCTGCTGTTATAGCTCGTTGTATGCATTTTCATGCAGCACACAGGGGTGAATACTTCACATTTCCAGGGATCACAGAGCATTTTGTGGAATGCAGACAGATTTGTATGTGGCTCAGCCAGCAGGACTGTATAAAGGCGTTACAGCTCAGGAATGAGGAAGGGCAATTTCTCAGGTATGCCCTCGACGGTGGTGATCACCAGGTGATTGTTGGTGTCTTACAGCTGTTGTCATCACTGCAGGTTCGTCAAGCCCAGTTGGCGCGACTGGTGATACAAAAATCAGGAAACACACAGACTGGCTTGGTAGTTCTCATAGAGCTTTTACGAAAAGGCATCTCTTGATTGCCAAGGCTGTGTGGCTTTGAAAAGCTGATTAAAATGTAACCATGACGTTTTTGTTCAGGCCTCTTAATAGCCTATGTTTGCAGTTTTTGAAGAGAGGAGAGGTGTGTGTGACTCCAAAAAAGAGAGAGAGGAAACGAGGAGGCTGTGCCACTGAACTAAAGAGTTGAGATGGGAGGAGTTACAGCAAACCTTCCTCTGTCAGTGACATGCTGTCTTGGGTATAGCCTCTGAGGCTTCAGGCACACACACTCACACTCAAACGCTTCACGCAGCAGCTGACGTGCGCACTAGATTTCTCTTTTTCCACTCCTGCGTTCTTGACAGCGGAGAGTGACAGCAGTTTTAGCAGCTGTCGCAAGAGGTGGCTCCCCAGTTGAACGGTGAAACCGCACATGCAAGAAGATACATGGATAGACACCCGTTCTGCCACGCACATGAGGAATGAATCGAAAGGGGAGACCTGGAAACAGCACAGAGGTATGGATTGCCTTTTTCTCCCTGGCTTTGAATGCTTTATGAAGCTTTTAAAGGCAAACTGTCATAAACTTTCTGTTTAACAAACACTACTATTTACTCAGACACACAATCATAAAATCACTGTCAATCCACTGTGTTCAATACTGAGTAAATCTGTAAATCTGTAAAGCTATCATAAGCGTTAATCGTTTACTAATCTGCAGTCTGAACGTTCCTAATGTCTCTATTACTGGTCTACTAACACACGGAGATAAACGTGAATGTGATAAGATTGCCGCTGTTCACTGCCATGATGTTTGTTTCAGAGTTACAGATGCGGCTGTACAACAGTGAGGGAATCTCCCTGCAGGGAGCTCGATCTCAGACACACAGGCATGTGAGTGAGCTGACAGGGGGATAGTCTAAACTTAGAGACCGTAGCCTCTGTCTCATGTTACTCCCTGCTAATGCTTCCTCCACATATTAAAAATCTACAGGCCCGTGTTTTTCAAAACACACATAAGTTCAGAAACAAATGCCTCGAACAACCCCATGCTTGTTACGCATTTGCATAGAGCCAGCCAGTGCTGACACCATATGTTTCTCATTAGGGTGACTGTTATTGTCATGGGCCGCTGAGTGTCACAATTGCAGTCCGAGGCTTTGCTGTGGTTTTAAACTGTGTTGAGTATATAAAGGTCACTTTTGGTATGTGGTCATTACACTACAACTCCTGTGATTACAGGTGAAATGTTCTGTGTTGCCGGCTTGATAGCTCTATAATCACATTAACTGCTGTGCTGTTGCTGTGGCACAAGGTGTTGTCCGGTTCTTATGGGTGATGGGTGCACATATTGTCTGATTTCGCAATCATTGGTCGTTTGCGCAGCGCAAAGGGTGAGGTTGAGGGTGAGGGTTAGATTGTTGCACACGTTGGCAATCACACAGGTGTTGGTCAATCACGCAGGGTTGGGGTTAGGTTAGCACACGGATTGGCCGATCACGCACATATTGGCCAATCGCGCAAGCATTGGTTGATTTCCGCAGTGCTAAGGGTTAGGGTTAGGGTTAAGCTGTGAAACCAACTGATCTTGGTGCAAATAACCGATCTGTTATTTGCACTGTCGATTGCGCAAATCTCCTAAAACAATTTACTTAGTCATTCCTCATAGGAAGGGTTTAATTTTCACAGCCAGTTGCCAGGAAACCATAGTTGATTACAGGGGACATTTTGGCATACCGTATATAGTTTCAATAAACAGAGGAATGCATTGTGTTAGCGGCAGTCTGCGTATGCTTTAAAGTGGTTGTCAGTGGTATTAACTGTTGAGCCTTTGTGCAGTGTTTGATGATAACAAATGTCTGTGCATGTGACTGCACATATGTTTCACTATGAGAAACAAGCAGGAGAGCAGCTAAAGACTATCAGGATCTGCCCCGACACGCCTTTGACCTGTTTACGGCTTTCCGCCTCACAAGATACACATGCACGGTCTCAATCGTGGGCATTCAGCCACCACATAAACAAGATGGAGACACTGGTCACAGAGAAGTATATCAAAGTCCCCTATTTGGGAGAAAACTTAACAATAATCAAAGCACATGAAGAGGAACAAACTCTGTGTTCTCATTTATCTGTGATTATGTGCAAGGGCAGCTGACAGAAGTAGAGCATCAGATGTCTACATTACCAAATTGATCAAACACAACAACACCCGGGTGTTAAAAAATATTGAACTGATATGACCATTTACCAACATTTAGATATATTGTAGGATCCAGTGGATGATACTAAAAATACACTGTTCTATGCTTTTGCCGCCTGATTCAGACTTGCAGCTGGAACTTTGAATTTCCAGGCTCAAGTGTCACATAATCCCTCAGCTTTCATGGTTTTCCTAACTGATCAAACAGCACGTTCCACTTCCTCTCATATTTCTTTTAAGTTAATAAATATGAAGTATTCAATAAACATCCGTTTGCATGTGTTTTTTTAGTTGAAATTTTACAATTTTCATTGTTTGCTATGACTTATTAAGAATGTATTTAAAATGACTGGCACTTGGCACAGAACAGTCAGTTTTTTCTCTCAGACTTGCACGCTTGGCAGCATGGATTCAAATCTGCGGATACAATGGCTGCTTTCTGGTGGAACTAAAGAACATTTGCCATACATGCCTTGTTTATTCTTTATTTTGTCCAGTAGGACTTAAAAATTGAGGTATTATTTGCTTGTTCATTTTATATCCACAAGACATATTTTTGGTTACCATTCCAACAGTTTTGAAATACATTTTGTACCACCAAAAAGAGAATATTTTTGTCATATTGAAGCATGTTGAGTGCCTTGTAAAAAGCGTATGTCTTTGGTCATAGAGAGATGTTATATGTTGTTATATGATGTTATAAAATGGAATCGTCTATCCATGTGGGATAGGCATACTTTGAATATATCCCAACTATAAAGTATTTTTGAGTGAAGTTTGTGTATTATTCAAGTATCTTGAGGCTACTTTAAAAAAAAAAAATCTAAATTTGGGATTAAGGATTAAGATAAACAACCTTACTGGTTATTATGTTGTGATATTTCATAACAAGAAAACAAAAGTCATGAAGCATAATTGATATCTTAGAAGTTCAATCTGGAGTATTCCCATGAAGTTTGTATAAAGACTTACCAGTAGTACCTCTTTACAGTACAAATGATACTGATCTGTATTTTCCATCTCTTCAGCCATTTGACATTAATGCATTGCAGCTGGTTGATTAGCAATTGAAATGGAAGCTAAACAGTAGCACTACATAACTCATTGTTTTGCCACTCAGAGCAATTTCCACAAATCCATCCAGAAATCGATTATTTTGGTTCACATCCTCCTCTTGTGTTTTGGTTGCAGTCAGCGTCTGTCTCATGGACAAATCCACTCGACACTCCGTAGCACCCAATGATTGGCTATCACAACTCAGCATTAGCACCCACACATTTCCCACAGAGGTCTGTAAGGCCCTAAAATATTGTGAAAAATACTGTCTTGCTCCTAAGCTGTTATGATACCAGTGTTTGCTTGTTTCTACAACCTTCAACTGACAACAAAATAAGGCATTGTGTTGGAGGAGTTTTGTTTGCTGGTTGGTGACCACACTGGAGTGTCTGTACTTACATACTGCACAAACAGACAAATGGTAATGTGAAAAGTACAGATAAGTACAGATACCCAAAAGCACAATATGTTGTGTTTTTATACTTTCATTGACAAAAATGTGTTATTTTCTATATATAGAACAGTAATATTATGGCAATTCAAAGCGATGCTGGTGGCAAATGGCTGGTCCCTAACCTTTTTTCCAAGCACCTCACACCTTCAATTGAAATATATTTTAACTATATGCATATTCTAGAAATGATAGTATGACTTGCTTATTGCCTTGAATATAAGTGAAATTGTCATTTGAAAATTTTATACAAATAACTCAAAACAAAAACAAATACAGCTTTTTAATTGTTTTGTTCCATTGACTAAAATTATCACGAGAGCTCATAAAAGCTTAATCGGCACTAGCAGGCATAAGTAGCTACCAAACACATGTTTAAACGCTGTAAAGCCTATGGCTGTGTTTACATGGAGACATGATGGAAATGAAAATGCTGTATATCGGAAGACTGATCTGATAAAGTCAATTCAGAGAGAAATTTCATTAGGAACGAGGGGTGGGTTATGTGATCCTTATTACTGATTCAATTTAAACACTCATTCCCGGTCACATCCTGCTCCTTGGGTTGAAATTATCCACATTATGTTTGTCTGTTTTCTAATGTCACCACATGAGACTTCGCACATATGTGTAGATTCATCAGACGATGATGCTCTGAAATGTATAATCGTCTCTTCCTGATCAGGGCCTGAACACGGAGAATGCCTCTTTGCTGTTACAGTTCTGAAGGAAACACAACAAACTCAATTAGTCCAGATGACAATCCATCTTGAGTACTGGTGGACTTCCTGCTAAAGCTGGATGAGGAATCATGTGCTCATGTCACAAACAGCCAACATCAATTCAATTATTTTCATCATGCCTTTAGTTTGTTTATAATTATTTTCTGTTTCTTCTCTTCAGGCAAGTAAGCCTTTTCAAAATAGTGTACCTTTGATGGGATTCAATGGATTCTCTGGTTTTGATCAGAAGTGTCATATGGTGGTTGTGGATGACGTGCCCTTTTATCAGCTGGTTTATTGACATCAGCTGATAAAATGACACATTGTAAAAAGCCTACATGCCTGAAGTCAAGAAAGAGAAAATACTTAGCTAACATCACAGTGCAGACCATCATGGGATTCATTCACTGATCCACACATCAATCTGATCACTTTATTAAGTGTTTATATACATTGATTAATCTGATATCTTAATTGAAAGAGTTCAGTCAGATTGACAAAAAAAGGCCATGTAAACACAGATTATTATTGAATAAGGATCCGGCCCTGTCCCCATCAGGTCTGGTCTCTCCGCCCCACCTGAACTCCCACATTTGCATCTAGCACTGAAACACAACTCCATGACTTCAGTATCACCTGGAATAATTACTATTGCCTGAGTGAACACAGTACTGAAACAATAATGGTAGATCACACTATAGCTTCCAGTCCACAGGCTGTAAACAACATAACAAGTCTGAGTGGATCCATTGCTGCATGACAGGCTCAGTCCTTGTCAGGTGGTAAAAGGTGGCGTGAGGTCAATGATTTGCACCTTGTCATGGCGGCAGATTTTAAGAGGAGACACGTCTGAGCTGAAAGCAGTCATAACTTTTATCTATTTCCTCACCAACCAATCACCATTACCAGCATCAGTCCATTTCTTCACAGTGACCTCATTGTGTAGGATAAGACTCTCCCTCTGTGCTTGTGTCATATCTGTTACTCATCTGATGGGGTGGGCAGAGTTGTGTTAAATTCTCTGTTGGCGATAAAGTGATCCTCAATCAGTGCCACCAGCCAGCTCTCACCCTGCCTCTGCTATGACCTTGGAGCTTGTCCCTGGGTGGCATTGCCTTTCAGTGGATCAGCAATACATTATCCCACTAACGCAAACAAAAGACACACACATATTGTCTGTGACACACATTCTGTGCATATTTTTCGCTGACCTGGACGCACACACACACACACACACACACGTTCAACGGAGGAGAAAGTCTCGCTGAGGCCCCCACCCCACGCAGACTCATACCAATTGCAGAGAGTGCTTTGTGCATTCACAAACTGGGCAGCTACTGAGGAGAGATAGAGAGCGAGGGAGAGACTGGTGGGAGGGGGAAGATGGAGACAGCAAGAGACAGAAATATTGCAAAGAGACGCAGACCAAGACAGAGCAAAAGAAGAGATAAGACATGCGGCGGGACGGGACAGTAAACAATAACTGGTAGAAGGACACCGAGAGCAACGCCGGAAAGGGACTACAGAAATAGGAAGGGAAATTGGGCTGGTCCAGCAGGGAGGAAGAGAGTGAATTGCTGTTCAAGAGACTGTGGGGAAACTGATGGGATGGCATTGATCCCTGGGAGCTGCCGGCTCCTGGGCCAGATGGCGTCTTGTTGCTGCAGACCGCTCCTCAACTCTGCCTGTTGTGGACCGCTCATCAAAGTCTGCCTCTCCTCCTTCACAGGTCGGTCCCAGTCCGTCATGAGACGGGCTGCCACGTTCAGATAGACAGGAGCGTAGTTCTATATGGCCCATGGGTAACACAGTTAGCCACGAAGGTAAAAAGGGCATGATGTGTTCCTGCACTGTAGCCGCATGACTGTGCTCCCGTTGACTCGAGCAGTCCCGCTGGTGCTAACTGAGCTCTGTGTTGTGGGTTGAAAAGAATAGGCTGTTGTCCTCTTTGGCATAATGTCATGTTGCGTATTGTGTCCCTGTCTTGTTTTTGAATGCTTCATCTCATCATAATAATGCTGTGTTGTTTTTCTTCTACTGACAAAGTATGTTGAAAATGTAGAGAGTGGCGATTCCCATCAAAGTTCTCCGTATTTTGTTTACCTTTTTTTTTTTTTTTTTTAAACTTGTGTCCAGTGGTGTTACTGTACTGACATGAAAATGTGCACTGAAGAGTCAGAATCAGGCCAGCTGTGAGTGGAGCCTAAATATTTTTTTCTGATGTCAGTGCAGCTGTGTGTGTGTGTGTGTGTGTGTGTGTGTGTGTGTGTGTGTGTGTGTGTGTGTGTGTGTGTGTGTGTGTGTGTGTGTGTGTGTGTGTGTGTGTGTGTGTGTGTGTGTGTGTGTGTGTGTGTGTGTGTGTGTGTGTGTGCATGCGTGCATGCGTGCGTGCGTGCGTGCTCAATGTCATTGTATCCCCTCAAAGATCCCTCACACTAACCAACAGCTCCACTCTAGTGTTCCTTAATGTTAACACCCTCCGTGTCCCATAACGTGTTTTCTTTAAAAGAATAGTCGACTGTTTTGAGGTTTTCTCGCTCACATATCTGGGAAGTGAAGCTACAGGCAGGAGACAGTGAGCTTGTGTTGCCTGGAAAACTCTCGGTTATATACAGAAAGCTCCTTTGACCTATAACTAATTATTTCTGTTTAGTTTGTAGAGCAATTATCATAAAATATAGGCCTAGATAAAATGATTTCCTGGAGATTCTGGAGGTTACCTGGTAACTGCTTCCTGTTTAAGAAATAGCTCTCAGATTTGGTCCTCGCATAATTCTATCCTGCTTATGGAAACTCATGTGATGTGGATGAATAGCTCATCGTCTTATGTGAAGCGTGATAGGAACTCATTGACTACACTGAGGTGTGTTTTGGCAGTGACAACTCCAAAAACATGCAGGAATAGAATAAACAACTCCGTGTAGCTCATAAAAAACTTCTGCTGGTTTCCTCATTTGACTCCTTCCTGTGGAATATGAAGACAAGTTTTACAAGCGTTAACAAGTTGATATTGTTAATATTGTAAAAGTTATAAAAGTTGATATATTTGATCTTTGGAATAAGTATAGTGACTGCTGGCTGTAGCTTCATGTCTTTTGTATTGTGTGGGAGCCAATGTATGGGACTATTCATTTAAGATGCACTGGTTGATATTTGAAGCCATATTATTATTATTACTATTATAAGTATTTGATTATTAATCAATAACCCATTAAGTGCCACCTTGCAAACTTTGCGTTGGAGTTTTCATCATCTCGATGCAATGTGATCTCAATTGTTCCAAGGCAGTTTCTGCCTCTATTGCTCCATCTAATTGAAAATGGGTAATCAAATTTCATTTGTCTCAAGAAGACTTGCTGATGTATTTGATGATCTTAATGGGTTAAAACCACAGAGGAAGTGGAGTCTGTTCAAGTTCAGTGTTGTAGTACTGTTTTATTTTTGCATTTTTCCTTTGCATTCACAGACATCTCTCCTGCAGAGCTGGATGCTCTTTGGAGGGAACCTCCATACACCCTTGGGGGAACTAATGAACACTTCTCAGGAAATGACATCATGACTCAAGGTACGGCTGCTGAATTGAAAGGAATTGTCACATGTTGTTGGCGTCTCTGTAAATCAAAACTCAAATCGTTATAAAGTGTTTGATTAATTTCTGGTCTAAACTCATGTCAGAAGAAGCAGCGTAGAGTGGTCACAAACTGAGGAAGTGTTTGGGGATATCCTCTCTGTACAATGGAACAAACTGGAGGAAGCCTGTCACCAGCGTGTTACCGAAAGTAAAAATAAAAATACTGCTGGCTATTATGATGTGTATAATACTGTATCTGTCAGAAACCTGTTTCTTGTAACATTTAAGAAAAATTATTGTCATAACCAAAGTGACACTGCTGAGTGCTTTAATGTTGTCTTGTGTCAGGATTTGATTAAGTATTTCAGATAAGAGTTGGAAAACTTTCCTAACTTCAACCCAGTTGCTTACAGGATACACTTGAATATAACATGAGCGAGATGACTAAGAAGCTTCACGGGCAGTGTCAGTGCATTTTTATGATTTGCAAATCAGTTGGAACCAACATTTCAGTTCATCTATCTTTAACACCATGTCATTCCACTTGTGGGGCACTGGAAGCCGATCGCAGCTGACTATGCCCCTGGACAGGTTGCTGGTCCATCACGGGACACAGAAGGACACACACACAACCAAACACATTGTTTTTGAACTGGAGGAAGAAAAGAGAACTAACTGGGGGAAAACTAATGTACACACACCAGGGAAAATGTACAAACATAGAACAGCCTGAACTCCAACCTCTGATTGTCCTGCTTCACCAGTTTTCAGTTTTATTGATGAAATACCGAGTAGTCAGTTTAAAAAAAAAACATGAGGACAGTCAAAGCACATTTGGTGTCTCATGATGAAACGTTTTAAAACTACTGCCCTACTTTTTCAGTAGAACCTGTCTAAAGACTAAACACAAGCATTGTTTTCTGAAAAGCAAGCAGTGATTGTTATCTTGTGTCATCTGGTAACATTTCCTTTTTTAATCCCTTTGCAATGAGGGACTTTCTGATTGTGCCCTATTTTGACCACTTTGAGGAAATAGTTTCCACAGGCTGCACACCTGTCTCAACCACAAAAGTATTCCAAATACAACGTAATGTTTTCAATCCTGATGCCAACTTAAAAAAACAAAACAAAACAGTAGGTTGAATTTTCTCCCCAAAGCAACAAAATCTGAATGAGCTTCCCATGTGGTGTGCAGGTGAAGAAGAGGATGGTCCGCCGGTAGAATCAGGTGAAGGCGGGGTGGAGCCTGACAGCTACTGGAAGAAGAAAGAGGCACTTCTTAAAGGCAGCACTGTGTCTCTTGGGGAGAAATTCTCTTCAGGTACATTTGACTGCTTGACTTGTGCCTGTCTACCGGAAAACTAGCGTTTTCTCTCAGCTGAACTGTTCAATTCACAGAGGCATTCCATGCATATATCTATGCATATTGATGAGGCACATTCCCGTGTCTACTAATATTTTACTCACTCAGCAGTTTAGCTCCATCCATCAGATTCCCCCCCAGGTTTTCCCTCTATAATGCATTTAAAGGGCCACACTGAGTCCAGTAAGATGCCTAATAGCTTTGTTATTCCTCCAGGGACTCTCACTGTGCGCACAAAGCATCTCCCTGATATATGAGCTCTTGCAGTGCATCTTTAATAAACTCTCGAAAGTTTTGCCTCATTTGCTTGTAGAGAAAAAAAAATAAATCAGAAATCCAAAATAATTTTATTGCTGTCTTCGATTTATTTTTCCCCTCAGCTTTCCCATTGTTACCAGGAGACTACAAGTAATATAAAATCCACCTATTTTTTATATTATTCTTGCTGTTTGATGTTGATGTTTTAGGTTTCCTCTCATAATAGGTCTCTGGGAGCATGCTTCTTGTCTCTCTTTTTTTTTTTTTTATATAGAAATCGTGCTGTCGTTTACTGGGCGACGGCACTCCAGTGCAAGTCCTGACCGGGCCCTCCAGGAAGCCCTGCGCACTCGACTGCGAGTGGTGGAGAGCAACAGCCAGGATGTCATTCAGCTCTTTAAAGTGAGCAACAGCCAGGCCTGAAATGTGAAGACATTTACTGCACTTAACATGCAGTAAACATGATAATGACCAATAATGTGTTTTGTGAACTGCCCGTGTCCTCAATAGAGTCGTCAGAATGTTCTGCCACTGTAACATGAGACTTTGTTTTCGCAGGACTTGTCTGCACGTCTGGTTTATGTCCATGCTGAGAAGGACAGCTTTGTACTAACTTTCAAGACTGTGGAGGAAATATGGAAGTTTTCCACTTACTTAGCATTAGGTAGGCTTTCTGAGGTCTTTTTGTATGAGCCATATGCTGTTTATAAGCCGTCATTCATAAAATTACTTTAATTTAAAATTTTGAGTATCAGAACAACGCTTCTGGTTTAATGCTCAGTTGTGGTATTTGATGTACTTGCATCACTCTGGAGAAGCTAACTTAAACACATCACGTGACGAGAGCAGGTCATCTCGTGAGCCAATGATTGGTGGTTCTGACCTGATGTCATGATGAATCACATTAAACATTACATTTCTCCTCATGGAGGTTACACACCTTGCATAGCCATTGGTTTTAGTGTATGAGAATAACAAGGCAGTAGAAATGTCCTGTATAAAAGGAGTCCATCAGGCAGTATCTTATTTTCTGTGCTCAATTTCAGGCTACGTGGCCCGTTGCTTGGAGAACTTCTTATGTGACCAGTCGATCTGGCTCGATCCAGAGCTGCTCAGTGACTTGGAGATCAATGTAACAGTGAATGAGGAGCAACTGGCTACCCTCTACCTGGAGCTCTTAATCCAGGAGGGTAAGTAACAGGAAGACACTCACCCAACATGAAACTAAAGTATGTGCAGTGTGTGAGCTCAATGGGAGAGTTTTACTTTTAATGTTTGAACTTATCAAATGAAAAAGAAATCCAGACAGAAAATAAAAATCTGCTCTTTGTCAAAAAATACATACATACATATATACATACATGCACGCACGCACGCACACGCATACACACACATGCACGCATGCACACACACACACACACACACACACACGCACGCACGCACGCACGCACGCACGCACGCACGCACACACACACACACACACACACACACACACACACACACACACACACACACACACACACACACACACACACACACACACACACGTTTGAAAAGCAGTTGAACAAAAATGTTACCTTGCTTATGTTAGGTTGACATTAATTATATGTGAACTGACTGCAGCTGCCATTTGATCCCAATACTTTTTTAATCCTTTTTAAATCGACCTCAATTAACATTTCCTTATTTAACATCAAACAAAAATGTAAAAAAAAAAAGTTAACTTATGTTCAATTAAGAAGCTTCAGTGAAAATTAATTTCAGTCAACTACATGAGTCAGTAAAAGTCTTTTATTTAATTTTTTTTTTTTTTTTACGTTTTTGCAAAGGTGGTTGAATAAGATGCCAGAATCCCTTCAGATCATATTTGGATTAAAACTGTTCCGCTATAGGGAAATCATTGTACCTATGTTCCTCCTTGACGGTGTATTGATTCCCTCCTGTGTGCTCCACACAGACATCCTCACTTCCTCCTGAGCATTTCCCTTAGGCAAAAAGCTTAATAGAAATGTATAATAGGACTGCAGTGCTGGCAAATAGTGATGAGAATTACATTAACTTAATGGGCAAGGATATAAAACATCCAGAGACCGTACAGGGGTGTGGTAGCTGCAGCACGTTTTGCTGATCTAAGTGCATAAACTTTTATCAAAACAGAAAGCAGAGTCAAAGTATGTTTTTAGCCTGGATTTATGTTGTTTGTAAATGTTCCGACATTTTTACTTGTAGGGTCCTTCTTTGCCAAGGCGCTATTCACACGTGAGCAGGATGAGGATGACGAAGAGCAGCTGCCATTCAGAAAGAATGACTTGCTGATGGTGAAAGAAACCGGGCAGGACAACATGTGGGAGGGCACCATGATCTCCACTGGAAACCACGGGCTGGTGCCAGTCAATGCCATGCAGCCACTGCCCTACCCCTTCTATCAGTGAGTCACTGCGTGTTCCTCAAATGATCCACTCCAGTTCGCACTTCCCTGATTGTAAGCTGTGACCTGCAGTACAAATGAGACATTCTCTGAATGAATGGAGAAGCACTCGTATGCTGTTGCACAGTAGTTGACAAAGTGTTGAATTCTACTTCCTGTTTGGTCAGGTGGTTCCTGAGGAAGTATCCAGGCTACGCTGGATGCTCGCCAACAGAAAAGGAACCGTTTGAGCATTATATCGGTAAAGCTTACAATGCCATGTGTTGACGTGCACGGCATATTGCACATTTGATGCACGAGTTGTTCAGGCTGCATTGGCTCAAATACACATACACAATGAGCACCAGACACAAACAAATACAATATTTCCTGTCTTTATTGGACACTGGCATTAAACATGTACAGTGCTGCTGGAAAATAGAAATGAACCCTTTAGGTTGTGAATCCAGAGAAAGATCCAAGCCAGAAGTACAGCTGATATTCAAAGACCTGTGAAAATTTGATTTGGATGATACTGAAAGGGATTTCAAAGTTATATCAATGACCTTTGCTATTCACCAGTTAGAAATCTTCCTTGTGACTATAAACAACATTGCCATGACTTCAAAATAGTAAAAAGATGCAGAGAGTAACTGGAACTTGATTTATTTTTGGAACAGCCAAGAATGAACTGACAGTTTGTACACATAAGTACATACAAACAAGTGTAGAGAAAACAAGACACAGCATGAGGACGGAGCCAGTACAGACACAAAGAAACCAGAGAAGAATAAAACAACACAATGTATTCATATTGAATCTCTTCCTAAGTATAATTTGATGATATTGTTTTATTTACTTGTTGATCAATGTGTTTCGCTTGACACTCTTGATTACTTTCTTAAATTTGCCGTGCACAGTGACAGGTTCATGTGTAGCAGTGGTTGACTACAGTCCAGTGGGGAGAGACGAGCTCCAGCTGAGCCAAGGTGACATTGTGGAGATTCAATGTCTGCTGCTCCGAAGCCTGGCTGTTTTCATAGGAAAACACTCTTCCACGGGACACATTGGCTTCGTACACAAGGCCCACGTCCAGCCTCTAAATACCAAACCTCTGTAAGAATTTCCTCTCACTGGATTACCTAATATGTGTGGTGGTTTGAAGTCACAGTTTTGTTTAGTTTTTTTCCTTTCACTTTAAAGTAACTGATGTAGACTAAATTAACTTGATTTAACCATCGTTTATGGTTTGGACTGAATTTCTGATGAAAACTGATGTAGTGTGTCTGCGGTCTACACGGGGTGGGTTGGATGATGAGGTGGAGAAGATGGCTGATTTGATAATGCTGCATTTGTTTTCCTCACATAGAGATGGACAATTGGTTTTTCTGACTGAGGAGGAGAAGGCCAGTCTGGCTCAGGTCAACCCCTGTAGCTCTGAGCTCAGCGACAGCAGCCTGCTGGAACGACTCTTCTCATCTGACATCAGCAGTGTCTACAGGCTGGGTAAAGACACAGATTTCTTTGCAGTTTTTGTCCATTCGAGAAAAACTGCACACGCTGCTCGTGCTTGTTTTCTAAAGAGCAACTCTGCTTGTAATTCATTCTGGAAAAATACTTTCCATCTCTAACCCTAACTGGAAAATTGATGCCTAAATTGATTTAGCTCCTGTGTTTCCAGACAGGCTGGATGAGACAGACTTCATGTACATCAGGAATCGACCAAAACATGGTAACGTCTGGGATGCTTTAAGGAAATCTACTGCTAATGCACTTAATGCAGCTTAATAAATACGTTTTGACATATTATCGCTTCTTTGCTTCACAGATCATAAAGTTCGCCAGAGCGCCATATCGGAAAGAAGTGCGGGGACGCCCCCCTACCAGTCCTCCCCTCGCACGTCTTTCTCTCATTCCTCCCCTCGCCTGTCCATCTATCACTCTCAAAATCTTCTGCCACAAGAGGGGGAGCGCCTGTCGTTCGCCCTGGATGACACATTCAGAGAGCTGGATGAGTTCCAGGAAGATCCACCTCTCTTCTTGGAAGAAAACAGCTGGGAAGGGGAGGAATCTGAGCTCAGTGACCCGACTCTTATCCTGCTCAACCATCAACAATTCCAGGTCAAAAAAGTTCCACTTTATTAAGTCATTATTCATTGCATGACCAAATTGTACTCCAGTTTTCTTTCCTTCTGTCTTGTCTTTGGGCCTACATCAATCTGTGTTTATTACATTTAAATTATACATAGTTGTAACTAAATTATCATAATCTCTGTGCAAAAAGTCACAAGATGACGTTTCCAAAATTGACTTCAACTCGCTTTTAAAATCTAACAAAATTTGTTTTCTTTTCTATTGAGCAAAAAGTGGTTTGCTGACAGGAATGAGACATTCATTTTTGACATTCAGAGGATGTAGTGAGGGGTGTAGGGGTGTGTGGGACCAGAATAAAAAAGATTTTCATCGTTTTTGAGAATTGTTGTTAAAATTTCAATAATGAAACAATTGGACAGGTCACAGTGCATCATAGGTGATAAACAGACAAGCATTATCAGACCCAAAAAGAATTGTTTTAAATCCGGGATATGCATAATTTGCCTGACATCTGACTCGAGATATAGAATTTTACTAGCTGGGGAAAACCCATTCATGCACATGGGGAACATGCAATCTCCACAAAGAAAGGCTCATCATTAGTTCTAAAAACCACCAAGGATACTCCCAAGCAAAGAGTGCCACTCCCATTACCACTGCTGCAGTTCTTAGAATAATTCAATTTTTTTAAGTTTGCAGCAAGCAGTTACCAGTCAAGGTTAAATTTGCTGAGGAAATCGATTTTTTTTGTGATGGACATTCAACTAACTCTTGATGTCAATAGAAGTCCAGACCATGATTTGGTTGTATGTCTTGTCTCAACTGCCTCCGACTCTCTGTAACATTGTACCTACATGTTCATTTGTATACCTGCACAAGTCTATGAATATTTATTGTGTTTCTGTATAGTTTGCTTCACTTCTCTGTCTAAGTTTGCCGGCATGGATTACAAAAACAACTTCCACATGGGGATGTACCAAGTATTTTTTATTGTGATTCAGGCTGCCTCACAAGATGTTTTCTAGATGATTCTAGATGTCTGTAGACATTCTGAATAATGCCATGCCAAAGGCCCAATCAGCCTTTTTTTAGATATCAATTGATGTTGTTTGCTCTTTTGTTCTATTGGATTATGTGTCAAAGGACTAATGTGTGTGCAATGTAACCAGAGTCTACAGATAATCACATTTCTGTGGATTTTACAGTCCATGGTTGTACTGTTTTTTGAGATTAAAAGATAAATAACTAAACAGAAAAGCCAGTTCATCAAAAAGAAGGAAAAAAAAACCCTTGTCATTATATAATTTAAAGCCACAGTCACCTGATATACCTTTAAATAAACCTCATCAAACACCACATCAGAAATCAAGTTACTCTGTTGGCACTACAAAATGTTTAATCCTCAAGCGAGACATTTATGCTCCAGGTCAATTTTGCTGACCTAAAAAACTGTTTGTTGTTTTCTCCAGGAGGATTTCCTGCACTTATATGACTTGCAGTATTCCTTTCTGTGGGCGACTTTTGGTGGTAAGACTGAAGACGAGTTGTCTGGACACCTCGAGAGTGTCAGGGAGTGCGCAAAGAGACTGGGCATGCACTGGGCTCATCGGAGGGCGTGCTTTCTCCTAGGAAGACTGTGCGCGAGGAAGCTAAAGTTGTCCCAGGTAGGCGATTTATATTTAGCACCTGTGTTCTCTGTGTATGATTTAATACATTAGGCTATAATAGATCAGCTGTGGCTTATTCTGTCCATGTGTGAAATTGTTGAAGTTGCTTCCAATGCTGTGTGAGGATCCTGCAAAACCGCCTTTGCTCACGTAGTGCAAGTGGCTTTCCTAAGTGTGCAAGTTGGTGAATGAAGTAAAGCGTGTTGAGACTGTGAAGCAGTAAAATGCTGTTTAAGGAAATCCAAATCACCATTTACCATTTATTCCTCCCTGAAGACAATTCAACTGAGAAAGAAGAAGAGCTGTATCATTTCGATAATCTTCTGGTCGTCCTCCTAAAGCGTGTTTCATCCTTTTTTTTATAGTTACTGCTTTGAAAATGTCCATGGGCTTGACAATGAACGCTAAATACATTCAATAAATGCAGACGTCCTTTGTATATCTAACTTCTGATGCAGGCTCATATCAGATCACTAACACTGACATGTAAATTTCTCCTCAGGCACGTGTATACTATGAGGAAGCTCTGAGTGTTCGTGTCGACAGTTTCTCTGACACACCACTCCTCATCGCTCTCTACACAAACCTCACTGCCATCTACCTGAAGCAGCGCATGATGGATAAACTGCCCCAGACCCTGGAGAAGGCCAGCGCCCTGCTCCTTTGTCTCCCCTGTCACGTCTTCACGTCCACGGATGAAGTGGAGCTGCTGCAGCTGCTGCTGAGGAGAGCAGTGGTGATGGTGGACAAACATCTGGAGGCTCGCGTCTGCTACCTCACCTCCAGCCTCTTCCTGCTCCTCAAGAAGACTGATGACGCTCTTCCCTTTGTGGAGCGACTCCAATTTCTCTCAAGAACTCTTTCTGCTGCTGAGTGCCGACCGATAGCCCCTTTGGACCTCAACTGGCTTTTGAGTTGGCTCTATCATCGTAAACACATGCCTTACTTAGCTCTGGCCTCTCTGAGTCTGGACTCAAGACAGGACCACTCCCTGCACAACGCCTTCCAGAGGATTGAGTTATTTATCAAGAACTCTGTGCGACTGAATCCGTGCTGGAAGGAAGGCACCTCCTTGCTGCCTGCTCAGATCGTGGTTTATTTGCAGCAGACCCTAGCAATAGCTGAGCAGGGGGAGGACATAAAGACCCAGAGGGACTTGTGCTTGGGCTTAGCCTCAGTTTACCAGCAGTATGGCGCACTTGATGAAGCGGTGCGCTGTGCTCAGCTGGCCGTTGAGACAGGGGGTCACATAAACGAGGAGGAGGGCTTTGAGGCCTCTGTTCTTCTTGGGTGGCTGTTGGTGTTGTCAGGTCATGCTGAGAAGGCACGGAGTGTCCTACAGCCACTGCTCACATCACTACAGGTAGAGCAATCAGGAAATCAAAATCAGCAATGATATTTAACAGTTTTGCTTTTCTCCAAATAACTGTCAGGTATAATATGTGCACGTGTGCATCTCTCTGTAGGGAACAGACAGTCCCACTCAGCGAGGTGTCATCCATAATCTCTTGGCTCTGTGTCTGAGGCATCAGGGTCATGTGCAAGAGGCAGGCTGGCATTTTCACTCTGCTCTGGCAATCTCCAGAGAGAGTGGAAATCAGAGGAATCAAGCCCTGGCACTGGCCAACCTGGGATGTCTGGCATTAGATGTAGGTGCATCCTGGATTGCAGAACGCTTCCTGTTCAGGTCAGATCTCTGTCATCTCATAAAATACTTCCTGCAGGAACGATCTGACAAATTACCAAGAAGAACTTGTATGAATAGGACCTTTGTTATCTTCGCCAGATCCCTCTACCTTTTTGGGGAGCTCTGCGAGAGTCCAACTGATGAGGAGCATGTACAAACCTGCCTCTGGCTTGGGCGAAGCTACAGAGACAGGGGAAGGAGTCAAGACAGCAGGGCATGTTATGAGATGGGGCTACTAATTGCATTACACGCCAAAAACTTGCACAGTAAGTTAAAAGCATTCAAAATGTTTACATTTAAACCACAAGTGAGAACGAAATCTGAGTAAGGAATCTCTTTAAGCTTTAATTACGGTACTATGTACCGATAAAGATACACAAAAGATGCCTTGTGACACACAGAAACCGGTTTAATAAGATGTTATTACATTAGTACCAGCACATTGCAAAGCCTGTTTCTGAGGCTTTCAAAACAACATGTTTATTTTCAGTTTTTATTGTGAAATTAAGACTTTTATAACTGAAACATGACTTCTGGGCATGTATGGAGGTGTAGAGGTTAACACTCTTGCCTCATAGTAAGAGTTTTCCTTGTTTGAATCCCTACATTGGACACAGAGGTATAAAAGTTTGTTGTAAGGATGGATGGATTAAAGTGACCTCTGCTGGCGAATCTATGTAGTGAAAACACTTTTTTTTTTTAAACTGATTTGGCATTCATTATTGTCACAATGCAATGCTACATTAAAGTTAATTTCCTTCCTATGCTAGGACCCAGCACATCTTCATGTATTTCATATATAATATTATCAATTCAATCTGTTATTCATCAGTGCATCGATCCATCTGACTTCTATTCCTGTTTGTTTCCAAGTTACAGTCAAATGGGCTGGGCCTATCTCAGCTGACCTTAGATGACAGAGGGTGTAAACCATAACTACAATCATTAATTTACCCTTGTAAACAGACCAGTGATTTTATGCTGCATTCACTCTGTGTATTTAATTTTTGATAGGTCAGATGGTGGTGGCGAAAGTGCTGAGTCGTCTATACACCGACATGCTGCTCTACGGCCAGAGTATAGTCTACTACGAGCACTGTGTGTCTGTGTCCAGAGGACTGAAAGACAAACGACTGGAGGGAGAATATCTGGAAATTCTCAGCAGCCTTTACCTCTCTCTCAACACAGAGAGGTGACCTTTTCTATTTGACTTTCACTACTCAGATTCTTTCCCCATCTATAACTCTCTCTTCCTCTGTATTCTGTTATTTATTTGATCACTATTTCATATTTTGAATGAACTGGACAGATCCTCTCGGAAGTCTCTCGACTACACCAAGCAGAGCCTGAGGATTTCCATCGACCTGGGCAAACGGGAGGAAGAGTCGGAAACGTGGCTGCAGGTGGGACGCATCTATCACCTCATCCAGGAGGACGAGCTGGCCGACATGTACCTGCAGGTGAGGGCGAAAGATTGATTCAACAGTTGTATGATGGAAAATAACTTTATCCAAGTCACAACATGTTCTATTTTCATTAAACTATTCTTCGCTCTGTCATTGTAATGTATGTGGTATTCATATATTAAGTGATCTATCACCTAATAATGAAGTTCCCATCAATAGCAATAATATAATTTAATTTGAAACACACTATTATAAATAATGTTGCTGTAATGTGTTTCAAGCTCTGTGAAGATGGGCTCATTATCCGACACTTAAAGAAAAACAAACCTCTGGACGTTTTTTTACAGTCTGTTTTTCACTAATTATAGGATTTTTTTTTTTATATGATGTGACTGACAGGCAGCGGTGAAAACAGCCCTGAGGATGAACGACCCTCACTTTGCGATGAGCATCTACGAGGAGGCAGGAGACGTCTACTTTAAAGGCCACCGCAACCGGATGGCTTCTTTGCCTTTCTACAGGGTAGGAACATCTTAAATGAAGTCAATTCAAAGATTTAAGCATTAAGGCTTATTGCAGGTGGACAAATTAAGTCCAATTAAATTAAATTAAATTAAATTAGAATAAATTAAATAAAAAATATTTTCTTTTTTTTTTTTTAAGTCCTTGTCACAACTGATCTCAAAGTGCTGACTTTTTTCAGGATGGCAGTTTGCCATTTGCACGGAGCATCAAGGACATAGATTCAGAGTACCGTTTGTTAAGTAAGCTGAGTGAGCTGCTGATGAACCACAGAGAGCAGGAGGAGGCTCTACAGTACGCAACCCTGGCTGTTCAGATCGCCAGCAAAACAGGTACAAGGCAGAATGGAGCAAAAGTTAATAGTCTCATGTTTTGCAATCTGCAATATAACTGACTTCAAAGTGTTAAAAGTGGATGTTGTGTTTCTACTTACATATGCACGTTTTTTTTTTTTTTTACCCACAGGTGTGCGTGTGAACGAGAGGACCGCCTACCACCGGCTGGCGACGGTGTACTACAGCTTGCAGCAGTACGAGATGGCAGAAAACTACTACCTGAAGTCCCTTTCACTGTGTCCACCCATCCTGCAGCAGCCAGCTGAGGCACACTACTACACTAAGCTGTACTGCAGACTGGGAAACATTACCCTGCATGAACTCAAGGTATATGAGAGACAGTGACAGTGTTCAAATGAACAAGAGTGATACACCGAACCCTCTTCTAACATTTTGAACATGTTTTTTCTAACCTATTTCTGTTCACAAATTTTCTTGGGACACTCACACAGTCCAAAAACATGCGTTATGGTAATCACAAGCTCTAAATTGCCAGTAGGTGTGAATGTGATGATTTATGTGCCAAATATTTGAACCAAACTAACACACAATTGCAGGATAACTCCAGAACTCTTCTCATATTCTAAAACATCCGGTTTGCTACTGTTTTGAATTGCCTTGTTGCTGAAATGTGCCATACAAATGAAGTTGCCTTACTTTACCTGAAGAAATACAACCTCCAAAATGTAGAAAAGTTTGTCACATGTTTTTGGGACACTGAAAAACAGACACATTAATTACAATTTCCCAAATCAAATAAACCTCATCACTTTAGGTCCAGAGTCCAAGTTTTTTTTTAACCGCTTGGAAAGTCCAAACATATATTCTGACATCAGATCCCGCCAAAAAATCAAGAGTTTTTTGAACAGCTAATTATGAAAATGAAACTGGTAACATTTTTGTCGAATTTGATGTTGATGACCAGCTTTGACCCTTGTTCCTTGTGCAGGATGCTTACGATGCAGTGGGTTACTTCCAGTTGGCTCTGGCTGCAGCACTTGAGGACCAAGCTCACCCCGAGGCTCTCTATGTGGTGTACATGAAATTGGCGGAGATCCATGGAAACCACATGCCCGATGCTCAGCTGTGCCAAGTTTACATAGACAGGGCTCAGAGTCTGAAGAGAGTTTTGGCCGGAGTGGAAAGCGCCGCCGTTGGAGAGAAAAACACTGATGATGCAGACAGAGAGCCGGGCCAAAAGGGGGAGAGGAACTTGGATGCCGACGTGGGAGTTTCAGAAAGTTTGATAAAGAGAAATGACAATTTTGATGCAATATCTAAACATGTGGAGTTTGAAGATGATTCAGCTTCAAGAACAAGTGCAACCCATCTGGACTCAGAGCGCAGACACTCAAGCACTGATCTCAAAGAAGATCACAATCACTATCTCCCTGATACAGATGGCCCTTTTGGTGACGTTCCTGGCTCTGAGTCAGAAATGATTGCCAGTCGGTCATACAGTGAGAGTATATTAACGGAGTCCTTTGATACGGCAAAGGAGCACATCTCAGACTGCAGCTGCTCCACTGAAACATCACAAACATACCAGAACCCAACAGATGGGAAAGACTCAGCCTTTGATACTGGCAGCATGCGAAGTCAAATACCTGCAAATGACTCAAAGAACATCACAGAGGCAAGAGACACCGACTCTGAGGGTCAGTGTGAACAAAACATCCATGAGAAAGAGACAGATAGAGATCCAACTGAACAAGTATGTGACACTGAGCAGACATAGCGGTAACGCTGATAACAGTGACTCATCTCTCGGTGGCACTTTATGAATCTCCCCGACGTTTCCTTCATCTTGGTTGTGTCTCTTATCCAGAAAAGTGATTTAAACGTTCCAGCCACGCGGCACCCATTGCACGAAACAAGATGTCAATAGTGTAAATACGACAGAGAATGAGTCAGTCTGAAGCATGTGCCTTTGTGTAATATATTGTGTGACTGTGCACTGTGCTTGTCATATGTTTCTACAGTTTTGTATCTCTGGTAGATATGAGTCAAACATTAAAAATAATACTATTTTGTTTTGCTGAGTGTTGATTATTCTATCTGCATTTGGGAAAGATAGAGCGCATCTGTGGCACAACAATTCTCTGAATGTTAAATCAAATTACATTGAATTAAAATAGAAGATAGCACATTATAATTACACTTCAGTGCCATAATACTAAAATCTATCTGTAATTTATTTGACACCATTCTCTCCTGTGTTCGTACACCTAAAAGAGAGTTGGAATGGGTTGCCACAGTAATTTAACAATTTTTCATTGTAAAGGATTTATGGTTGTAATATATTTTCTTAATTAAATGATGCAAACAAGGATAAATATTAGCTGTTAGCTGTAAAGATATGTGTGAAAACGATTTAAGTAAAATAATGAAACGGGGTAATAGGTGTTGGAACATTAAACTTTCATTTCTACCTTTTGAACATTTTTATTTCATTCTATAATATTGCTTTAAATCTATTCATTAATGTGTTCATAGTTTAGAGCATGTTGAGAGCTCAGCCTTTCCAAACAGATCCTGAGGTTGTGTCGGGGAGCAATAATAAATAGAATGATCTTTGAGAGGTAACTGATTTTTTGGTGTGTTTTCTTGTACACTGGTGTCCCGTCGAGAGTTCAGTTCTAGAAAATCAAGTTCTGTGGCTCAACAAATGACCCAGTTTCACCCTGAACACATTGTTTGCTCATTCAGGGGGATCAAATGTACTTGAGTGTCTGTTAGCCAGAACACACAACCCACACACCAAAGCTTGACCCCCAGGGATCCCATCCAGCTTATGGGATAAGCTTATTTGCAATGTCATAAAATGACACACACAGAAAATATATGAGCAGACAAACGCTGAGACTCCGAGCCGAACAGCAGATGGCAGCAGAGCACCAGCTTTTAGTTTCAGTGCAGAATTCCATTTGTCATAAACGACAAGATTGAGAACAGAGAGCAACACAACGTGTGCTCTATGGAAATGTTTTCTGTGGGTCATTTTGTATTTATTACCAAAAGCTGTCCCCAACTCAAACATTTCATGGAGTCTGTCCACAGTCATTGTATTTGTTTTACTTCTTTGTATTACTACTCCAAGCTTCCATAGTATGTTTAAACTTTATTTTATGAACTGAAAGAAATTGAAACTTTTGGAATTTAGTACCAATTAAAATGTTAACTTGTTTTGTCTGGAAACCATTGGATGGCATTTGTAAATGTCTTTAAATTATACATTTTTGTTATGCACACCATTTGTTCATGTTCATGTCTTCAAATGACCACACGAGGTCAGTGTCGTTTAGATTTTGGTTTTACATCAAAGGAACGTGGTATTGAGGTTGTTGTACAGTGACGTACAGTGAAAAGGAGCAGAGAAAAAGCTGATTACAACAGCTGTAATATCAGAAAATATTTATTTTTTATAAGTTTATGCCATTCATTAGTGAAGCCTGTTTTGGGGCAATATTGAGTTAAATGACGATATTTGTCTGTTTCTTAGAATTATTAGATTTGAGATTTGAGAAGAATCATACCTGTACTTTAAAAAAAAAAGAAGGAGAAGCCAACGATAGGTTTGGTGCCACTTGGTGTGGTGTGAAATTTCCTCTTCTGTCTCTTGCTTGTGGATTTGGAGGTGGAACATTTTCATTAAGGCTCTCTCGCAGTGTATACGAGGACATACTTAAGTACAATTCCAGGCCAGCAGAATCAGTGATTACAGTGGAAAAGAATGGAGCAATTAGAGGGGCCGGTGATTTGTTGCAAGAATGCTGAGGGAAAATAGTCCACGATCACTTTTAAATCTTTAAAACAGAGTCAAAAATGAACTTTGAAAAGGAAAGCAACTGGGGACAAAGACAAAACAAAGATGTGGAAGCGCGTGAAGAAGCAGCAGGTACTCCTCGAGGGCTGCAGTCCTGCATGGTATAGAGGTGCTCTGCTTCAATGCACCTGACCGTAATGAGCGGCTTGTTATCAGGCTTTCTGCAGAGCTTCGTGACGACACATTCATCACATTCAGGTGTTTCAGGGCTGGTAGTCATTGAAAGCATGCAGGAATGTGGCCCTCCAGGACCATGAGTGCCTGCCTCAGAGCTGAAACATGCATTTAAAATGAGTAGGATCAACATAAGGTTTCATTTCAAAAAGCCTGCATGTGGTTCTTCCTGTTCAATAAATGAGTATCAATTTGACAATGTCAATATTTCTTGCTTTATTAGTCAAAGAGTAATGTTGAGGTTCATAGAGTTTATTCATATGTTGAATATCAGTGAAACAATGAAATTCAACATTGTTCTAGTCCAATTACATATGTGTATGCAGACATTTATTTGGTTGTTAAAGTATGCAGTATATGATGGGGATCGCTTGCACTGAACTACACTTGTGCTGAAGATGCATGCCAGTGTATTTAACAATGACTGGACTGTGTTTCCTTCCTTTTTCTATGACCAATGATAGCTATTTTTTGGGATTGTGAATGAGTGAAAGAGGTTTTGAGATAATCATACTGGAAATAGAGTAAGTTTTGCATTCTGCACTATGTGTGTACATTGTTTCAGGTCCAGAGGGAGACGGGACCAGAGACATGGGTCCAGCTCCAAGGACAGCAGGACATTGACTCCATCTATTCACTTCAGCCCAGGGAGAAAGACCACACATTCATTCCAGAAAGCACACACAAAAAGGGGAACAAACACCTCCAACCCTTTACAGGAGTGATTTGGATATTATCCCTGAATGAAGAAGTAAATAAAATGTGTTATTTTGTTGTATTTTAATATTTAAGATAAAGTGTGTTTGTTTATTGCAAGTATAGGCAGGCAAATATTGTAACATCTTTTTCTATCAGATATACACTGTCACTGGTATTAGGGGACTCAATTTGTCTTTCAGCATTACATCTTACTCTGCTGATTTCATATTTAGGCTTTGTGGTCATTTCTAGGATCTTACAAGTCAGGATTCTGATAATATTATATTTTCCTCATCATAATAACTTTAAAGTGTTCACAGCTCCTCAGTAAGGCATTCCCATGCCACTACGAAATAGGTCAATTTAAAAAAGATATATATATATATATATATAAATTGGGATCATTTAACAAGGAATGAGTGATGAAATTGTGTGTTTGACTAACCAACAGTTTGGCACAGTACGGCAAAATAAAGAGTTCTAACAAGGATAAACAGAGACAAAAAATGTCAACTATTAGTTGCAGAAAAAGTCAAGGAAAAGATGGTTTGCATGTGCAATGTGAGTGCTGAATAATGTCGTGAGGCTCGCTGCACCCACTGGCTCGAGTTCCCCTCCACGTCCTGTTGTGCCAAAACAAGCACTGAATTGTTCTTCCTTTTTAAGTAGCTACTCCCAAAGTTATTCTCAAATGATCTCAAGGGACTTATATACTTAACAAGTTTACACCAAAGCTCGATTAAACTCTTGTACTGAAAATGCAGAAGCATGCTGACAAAAACAACAGACAAAACACAAATTTGGATATTAGAGATAAATTCAATTCTATAGCTTTAATAATCATTGAAGCTTAAACTGCCTGTAGCATTTACTTTAGGTGAAAAGCTTTTTCTCCAGTAAATATGTTTCTGTATGAAGAGTACATTGCATAAAAACTGTATGTTACAGTTTTCTTGAGGCATAAAAGGATGTCGTTGGCATTTCGTTTTCGATGACACTATCCAACTAAAAGACGACAGCTTACAAACCACTTGTAAACCTCTGCAGCCACCATAAAAACTAGTGTGTGAACTGTTTAAAATAATTTCATGATAGATAAGCAATGGCTAGTCCATTTAAAGGGACATAGTTTAGCTAAAACGACCCTGTAAATCGAATTATGTGACCTGTTACCTGTTAACCTGGATTGGATAAACCCTATAGAGGATAAATGGATGGATTTTTTTTTGAAGGGAAAACTACAAAAGCGTAACCAATCTCTATAGCCTGGAGACTATTTGAGTTTCCTAGTTGTAAACATATGTGTCTAATTTGCTGGTTTCCAGAAAAAATGTAAATAAAACTGTAGGTATATTCTGAGGTGGGCAAAGATTGTCACTGATGTATGTCTGAGATGTTTAGATGGGTTCAGCAATGGCAAAAAAAAAAACAACACACAAATTATTGTCAAAAATCTTCAATATACAAGTAAACAGGCACACATTTGTGGAAACATGTTGATTGAGTGTCTGGTGTCACTGTTGGACTTCAAGCTGTTTGAGTAACAGATTATTTTAAGTCTGCATGTAAACAATGACGTGGAAAATCAGCCTGGAAAAGAGTTCAAAGTCACTATATTATACTAATCCTCTTCCAAACCCCTCCACTCACACGAGGCTTGCTTCCTTTGTAATAAATGCAATGGTGGAATATAATATAAACCATTATGAGGATGATTGGCTGGATAATGTCAATTTGTTTTAGGGTTGTATTGATTACAAGTGGCCAGACAAGGAGGTAAATCAAATAAAGGAGATCCAGCTCGAGGTAAAAATACAAGAGAAGGTTAACACCCCTCAGGTTTGAAATCGATGATGGTCCAGTGTTCACAGCCTTGCCGCTGACTGGCAGCAGAAATATATTTGGGTGCAGAGGGAGAACAGGTGGTACAGACATCTCTGCTTGTCCACCAATCTAAGTGATCCAGCGATAAAGACACGACAAATGAATATATAGCTTTTTGAAGCACTGCGGAAAATAAGGCCAAGCCTGTGGATATTTTTGGACCATTTCAACCCACGTCAAAGAGCAAAAATGCTATTCATTGGTGTCGTCTCGCATGCAATGTGAAAAAAGTAAAAACAAAACAGCAACATTGTTACTGATATTATAAAGCTTTTCCCCCACTTTTCCACTAACTCGATTATGTCTCATTAATGCGTCCAAAGAATCTGTGTGACTGTCTCCATCTGAAGCTCATTATGGCGTCTATGTTTCTGAATGCAGAAGATGAGCAGCTAAACAAATAAATAACAAGTGTTAACAATGATGCAAGAGGCTTGTTTTAGTCTGGACCACCATGTTCCTTTCAAACGAAACAAAACAAAACAAACCCTGCTGTCTTTTGGCTGCTCTTTTCAGGGGGTCATTAAAGTGGATTGTCTGCCTCCATGTCACCTTATCCTCTGCCTCCCAGACTGTTATCAACCAACCATGTCCTCCTTCACCACATCTGTGAATCATCTGGTTTTTCCCTCGTTTCATTCTGCCTGGCAGCTCCATCATGTTCTGTAATACACAAAATATCTACCTCTCCGTCGCTTCATTCTGCCTTCCTCTCTCCTGAATTGTCTTCATCCGAGAGGAGTACGATTTAAAATGACTTCACTGTTGGTAAACAGTTAACCCAACTTTCGTGTTTAACACCGGGCACCCGTACTGACACAACCCTCAGCATTTATCTGAGCATGGGACCAGAAGTCTACAGAAACTGCCCCTCCAATGGCTACCGTCCAGAGCCAAAAACAACATTTCACTCTCTCAGAAAATAGAGTTTGAGATAATTTCCACTCTAAAAAAAAAAGCTCTTAAAATCACGTTTTAATTAACAAAACGACTGTTTACATCAGGGGTGGTAAACATATGACTCGTGACCCATCAGACGGTTTATTTTAGCCCATGCACTTATCAAAATGCTTTACATGATATACTTACAAAAAGGTACAAAAGGGCATAAATTATGTTGATCAAGCAAGATTGTTCTTTGTTTAAACAATTGTATTTTTTTTTAACACAGAAAATAACTTCCAACTAAAGTGAACTTAGTGTTTTTCCTGTCCAAGGCTCCTTAGATCATATGTATTATACTGGAGAGATTGTTTGTTCGTAGTCTCGCATCCACTGATGCAGCAATATCCCCATCCCCTTTGTATGTATTCATTCTATCCGTCTGTGGTGCTCGGGAACAGTGATGGCTTAAAGGTATTGTAAGTATTTGGTGTTTTAAATTACTGAATGAAACACAGTAAAGATATGATAATGTTTGGTTGATATTCAGATTAAAGTTCCCACCTCATATTTCTTTTAAAAATTAAGCGACTTATTCAGGATTTTCTTATAAAATATTGAATTCAATCCTAGCTTTTCCATACCCGTTGCTCCCTGCACAATGTTAATGAAACAGCCCAGTTGGGTAGAATCAGATTGTATGTGAAAGAAAGAAAGAAAGAAAGAAAGAAAGAAAGAAAGAAAGAAAGAAAGAAAGAAAGAAAGAAAGAAAGAAAGAAAGAAAGAAAGAAAGAAAGAAAGAAAGAAAGAAAGAAAGAAAGAAAGAAAGAAAGTGTTATATGTGACCCCTCAACCAAAATGAGTTTGACACATGGTTAACCACTGGAAAGACCAAACCGCATTAAAAAAAAAACCCTAAAGAAAACAGACTAAGATGGTGTTTTACCTTTCAATAATCAGCCAGGTGAAAAAAACAAGAACAAACAGATGCATGAGTGACATAAAGTCCCGAGATAACAATCTTGCTGTTTCATGTGGTAAACATCTACATCTGCATCTGCGTTAAATCTGATTAAAAAAACAAACCATTGATAGCTTTCAAAAACTGTGGTTTCAAAAACAGAATAATGTGGATGTAACTGGACTCCTCAAAAGCAACAATATTGTAATGAATCAGGTGAAGGTAGATAAGGTGACACATGGCTGCTTATGAAGCACATGTCAGAAGACTCACTTCTTACTCTACATAGCTGATTTGTCAGTTTATCTCAAGTAACATGTTTGGGATTGCAGCGGCTGTAAATATCTATAATGAGAAGTCCTTCTTTACGGCATCTCTGTCTGTTCCTGAAGTTACACATAATGGGTTGATGACATCCACCACACATAAGTACACGTGCACACTGAAACCACACACACATACGTGAGGCTACTGTATTCCAGTCTGTCCCATCACAGGTGATTGGAGAGCATGTACCCTCTATTATTTGAAGTGAAGTTACTGTGTGGGGTTGGCTACTCCAGAAAAGATGACCTCACAGCAAATGAAACTTTCCATGCTGTCTTTATGCGTCTTGCAGCCTCAGTTAGGTCGATGAAAGTGCGGGCTGTATGACCTTTCCTCTGGTTTCACTCTGGCTTTAGTGATTTTCATCTAAAGGGGTTTATGTTGACAGGGACTGTCTTCTCTCTGTGGGCGTGACCCAGTTCTGAAGTTGTAAATGTCTGGGAGGCTTTATTGTTTTTCAGGATTTTCAAGTTCCTTCTTTGAACAGAGTCTGTTGTTTTTTCTTAACATTGAGTGCAACTCAAAGTGGGTCAATCATGTTTTTAGTCCCATACTATTACTTTGTGAGTGTATGGTAGTCTTATCTACAAACAATAAAAGTCATATACTGAAATGCAGGGCCTTATTGGATTTGTATGTTTATATTGTTGCACGCCAATCAAAATCCATGCATCTATTTACTTGCTGATATGGCTCAAGATGATTCGCCTTTGCGACAGTCAGTATTAGCCAGGAATGTCCTTCACAGACAATTCATAGCTTCAATTTCTCAAGCCACGCGCATGTCGACTCGAGCTCCACGGCTGAATACATCTTTACCATTGGACGTTGACCATGAGCCCATAGTGCCACAGAAACATACATGTGTAGCCACCCCTGTTAGCCTTGCTTATCTGTATTTGCAGTACCATATTAGGCATCCAACTTGACAAACCTCTTTTTCGCACACCAGCATGTCAGGAAATGCTTGTGGGAGGTTGCCAGAGTGTCAAAGGGATGAAGCTCTAGCCTTTAAAGATGGACTGTGACAAGGCCTAACAAGTCCGACTGCGACGGGTCAAGCCCGGGACTTCCCACTCATGTTAAGACTCCACAAAAATGTGAGTCCCTCGCCCTCCTCCCATTTTATATGATTTAGAACCAGTACATTTTGCAGCTACTTCAGGAGATTAAGTCTTTGGGGATGAGATCCATTTACACCCATTTACCAGTGAGTGATCGCCTTAATTCCAACACGCTGTGCTCATATGTATAATAAACACTGCAGTAGAGCCTTCCTCTGACATGTGATAATAAAGAGGTGTGTGGCTAATGTTAGTTTTCCATTTTACTGGGATTTCTGATTGCTTTGCAGCAGTGAGACTGCTGCTTGATAAATGCATTCCTCAGAAGTTACTCCCTGCGGCTCAAATGGCACCTCACTGTGCAACGTACCTGCAGAACTGTACTGCAGCGTTGCATAAGGCACTGCTTTGACTTCACAAAGAAAGCCAGAGGGGCATTTTACAAAGGCAATTGGTTGCTATGAAGAATACAATACACTCGAATTGACTCAGAGTCAAATTGATTATTGTGAGACCAATTATGACTGTTACTTGGTGTGATGATAGACCATGAAGAAAGAAGGGGAAAAGCATTCAGTGTTCAGACACATTATAATTGCCGTTATTGCCCACTGCAACCGTATTGAGATTATCTCAATGTGTCCGACACAAACAGCAGCAAGAAAAGAGGGGACAAAACAAAAAGTAATTGCTTGCATTCATATGAAACAAAATAGTGAGGTTTTTTTTTTTCTTTTAATTTTTTGGTTTTGTTTCTTACATTAATCACCTAATTTTTTGTAAGTATTTCGTAGGACTTTATTTTCCAGAATCAACAATTTAAGGTCTTATTGCTGTTGTTGTTAAAATGCTGTTTCAATGAATTATGGAAATTTTCTCGAATTGAGGGCTCGAGCTTGTTCACATGGTTGCTGATCTTGTTCAGGCTAATCATCTATCCTGCTTCATGCTTTAGATTTCAGGGTTTGCTCAAGTTAGCTATAAGTTGGGAATGTCAAACTGATTTTACACGTGGATCCAGTTTTGCAAATCCGCCTCTCACCGCATCCGCTTGTACTGTAAATATTAGACTTGCGACACAACACCTGTGAAAACATAAAGTCTCCGCAATGACTCACTTCAAATGGCTTCATTTTTATTTAACTTGTGCAATAATCTTTCACAGTGAGGTAGGAACAACAATATATTCAGACACAGCATGTTTAATTTTATGCTTGTGCACTGAAGAAGACACTTATTATATGTTGCCATTGTAATGGCTGCTCAGTTTGCACCCATGTAGAGCCATAAAAGGAGTAACAACAATTTCCCAGACGTGAATAAAGTGGCGAAAGGTCCATAAGTTACAACTGTGCAGACTTTCTGTGATTAATTTGTTTAAAAACTAAAAAATCGTAACTTTTTTGGGTGCACTTGCATCTGCTAACAGCCTGTATTCTGTTTATCTTTACCTGTGAATGTATGCATTTATCTTTTTTGCCATCCCAACACTGTTTTGCAGGTTCCTTTTGGGAACGTGGCCCGTTTCAGTATTCTCGAACATAACGTCCCAATTCTCATGTGGGCTGAAACAGTACAGTGGCGCATAATATCCTTCAGATAACAAAAACATTTCGATATTTTCTTTTCTTTCAGTGTGAAGATGTACAACTACATTCTGGAATTTCCAACTCAGCGATGGCCATATTTTCAGAAAAAAAAGCATTGGAAGAGTCATACATACCCAAAATAAATGAAGAATTGCTTCTCAATAAAAAATAAGACAAATACTTTCCCATACTATTAGCCGCAGCTGGCTGCATGCACCTTGAATTACCAGATCATGTTATTTTACACATATGGTATTAACATATGTGTTTGTGTCAAGAGTGACATAAGCTTTAATTTAGCCTAACACACCAATCAATATAAGTTATACATATATATATATATTTGACATATTTGACATATATATATATATAAAATTCAGAATGTGGTTTTTATGGCAATGTTGCTTCGACAATGTTTATTTTTGACAATTGCTTATTTGATATATATGGCATATTTGACATATTTGATATGTTAGGTGAACTGTATGTGCTCATTGTTGACAATTGCATGTGCTGGATGAATTTCAATGTAGTATAGTACAAACGCTTGACTGCATAGTAACAATAAAGATTTATTTCTATTGCGTGCAAAAAGGTTGCTAACTTTCATTCTGTTACTGATCTCTCACATTGTGCCTCTATGTCGTGTCATGCTTGTCGCTCGGTGCGATCCCTAGTGATTAACTTAGAATCCCCAGATACTTTTATTAAATTGATCTTGACACTTTGCAGTGTCATCAGTTTTGTGTCCGCAGGCTGTATGTTTAACACCCATAACATCTCTGTTATGGGTGTTTAGCAACCTTAAGAAAGTTTCTGTTTGTTTTGTGCTAAATCGTGTAAATCAAAAAAGAAAAAAAAACAGACCCATTTTCTGCTGATAAAGTGTCTTTAGTCCCAGAAAACAGTGATAAATGTGGTTTTTTTCTTATGTGAGTGTAATTCACTTGAAACTGGGTTGTGCACCAGCCACTGCTGACCGCGAGCAGTTAAGTTATTATGTGACCACCCATACACTTGGTTAGGAAAACTGTCTGGACTTCCTTTAATCTATAGCCAGAGCACATTATTCATCATGGAGACCACAAACAACTGGAACTTGTCTGTTCTGGAAGGATCTGCTCAGACATACACACTATTCACAAGTGCACTGCCAGCGTCTGTGTGTTATCCTTACTGTTTGGTCATTGCAGCTGATATGAAAGGAAAGTTACAGACATGAAGGAATATCCAAGACATTAAACAGTCAAGGTTGAAACCCGAAATATGTGTGTGATCTAGTATTTACTGAGGATGGCAAAAATAAATATAAAACATAATAGCAACAATTAAAGGGAATAATAAATGGTGAGAGAGGGAGAGGAAAACAATCTACTTTTTCAGTTTTACAACAGAAATCAAAGATATTCTTTACGTTACACATTTTTGAGTTGATTTGGGTATGAGTTTTATCAAACCAATCATTTCTGACTCTGAATGGAGAGCAGTAAACATATTGGCTCATGGCTGGGATGAATCTTTCTGTTCCACTTTCCAGTGAGAGGAAACAACGGATAATGTCCTGCTGTCCCTTCACATCCATTCGGATGTGCTCCAGAGGCATCATTCATTATGTTATTAACCCCTGACCCCAATATCCTCCACTGGGATCAATAATGTCACTTCTGCCTTATGGATGTGTTATTATTTGCCAAGTGACCTATAGCAGATGCTACATGAATACAGATCTATTTATTTGAGCATTAAAGTTTGCAGTGAAAAAAGTCTCTTTTGTTTTAATATGGGAGTCTGGAAACATGGATGTCAGCAGTAATCAACTTCAAGATTCAAGATAAGAACATAAACGGTCAAACTTATTCCCCTCCACTGTATTTTGAGCCCACATAGGCTCATGAGAAAATAACAGTATCCCATGCATGAGGCTGGCGTTTTACCCACACATTTGCTCCTTTCTGAAACAGTGCCAATAATAAATGACATGCATTCAAGGAGGAAATACAAAATGGGCCTTTTGTGATCATTTTTACAATTTTGAATAAACGAAACAGGCAAGACACATGGCAAAAATAAAGACTCCCTTAGAATAACAAAGACATCTCTCCTTAAATTAAAGCCAGTCCATTCCAATAACCAAGGAGACATGGTACAGATTATAGGCAACATTTGTAAAAGCGTGTGTAAATTGTTAAGTTCATCATTTATTGTATTTTTTTGTATTTATTGTACGGGCCCAATTAGAATCCAGATGAAATTTTTCATTGTCCACATATTATTTACATGGGACTTCCTGACTTCATTGCATAACTGTACGGATCACTGAAAATACAAATCAAAATTTTGAGCAGAGCAAGGTGAAGTGAATCCAGTCGAGTCAGGAAGAACAAAATGGTGCAAGTTGCTTTGATTTAATCATGAATATGTGCACCAACAGGAAGGATGCACTCAGTTTGTGGTTGGAGTGAACACATTTTCAAGCTTGAGTAGTAAAGTTTTAAAGACTTCTTTCATTGCATTTACTTTGGCATCGAAAAGAGATCATTTGCTTGAATAACCTCAGGTCAGGTGAAGTTAGTTTGTCAGCAGAAAAAAAAAAAAAAAGATCTGAGATGGGCACGTAAATGCACGTACACACACGGACACATGCTCGTAAGACTCTTGGGAGTGATGGGGCGGCAGACCTTGTGGTGCCTTGGTCACGGTAATCTCCATTGCCAGGGAACATATTGATCCATCTGAGCCAATGTTTCAGTCACATAAGCAGCAAATTGCATACGTTATGTCACTGCTGTAATCAGCATAACAAACACAACAGTTTTCCCTCATTTTTGCTTTTTGCTGTGCTTGAGACAACATGAAAGGTGTTAATATGTGGAAAGAAATGTCATGGTTTCCTGCAGCTTTTCTTTGAGGAATGAAAGAAACTCTGGCTGATCCCAGAGTTTTATGTCTGCAGGCATCTTGGTGGGTTGGCCTCGGTGCACGTCTAAAGCCGTCAAAGACACGGGGCATTGGAGCTGACTTCAACTGAGGTTGCAGGGAGAAAACTTGAGCTTTAAAGGATTACGGAATAATGGCGCAAAAGTGGGTCCGTTGAGGCTGAAGATGCCAGAGCAACCACACTTTTTTACAGAATAGAGACAAGAATGTGTTGGTGGACAGCCAATGGTGTTTGTGCAGATCTGGAAAGGACCAGTGGTCAAAGTAACTCAGAGTTTGGGCTTTGTTTAATTGCGTAATTGCTGTGCTCTGGCCTCCTCTTTAATTGGTTCCTTTGTCAGTGCACAGTTTGAACAGTGTCACATTTCAAAATCACAATGAGCCCCTGAGACAAATCAGCCTTCGACTCCTATTCAACACAAACCAGTTTTTCTAGATAAAATTAGAGCAGCATGGCAGATACGTCCTTATTGGTTGGTTGTACATAAAGCACAGGAAAAACCGCCATTGCATTTTAATCTTTTATCGGTTGAAGTAACTGTTGAATCACTAATTCATTTATTTACATCCCTGCTAAATGTAAATCAATAAGTTGATGATGTCAGGAAGAATATGATTTAATAGATGTGTTAAACATGAAATTTCTGAGCAGATTATGTGAGGATTATGAAAATCTCTCAGAATTTTCCTTGAAATCATCTAAACTTCTAAGGGATACTTCTAAGTGAAGCAACTGCTACACTTTCATTTTCAATGTGACCACTTGGTTTTTTTCCACTGCTCGTAGGTGTAACTTTGGACATTTACACTGTGTTGAAAACTTACAATGGAAATCACCATTATCAGTGAAAACAGAAAATAAATGGAAGAACAGTAGTGATGTGGAGCAGCCAGAAGCAGCAGCTCACCATAACTATATAAATACATCCCTTTGATGAAGAGATATTTTCATATTTAGCTGAACTTAGTACAATTTATTACTTGATCTTCCACAGTAGTCGTTATTGTGGCCCCCTCGAAGAAATGAATTGCTTCATAGATTATTAGTCACAGATCCAGCTGTGATACCATCTCTCTTATAATAGAATAATCATCATATAAATGAGTCTCTAATATGTATTTGATTCTTCTGTACATGACATCATGCGGAAACACTGAGCAAGTCAGCCCCCTGGAGAGGTTCATGAGAAACCTCTTTGTGTTTTGTGTTTTGTTTTTTTCAGTGCAGTATTTCAGCTATGAGGGAAAATGTTTTAGATTGATTAGACTCATTTTTCTTTGAAATGTAACTCTGTTCATAGTTTTACTCACACTGCAGTGTTTATGTTCCTGAACATTGTGTTTTCACATAGTACACCGCTTCCCAACGCTGCCTCTGAGAAGCCAGCAGCCAGACACGGTTCAGATGGCCTGGAGACTCATCCATTTGCAGCAGGTGTGCTGAAGCATCTGAAACATGTCTGGTGGCTTCTCAGAGGCAGATTGGAGAACGCAGATATCGCCCGGGGAGCCCCCAGTAGAAATATGTTGGGCTTCAGGGTGTTTGCATGTACTTAGCTTTTCTTCTACAGTGTAAAAACCAGCATTTGATGCTAAATGGTTGCCCTAAATTGCACATCTATGTTAATATGAGTGTGGGACTTCCCTGCATTTGTACAATCAACTTGTCCATTGTGTTCTCTGCCTTCACCCTTTGTCCACGATCCTGTGACATTGAGCTGGATAAAGCAGTATTGAAGAAGACTGCACCTTGTCATGACTGTCTCGACATTATTATTAACTTGTAATAAAATCAGCACCTTAAAAATATTGTGAGACAAATCATATTTTTATGAAATTTTTTTTTTGTTATTTTCCCTATGCAGTCGACAGGGTGTTTTTGTTGGATTATTCCACCTCAGAAGCAGACTTCCAAAGGTTAGCCTCTACTCATATGTAATCCAAGACCACCCACGCAGCAGGGAAATACCCCGTAATATGTCCTGTGTGGACAGAGGTTGCAACCTACAGACTCAGAAGCTAATGCTGCATGAAGTTCTCTCTGGGCTTGTACTGTAGGAGGTAAGACAGCTTAAAAAGGCTCACCAGGGAGTCACAAAATCAAAATTAGCAATAGTGCCTCCTCAGTGCAGAATGATAATATGTGTAACATGTAAATCACACTAACAATAGTTCCACAGTGCATCTTTTGCACTAAATGTGTAAACCCAACATTGGTTTCACACTGCTTTTTCCATGCATCTGAATTTGTGTGACAACCGTCAATGTTAATAAACTTCATTCAAAAGCTGAAGACATTGTTTTGATTGATAAACACAAACGCTTTACACTGGCCACATGCCAAGACATTTTTATGGCTTATATCTCGACTGTCCTCCCCTTTTGGGATGCCTGGAGAAGAATTGGGGGCTCTGTCTAATCTACAAAGCATTACTCAGACATATAGTGTTTAAAAGGGGAGTTGAACCATTTTCTGAGTATTCTGATCTCCCCCTTGTTCATCAGATTATCCGATGACAACTTGCAGTATTCTCCAGTTTCTTTGAGTTGAGGAGTTTGACTCTATTCCTTACTTTCACCACAAAGAAGACATCAATGAGAGCATTACATGTGACACTTACATAATTTATTCCAATGTAAATCTTACATCAAGTACACTTTCTTTTTTTCCATTTATTAAATAAATACCACAAAACACCACATTTTGCAACAGGCTTCATTACCTTCAATAACTTGTGCGAAAATAGCATGTGAACATTTAGTAAACATTTATTCTGAGTGATTTTTTTATTTTTCACTCAGGTCACGAAAAAAAAGGAAAAGTTCACATATGACAGGCTATGTTATGAAGCAAAATTTGAATTTCCTAGAAAATTCACATTAGCTCACATTTGTTTCTCAGATTTGACACAGATGAAGAGGCAAAAGTGTTGCGAGCTTGTGAACTAAATGCTTTTTAAAATATCTACCAATGTTTCACAAAAGTGCCGTACAGTGCTACCTTTAAGTTAGCAAATGACCATATTCGAATCATAAGTTCATTCAGGCGAAATTCATTCAGCGCTAGTGAATCAGTGAGCACAGTGTTAGGATGAGTCCACCGACGCTTCGATTGTGTTAAAAATGCATCCATCCACAACGTGCAATGTATCCTTTTACACGTGTCATTATAAGCACACCACGAAGTTAATAATCTTGGGAGGCTGGGGTTTTTAAAGTGTGGGAGGTTCCCCTTCAGATCTTCAGCCACAAGTTACAATGGCTATTCAGTAGACTTGCAATGAGTTAACCAATGAAATAATTAACAGATCTTGCCTTCAATTATTTCACATTATGATTTCTTTACAAAAACATGGAAAGACCTTCGCTGTCTGATGGCCCCCAAGAGACTCCGGCCCCGCACTTTAGAACCCTTTAAGTTTTGTTGTAGCTGCGTGAGTGTAACCACACCCATGGATAAATCGAGTAAAATCAGCGGCTGCACTATGTGCGAGAACTGAATGTTCATTGAATGCATCAGTAAGCACCGTGTATGGTTTCAATCCATAAGCTGTGCGTGGAATGTCATAGTGTTTCGGCTAATCATTCAAGACCCATTTCACATAACAGTGATGTGTCCTCCAGCATTCGGGAGGTGAAAGCATGAGCTGCATTCCTCATTATACAGCCGTATCGATAAAACAGTAACCCCCAATAATTCCTCGAGACAGCCGAGGTGCAAGGATAAGCCACTGCCAGGAGGGAGCAGTGTGTACGTACAGTTCACAACCTTCTCCACCCGGGCTAAAAACCGATCACTTTGAAAAGGAAATGGCACAAAAGTCCACCAACACATCACCACACATACAAAGTAAACATGCAAACAATCACTTGCACAGTGCTTTGAAAAACAACACGTTTTAAAGACAGGCATTGTTTTTTGTTTCTTTTTTTTTGTTTTGTTTTTTTAACCAACAGGCTCATACATTAAGTGCCAATGCTTCAGGTAATTGTGAGTGAATAAATACAACATATCAAAAACTTGATCTGTTTTGTGCTTTGCATGTACTGTACAGTGAAAATGATGAAATGAAGAAAATAAAATACTGGAAAATATTATGACATTCAACCCCTGCATTTACTTTGCTGTAAGTCCTTAAAAAAAAAGAAAAACATAACAAAAACAACATAGTGGAAAGCTTGTTTTTCACATGGCACACTGTGACGTATGATGACACCATATTTGCGTCTATTCCTAAGGTCTGTGACAACTGAACGGAGCCACGCAGTACGTGGAGATTCCTCTGAGGGAACAAAGTTCACAGTTTAGATGATGTCAGCTGACCTCCCTTCCACGCAAAGGCAGTGCAACATGCACCAAAACACAGGTCACTCACACCGATTTAGACTGACAGCGGATCTCTGATCCCCAACACCCCCCACCACCACTCTTCCGGTCTCCAGGAGCTACATTTAGCGTGCTGTCACTTTGATCAGAGCCAACCTGCCAAGCTGACGGGGGAGAGCAAGAGGTCACATCTCTCACCACATTCGGTTCCTATCGCGCTCTACACTAGTGTAGGAAAACTGGAGCAATTCACCAAGCAGAGTCCTGCATGCGCAGCATGCATCTTCAATTAATGTTTGCATTTGTAAAAAAAAAAAAAAAATGAAAGAGGGGTGTGTTTCAGGTTGTCTGGCTCTCATCACACACACCCTACAAGTTGAAAGATTTAGATTATAGTAATTGCTGTCATGGTGTTATCATCAGATTTTCCCATTAACAGCTTGGGTGTATTTATATTGCGGGCTGGGCCCAGCTGGTTGGAGTGTTTCCTCCGCTCAAGGCTGCACATCAAGAACCATCTGAGTGAGATGGAATGAAACAGCTGGAAGTGCTGGGACAGGTTTTGCCTGCTGAGACACAGACATCCATGTTGTACACAGATGAAACTCTGGGAAATGTCAGAGAGTTGTGACAATGCACCATCCAGAACTATGGGCTGTTTTCCTTATCTCTGTTTATTGACCAGCGTCGCCGCCACCACCAGCACGTCTGGGTCCTGGAACTTTGTTATCACTTGGCTATTTTGATGCACTGTTTATTATTATTTTGTGTGGTTTGTACCCTGGTGCCATGACTAAGGAAACAGCTTCTCGGGTTTCAGTAAACACTGTACATGCTGAAACACAGCAACCACAACATTTAATAAACAAACAGGGCTTGTGCAACAAAAGGAGCAAGTGTCCCATAGTAGGCACAAATACAAAGGACTAATAGGTTTCGTTACACTTGTTTAACAACTGTAGAACGTCCTAGAATCAGTGGTTCAGCAGAATATAATTGGTTTGGGCTGCACCAGACTTAAAAAAAAAAATATATATATATATATGTATAATCACAGTTGTAAAGGTCAACAATAAATGAAATATTTTAACAGATTTTAGAGTTTTAAAAAGAAAAAAGAACAAGAAAAAAACAGCAAAAAGATAGAAAAATTCAATTTGTACACAGAAATGCAAGTTTCCACACATGAGGATGGCACTGAGCATTTCTCAGCCTGCACCACAAATGATGATTACTGTGAACGTTCGCATCTCTGCAGCAATCTGCTTGCAACAGAAATTCTAAGACCTGTAAAATGTTTGAGTCAGGAGGGGTGGGCCCCACCACCCCCACCACATTGCTGAGCAGTGCGTGTGTGAGAAAGTAAAAGAAAAGGGCAGGTTTTGTCACACCTGTTGCTTGTCATCAGCCCCAGACAATCAAGGAAACACAAATTAGAAAATGTCAGACTATAATCTTGATTGATTTGGAATGCATTATTTCAAATGAAGCACCAAAAATGTATCCCACTGCTCCCCTCCCTGCACCTTCACCGATGGAAATATCTAACTATTCATGAAAAATTGGCACTGTAAAATGGAACTAACAACCTCCAACATTTACTTTTGAAATTTAAAAATTAAAATGTTATGGTAATAGAAAAGTGGGCTCTTTCTCCAAAAATCAGGAGATGAACAACATGCCCACAAATGCAGTGGACACTAGATGATCATATAATCCACAGACTAGTTGGTTGACTAAATATACATCTGAGATGCTGCCCTAGTTTTACTCTGCTCACAGTTAATGTGAAAGACAGTCATGTAAGATACAGATGTTGAAAACATATAATGAGGTAGATATAAAACCACTGTGATCAAATCTAACAAAAGTAAAAGCATACTGTCTGGAGTGTTTTAGCCACTGTGTTTGAAGAGGAAAAAGTACTTTCCCCTGTTGAGCATATTAAAGGTTCTTTAAAGCAGTCTCCAGAGACTGTTGCCAGTGACTTTAACTGGCCTTACCTTCATCAGTCAATTGGAAAAAAAGAGTTTATGAAAGAAACGTAAACACATCTTGATCTCCTAGCTCCAAGTTTACAGGGCAGTCGTGGCGGTCGACAGGCTTTTTCGGCAGTTCCCATTCGGGTCCACTGCTCTGTCCTCAACAGCACAGACTCCGGCCCCCTTCCCCGGACAGCCCTCATTGGCATCGCTGTCTTCTGTGCTGCCTTTACTCCTCCCCTGCTGCTCACTCTGCCAGCTGTGCCTGCTGTAGATGTATCCATTCACCGGTCCTGAGTTGCTGAGACGGTTCCTCTTCATGCAGAGGATTTCCTTGAAGGCATACCTGAATTCAGGACTTCGGCAGTAAATGAGCGGGTTGAAGGCAGAATTTGCATAACCTATCCAGTTGAGTATCCTGAAGGTGAGGTCGATTCCCTCCACCTTCCATATAGCCACCACGACATTGAGCAGGAAGAAAGGGAGCCAGGACAGAGTGAAGATGCCCATGATGATACCCAATGTCTTGAGAGCTTTGTGCTCCCGTAAGCAAAACTTTGCCTTTTTTTGGCCACGCCCGTTGTTGGCTTCCAGAGTTTTTAAGTTACTGTTTTCGCTATTGTGGAAACGTCCAACGCTTTGGTCGATCTTCTTCAGTTGACGCTTGGCCTCTTGGAAAACACGGCTATAGACAAAAACCATAATAATCAAGGGGATGTAGAAGGAGATGATAGAGGAGGTGATGGCATAGGCCATGTTGGTGTAAAACTCGCAGCAGTTACTGTTCTCGATGCACTCTTTAGCTTCTTTATCGTCAGATATCCACCACTTCATGTGGATGGGCAGGAACGATATTAAGGCAGCAATCACCCACACTAGTACCACGACAATGCGAGCTTTGCACTTGGTCAGCATGGACTGGTAACGAAACGGAGAGGTGATGGCCAAATAACGGTCGATGGCTATGACACACAGTGTCTCAATACTTGCCGTCACACAGAGGACATCCGTCGCTGTCCAGAACTCACACCAGAAGCTACCAAAGTGCCACGTCTTGAAGATAATGTAACAGGCACCAAAGGGAACCACAATGAGACCCATGACCAGGTCGGCACAGGCCAGGGATGTGATGAAGCAGTTGGTGACGTTTTGGAGACGCTGAAATCGAGCAATCGCCATTATGACCAGGATGTTTCCAAACACGATGCAGAGGACCAGCAAGGACATGATCATGCCCAGCAGGATCATTGTCACCTCGCTGTAGCCCTCCTCATTCTTAGAAGGGTGGGATGACGAGTTGATTATCTCTGCACTCACATTGAGGAACGTAGGGGGGGTTGTACTTCCCATCTGAAAAGAACACACAAACAAAAATGTTTAACTAAACTTAAAGAGAGAAACTGTCTTCTATTTTTTTAAAGTATTTTGAAGAAAACAAATGCAGTTAAAACATGCAATGCCAAAAAGGAAAACTAAAACATTCATATCAACAACCTCACAGAACTAATCAATTACATTCAATAGACTGCAACACGCATTACAGCTACAAGCCAGTCGTATTTCAAAGAATAAAAGTACAAACCTCCAACAGGTAGTCCTCTTTTTTCCTGCCTCCCATACAAAGTTTAAAAAAAAAAAATTCAGTGTTGAGATAATCCCCACAAAGTATTGAGTATCACATGTCCTTTTCTCTACTTTGTGTTTCCCTGGATCTCTGTGTGTCTCATTCACTCAGCCCTTCAGTTGAGCTGTGTTTCTCCTAATGTGTCTCCCAGGCTATTTGTCAGAGCCCTTATAGAAGCAGTGATGACATCACGGCCGGTCCACAGCCAATCAGACGGCCCGTCTGCGAAGGGTGCTGAGAGCTCTCCAGAGTTTGAACACATTGTCCCTGCAGTCAGTGCTGCAAGGCTGCAGAGACGCTGCAAAGGAAAGCCTTCTCATTCAGTTCTACTTTTTTATCGTTATACAATTCTGCTCAATTACAGTTTATTGCATTATAAGTGAACTCAAAAAAATCCACCAACTCGTCCAGTTCAGGCCGGGAGAAGGAACTATTTACAGCTCCTACCTGTTACTCTGGATCACATTACAAACAGGTGACTTTTTTTCTGGTAAGGTTGTATTCTGAATTTATCCAGCTGACAAGTTAAACCAGCCATGGTGTGTGAACTATAATTCATAGTGAGGTTTGACTCTTATCACTTCGTTTTTGTCCTGACAAAACCTTGGAGGGTAGGCGTGATAAAGTTTTACTTGCTTTACATAAAAATGATAAAAAGTGTGCAGAGTGGACACTGAAAACAAGAGTGCCTGAATCATTGTAGATACTTTCAATTTCACTCATGAGAAATGTGTGTGCAGGTTTCAATACATAAAGGAAGAGTTGCTGCACAAGAAAGGAGGATGTGATGGTGTATTATAGTTAAATAACTCAAACAGGGAGAATTCAGCACAATTGCTCTACAAGCTGCATGATAAAATACATTAAAAAGGGCTTGCTTGTTTTATGCTTTTACGGTCATCAAAGTTTGTGTATTTCTATGAATTATAGTCCAACCTGTTGCACACAATCCACTTAATCAGTGATAAATGAGCTAAAGCTCTGAGGAAGAACAAAGATTGATTCACTAAAGGGTGACAAAGGCAGAAAAAACAGAAACAAATAAACCATTGTGCGATGTTTGTGTTTCTGTGGTTTCTGCCTCTGCCCCTGCTTGTCATGAGGACTTCTCCCGTCTAAATGCTTTGCATTATGCGTGTCCATCCGCTCATCATCTGTACAGCTTCATCCAACAAAGAGTCATAGGGCTGATCTATGGGTGAAGGCAGGGTGTAGCCTGACCACGTCAGGAGCCCATCTCAGGCCAAATACATGGTGACAACAGAGTCACGCACTCACAATCACATTTGGTCATTTAGAGTCACTGATTAACCTCATAATGCATGAATGTAGACAGCAGTACCTGTAGAAAACACACATGCACATGGGCAAAGTGCAAACTCTACACAAATAAAGGCAACCCACACAAAATGAGATATTCTCCTTCTCAATTTAAAGATAACCTGCTATAAAAATGCATATTTCACCATTTGCACAAGTCAGTAAAAGCCAAATGCATATATTGTAGATATGTTGTTTATCATTTGTTTAAAACGAGTTACTTTTAGTCCATGTTACATTCATGCTGTTGCAGAAAACCTATCAATGTTCTTTCAGACTTTGATGCATCAGAGGATGAGCACATTTTCATCCATACCCTCATTGTGTAATCATTCTGTTGTCGTTTTCTTATTTTAACTCCACGTCATGGCTGTTTCAGTGGAATAAAGCCCAGAGGCAGGTCAAATCAGGCTTTCTGAATAACACATTCATTATGATGACCAATGGATTATAAACAGGCCCTTCAGGCCGGTGGATTTCGGTCCTCTGTGGGTGCTTGCAGGAGTACTTGTGTGTGAAGATCTATGCTAAGCTCACTGAGGGAAGGGATGATAGTTTCCAGAGCACTGATCTTCAACGAATGCAGACGCCACAGGCTCTTCCATGTTCACTACAATGAGCTCTTACAAAGTCCATATGACTTGTGACACAAGAACAAATCCAACCAGTAAATCCATATGATCTCACAACTCGATATTGATACAGATGTTATAGATTTCTCTCCATGAAATTCTTTGCTGGTAATATCGTCTGACAGCCAAAGTCGAATACCACCTCTCCATGACTGTGGGTACAATTTTAACCTATCGGAGAGATTACTACAAAATGTGTTATAAGTATTTATGATACTTACAGGAGGATTTCTATTGATTTCAGTGACCTTTCATGTTGTTTAGCACATTGTTCAATGACAACGTCTATTGTATTGGCAGGTTTCTGTGAACATAAATATTCATGGTCACCTTTTGACCCATCCTCTTTTGCTGAAATTGCCACTTGTGTCCAAGTAAGCTCAAAAGCCGCATTCAACGCTGTATTGCTCTGAAATAGGGAATATACTGCTCAGAGCTTTTCTATTCTAAATATTTTCTAACCTCCCCTCTAGCATCAATCAGTAAAAATTTTTATCTAATGTCATGAACTAATCTGAGAACACGAATGACTCAATTGCATGTACTCGTGATTTTAAGAGAACTTCTTGGTCTCATCTCTTATACAACATACGGGACAAACCCAGCATTTTCAGCTTCACTGCTGATAAATCAGTATGTCATCAGGAGGTTATCAGCATCTTACGGCGCTTACAGTAGCACTGTGGGCATATTCAACTCCACAGACCTTGAATGCTGTCTTTGTTGTCCTGTTGTTGCCATCTGAAGGGAATTTGGCATGTGTTTGTATTTTTCATAAAACACCATTTAAAAACATAGCATTTTGATCCAAACATATACTTCATTGTGTTTCATATGATGAATACATTCAGTGTTGTCCGGGAGTGTTGGCTTCAAGCCATAAGCTCCTGTATTTTGTGCTCTTGGCATACATCTCAGCTACTACACATGCTCCTTTTCAGTTTGATTTACTCTTCTTTTTCAGAAATGTATTTGGCAAGAGCTATTCAAATGTATAATTTCTGTCCAGCGTCCTGTTTTGGAAAGTGCAAGTCTGTACGTTCAATTAATCATTACCAGTTTCCTCAGTCTGTGACATCTGTCTTCCTGTATCCTGTCCATCCCAGGCATTGCTGTTTTCACATTTGGATAACCTTTTTTTTTTTCTTTTTACTGTCTCAGATACTGTCAACACTCAGATCTTACACTTTGCTCTGTTTAGTCAAACACTGTCGCAATAAATCTATCTCCCCTCCTCGCCCGGCTCCCAACTTTTTTTTTTGTTCTTCATAGAAAGTTGTGATGTTGACCCGATGACCTGAGCAGCCTCTCCCACCTCCTTCCACTACATTTTCCCTGTAATCTGCGAGGAACAATACCTGGAGCCATTGTTCCTCTGGGAAAAGATTTCATGAATATAGGAGGAAATGAGAGAGCCTAAATTCTCATATTCACTTGTTCTCTGAATGACAAATTGCTTGACTGCTATTATATGTAATTCATTGCAAATAATACAAATGAAAGGAGACAGTTGATACTATACCTATCTGATTTAAATTGATCCCCGTATTTATATTTTCCTGAGGACTCCAAAGGAAGTAATTTAAAAATGGACACTGATTTTCTGCATAGCTGCGATCATGGAGAAGAAAAAAAATTCTCAGACTGTTCTGTCACATTTAATCCTTTCAATCTATGTCAGATTCCAAGAATTATTGTCCAGGTCAATTATGCCCCTACTTAATTCAATGGAACGAAGACATTCCCCTTGGGATTAATCCAAAGCACAGACCACTAATTGGTTCTGTGGTAAAGGCCCCCGGGGATCTGTGGTCGAGTTCCACCCAACAACAACTGGGTGTACGGCCATGAAAGACCAGAAGTTCAACACTCTTTGCACTTCCATGAAAATTCCATGCACTTCCATAGAGTGCTGTTGCAAGTGGAAAGTGTCCAAGCCAGTATTACATTTGGTTCAGATAAATAGAAACACCAAGACAAAACTATTTTGTATATTTTGAATGGGCCAGACCATGTATGGACTAAGCAGCTACCGACTGCGTATACAAGTCATTGTTCACCCGGTTTGGCTCTGATAAAGTTCAGACGGAGGAAGAGGTTGTAAAAACACTTTAATGTACTATTCAACAAGGTTTGACCTGCGCCTTCCAGAAAGAGCCGAGCATATCCGAAAGATAAATAAAAATGTCCTCATGGGGGTCTGATCAATGTAACAAAGTCTGTATATTACAGGATATTGTCTTCGCTTTAGTGTGCATGCCGAACGAATTGCAATGTTGGAGACCTTGTGAATGTATGACGGTTCAGTTTCATTCAATCATTTTGACTTTTCCAAGGAGGAGAGATAAATTAGGAACCACTTCCCTGCATGGGAGACTGATGCTAGTGAAAATAAGATCCCTGCCAAGGTAGAGTGTACACCACAGCATACACTGACAGAGGACAGAGTCATCCTTCGACTGTTTGCCAGAGAAATGGTCCGTCTCGTGGGAGTCACTTTTTTTTTGTCTGTCTTATTGATCTGGGCGTTCACAGAGCAACAGCAGGTTAAAGGCTGACTGCTGGGAAATATCAAATGACCTATTGGGTTACTGGAGTGTCCTCTTGGACGACAGGAATCATGCCATAAGGTTAAATGTAAATTAAGCACAGCAAGGATGAAGAGAATTACTACTGGAGTTCCACTGTAAAAGAAGAAAGGTCATGCATTGCTACCCTTTTGCGGATTTTATTACCGTCTTCCTTAAACCGCTGAGACCTTTTCACCAATTAAGTTTTGGAAACAATTGTAATGTCGGTGTTGAGGACTTGATTGTGGTTGAACCTTTTCTCGACTGTTTTCATTGGCCACGCATAGGGTGCCATCCAACGAGGTGTGTGTGTGTGTGTGTGTGTGGGGGGGTGTTTATACCCCATCTGCCATTTAATTATTTATTATCCCAGGGTGGGATTAAATCTTTCCCTTGCAAAGTGATTAAAAGCTACTTCACTAGTAGACCGGCCCACCCATCCATCTTCTCCATGCTTTTATCAAACTCAGGGTTGAGGGGTGCTGAAGCTGATCTCAGCCGACAAAGTGGGAAGGAAGGATACACATTGGACAGGTTGCAAGTCTGTCACTGGGCAAATACAATTTACTTCACATTCCACATTGAACAACTGCTTTTGAAACTATAAACATGGCACGGTTGCCAATCTTATACAGGGGCAGCAATTTGTTATCTCACACCACACATGCTTTGTCTTAAAACAAGTAGGCTTGTCATTTTTGGTTAAATACTGAAATCACTTCTATTTTTCAAGCAAAAGAAAACATTTTGGGATTGTAGATGTCATCACTATAATCACATAACAATTAACTAAATAAAAGTGTGTTTTAATGATGTCATCTCTATTGTCTCTTACTTTATTGTTTCATGGAAAGAGGCATGTTAAACAAAGTGGATGTTAAAGAAAATCAACAGAAAAGTGGCAACGACTGAGTGCATAATTATAATCATAAAATAAATTATACTACAGCATCATTATCTGGAAATAATCAACAACAAAAATAAATTCAGCACAGTGTGCAGACTTGATTATGGTCCAGTTGATAAAATGTTTCCTGAGGGGCCTTCGGCGTAACTAGTAGTGAGGGGGCATATTGCAATCATATGAATACCCCTACCTCAGACCTATTCTCTGTGAAAGGCTGCAGAACTGAGGAGTCATGTTTGCCTGGTCCGGCCTGCTCTACGAACAAAGTCATTAAACATAAAATACGCCGCTGCTTTTGAAGACACCTACTGTTTCTGAGAAGATTCTGCTTATCGTTGCACATCTTTCATGTTGCTGTCAGGAAGTCTGAGTTAGCACTGCTCCATTAAACAGGAGGTTTAAAATGTTAAGAAGAACGGTCTAACACTCAAGCAGGAGCAGGACAGAGTGACAGCAACACCAACTGTTTTCATGAACAAAAGTAACAAGCACAAGGAAGCGGCAGTATTTGTAACATTATTAACATATAATAGACATTAGCAGTGTTGGCACAAGTATTTGTCACTTAAGTAGATAGAATTATATTTTTTTAAATAAACTTTTGAAAGAAAAGCACACCTGCAGCCTTCCAAATGGGAGAAGAGCGCTCTCCTCAGCCATGTGTTCACACACTGTGTAACTTGTTAGTGTAATAATCTGTTACCGTGGATACAGCAGCTTAATCTTTAGCAATGACACAGATCGAGATTAAGTGTGTATCATCCTTTAGAAACTACATTATTTTCTCCATAGACAAATACAGGCAATAACTTGACAGTACTTTATATGAAACACTACTAATTGTATTTCAAAGCACAATGTGTTTTGCATTCAACCATTATGTTTAGAAGTTGATCACACGTATATTTATCAGCTTGTATTGCTTCAGTAAGAATTTGAGAGCATAGAAAGACCAGAAATGTAGGTTCAGGAAGTAAAAGTGAACGGTTGTTCATGAATACACTCTCAAGTTAAAAACATTTTTTTTTTTTTTAAACATGCATTTCTTTCAAATAAAATATGTTGCTTTACAGTACCAATGCTGCTCTATAATGTGTTATTCCCTAAAGTGGTTTTGGTTGATGACACATTAAGATCTCAACACATTCTTGACTTGACTATTAATATAAAGGAACTCAATCCTAATCCTCTTTTATCCCTCAAGTTGAATACTTGAACTTCTTTTACTCTGAGCTTTTGCTGGTACTTGAGTTATGAAAGTAAATAGACATATGAATAAATTAACAGCAACAATTTTGTTTCCCCAACAATCTGAATGGAAAAGCTGTCTCCATAAAAGGTTGAGGCTGAAAACAATATTCACTATCCATGTGAATTTTGATGTGAATTAGTATTCATAGAACTGAAATATGGATGCACGCCATTTTCTCCTTTTGCCAGAGCAAAGTTAAAGGCAGCCTTCTTCCACATTCCCACTGCTTTTCTTCATCTTTCTCATTTGCATGATATAGAATATATCATGCAAATAGATTTCTTATGTGAGCCTCCATTTGCATCTTTTCATTAGCAGACATTATCACTCTCGTAAGAGTCCTCCCAACCTACAAGATGTACAACACAGAGACAACTGGAAAAAGTCAGGCTCACCCATGGAATTAGTCTTTTGCTTTTCTGGCGTCCACAATGAATAATTGTTCAAATAAACAGACTGCTGGCAAGTTTATTTCCTTTTGCCGCTTAAGGAAGCAGCTCCATCCTCAAACTGCTCCCTGCCTATTCTTCCCCACGTCCAAACCTTCGTTGCACTCATTAACTGGAGAAAACAGTCAACTTTTGACCTGTGCCAGGCCAAGTGAGAAAGCCATGTGATATAGTACAGTATCTCTGGCTTTGTTTCACACTGTAAATTTGGACGATATCCAACTTGTAAAAATAGCCACGGTGTCTGAGGTTTCTCCCTGCTGAAGCAACACGATGGAAGTATTCAAGATGGCGTTACTGTGACACAAGGATAGATAGAAAACACCAGCTGTGCTGTTTTCTTTACGTGTCATAGATAGTATTAATGAAAATGAGCATTTTTTTTTTACCCGTCCTTTTGGCAGCTTGAATAATCCAAATAATTGAATGAAATGACACAAGCACAAAGATCTGTCACTAATTAATCACTCTGTTGGAACACACCGTCCATCTGTTGGACTCCAGCAATCACCCACACATGCCGAGGACTGACATTTCTTGTTTGCTAATGAACTAAGACGCCACCATCTACCATTCCTATCATGCCATTCTTTTATTCCCTGCAATCATTAAAACTGGATCACAGTGACAGACCAAATTAAATCCACATAATGTGTTCTGAGAAAATGTCAGTAAAAGTGTCCTTGGGAAAACAGTGAACCCTGACTTCTTAATAATGGGGGGGATAGCTCTTTGTGTGGCAGCGGCCACTATTCATGTGTGAATGTGATGGATTGGGCAAAGTCCTTTGAGGCTGTTGAAGTGACCAAAATGTGCTGTATGATTTAAAAAAAAAAAAAAAAAAAAGACTGTTTTGGTTGTAACATTATGAAGTATTGAACAGCAGAAGCTTCTCCCAATCCAGTTGTTTTAAAATATCTGTAACCTTTGTTCAAGGTTGAATATCATCTATACATGTCAAAATTATTGTCCCAGAGACGTTACACTGAATGGGGCTGCAAGGCATTCTTATTTCAGATATCTCAGGTTCACCTGCATTTCAAGGTAAAATAAATGTGCATGGGCAACTGTAATACACATCTTCTTTATGTGCATTTGACAGAAAATATAACAGCTTATGTTGGACTGAAGCTCGTTCAGCATGTCATTAGAGATTCAAGTAATCAGGACCATAATCCTAATCTAGATCAATCCCTTTCAGGCTCAATGGACACCCTGCTCATGTTGCAACTCTGCTTGCAACAGTGCCGTGTCTGCCATAGAAACATACAGGATACATACTTATGCATCACTCTGTCTCAATGATATCATTTTGTTATTACATCAATAGCTTCATCACATTTAAAATGGTTGCTTCGTTATTGGTTGCTAAAATTCTGCTTTTTTACAGGTTGTCTATACTCTTTTAGACTGCTTTGGACTTTTGTTGGATTTGTTTTAGTTTCATAGGTGACCTTTAATAGACTTCACAGCAACTTTAATACTGTAATACTACATATGTTTTAATGTGTTTCTCCCTCATTTGTCCAAGTAGGAGGCATCTCACAACAAATTCAGGTTAACTGAAATCAAATGTCTTGGAATGTGTTTTATCCATCATCGGTTCATGATGTTCCCTTGAGAAAAAGTTTGAGTTTAACAGACTAATTAACTTTTTTCCTGCTACTGCATTAAAATTATAGCAGAAATAACAACATAAAATATGTGGATGTTTCTGGCAAGTACAAGCTATATACATCTAATAGTGTTGTGAACACTTTATCACTTTACACAGATGAATAGCACTATTTTGTTTATTTTTTTAATATTCGCTTTAATTGTGCGATAATTAAAGGCCATCTGATGCCAAGTCGAAATCACAGTCATAAGCTAAAGTGAAGCTGGCTAATTCTGAAGTGTGGGAAAACAAAAATGTAGTGCAAGAAAACTGAAGAACCTGAGAGCTATGCACCAAAAATGCACATTGGGTATGAAGATATTTGGTTATCAAACTGATTTATTTTTGCCAGCATTTTAAAAATGTGATCCACAGTAGGCCTCTTTTTTTATTGCTCTGTTCAACTTATCTGGAAACAATTACAGCGTGGTGGAAGTACATTTTTGCTCTAACACAAAGACCAGATGGAAACTGGATTGAAGCAATCCTTGAAAAAAAAAAAAAAGTTAGAATGTGCCTGTAAACTTTTTTGTAGTTTTGGATTCACAGGCTCATGAGGAGAGTTGGGGATTTTCCTGCCCAACGTGGTAATAAAAAATAGAAAAATAAGATGTTGCACAAATTACATGCATTTTATTGCAATCTTCCAGAAGCATTGAATGTATTCTTTTTTTGCAGTGGGGTTTTTTTTTTTTTTTTTGCAATATCTTGCAGTGAAGTGTGAAATTGGCCACAGAGGGCAGGTACTACACTCAATTCATTCAAATGAAGATGAATGTGTCAAAAGATGCATGAAATACATTACAAATTGGACAGTAATAGAATTAAATAGGAAATTATTCAATAAAATAAATATATAATGAGAGTAATTAAGTCATTGATCAAACTGACAAAGTATTCTACGTGAATCATTGGCTTTGGACATATATTATATTTTTACATAATCCATGGAATGCGACATTTATGCAAAGGAGGAAAGACACATTTGAATTGATTGGTTTGAGACTTACCTGCTATTTAACCCCTTGATAATCTATCATACCTGCTTATCCCCGAGGCCCACAGAGAACAGGAGCCGGGCCTCCAGACAGACTGACAGCCATGCACACACACACTCACACCTACAAGCTACTTAAAGTGGAGCCAGTTGGCCTAACATGTGTGTCTTTGAACCGTGGGAGGAATCTGGAGCGCCCAGAGAGAGGCAGACAGCAGGTATGAATCCAGACTCTTCTTGCTTTGAGGTGTTAAAACACTGAGCCACTGTTGCCACCCAGCTGCTCTCATCCTATATCTTCTAATCAGATTAATTCAACTCCGGTTGAGGCCCCTTTGCACATGTGAATGCAGCTGCCTCTGGATCGGCCGCGTCTCAGTGTAGGGACTGACCCAAAATCCACCATCTGAATTGAATTTACTAATCAAATTTTCAGCTGTTGCGTGAAAGAACAGATAATTTAATTCTTTCAATATAAAGAAAGAAAAGACTGCCATATAATATTTACTACCCCGAGGCATTGTTTGGTAATATATCAAAGAATCGAGTGCTAACATGAGTTCATATAAATTATATACACTGAGTTCGGCGTGAAGAAAAACAACAGTATGTATTGTTTTTCCATTCTGAAGGGTGAAAATCTGTTCTTGAATTTTTTTGAATGTTATTGGATTGATGTTTATGGCGTGACTGGTATAATTCACTGTGTAAATCGTCGAGCATGCATATGTTATTTTCTCTTTCCGGTCAGAGTTTAGTCATATGACAAGGAAGTGTTTCTCTCTTCCGGTGTTTTACTGCCGCAGTGAAGCACCATTTGCGATGGAACAACAGTTGGAAAACACACCAGGAAATCATGCAAATGGATTCCGCTGAAGATTGAAAACCTACAGAGACCCTCTGCTGGAAACAAAATGTACGAACACGAGCACAGACCCAAACGCAGTCTAACGTGTGTGTTAGTTCTGCATTCATGGTTTGTTTTCACAGCGTGTTTCTCAAAGTCTGACGTTCCCAAGCATTTTATGTGTTGCCATGTCATTTGCTTCTTCAGTGTTTTAACAACTAAGCATTTTTATTCATAGCACCAATTTTATCATTGTCGTTTTTTTTTTCTATTGCGTTGACATGTTTTTTGCCTCATCTCTCTGTTTATATCAAACCATCATTTGGTTCTTGTGTCTTGTATGTTGTGTATTTGCTCCATCGTTTCCCTCCTCAGGTGTATTGTTGTTCTCTGTATCTAACCTTGTTGTCAGCTGTACCTTGTTATCCCTTCTTGTCTCGTCAGTTGCACATTTATATTTTCTCTATGTCTACTGGACGCATGGGAAGGGGGACCAAATGTTGCAGTACCAGCCGGCTTTTGAACAGCCTCACAGATCACAGTTGTTTGAAAGCTGCCTCCAACTGTGATTTCTTCACACTAACAACTTTAGTGTTACTTCCTCTTCTGTTGTCCCTAGCTGTGGTTTTTTTGGGGGGCCTTAAGTAATCAGATTAAACACAGACACACTGATCAGAATTGCACCATATAAGCAAATGCAGGTTCAGAGGAGGTAGTGTAACACTGTTTATGACGTGAAAATGGCACATCAAGTTGCTTCCCACTGTTGGAACTTTGTGTACACTTTGTAAGTATCTCTGTTATCCAGTATCACAACTTTCAAAACAAGAGTAAATATAGAACAAACAATAGCAATTCAATTGTGTCAAAATTTGCTATATCGCTCAATTAAAGTTATCTTCAGGGCCAATGTACTGGAAATATTGATCCAAAATATAATGGAAGTCATACAGTTCAACATACATATGAGGAACATGCATCATAATTCTTGGTAGAGTTTTAAGGACAGCAGAATAGTTTTCCCTGTAATATATTAGTACATTAAACAGCTATTTGTGAGGCTTTCATGGGAAAGACCAAGAATACGAAATGTTGGCTCCATATCTAGCTCATTAAAATGGCCCTCAGTTGTTGCACTATAGCCAATCAACATTACAGATAGAAGTATGACAGCAGCAATGTTTAGACCATTTGCAGACATATATCTGTTTGCCTGCATATGTAGAGCATTCATGAGCCATAATTTCTGTCTCTTTCAGCCTTTCAGACTCTATTTCTGTCAAGTTCTTTGGTCTGCTCTGTCTGGATTACATGTCTGGTTGCCATCAAGGACTCACTAACTGTATAATGAGCCGCCACTTGCCTTTGAGGATAAATAGTTTCAAATCTATCTGAGCGTTGACACACACAATCTGATAAACACGTGCACATAAAATTGGCAAGAATTTCATATAAGGCTGGCCTGCAGACATACACGCACTGTTGGATGTCTTCCTTCATAACTTGTTATTCTCCCCGTCAGAGTTTGCTGAACATTCAACTCAACGGGTTGAGTAGAAGTGAAGAGCTGCCCGTCTGTGATAACGAGAGCTACTCAGCACAAACATCATCGAGCCTTAAAGATAATTAAACTGTGTACAGCCATCACCAAGCTGGGGAATTATATGATTGATGAATTGTATATGATGAACAAGGCGCTTTTACTTAAGTTAAAAAAAAAGAAGAAAATTCTAACAGAACTACCGTATATCCTCTGAGGCTATACTGTGTGATTATGTGCATTAACAGGTGGTTCGGGACATTAAAAAGCAAAAGGTTTGTTTGCTTCCCTGCAGATGAGGTACATGAACCAGTGCAAAATCAAATCTATAGTGTTCTGTTTATTTAAGAGCAGATTTTGTGATCGAAGTCCGGGAAGGTTTTTGAAGGGTTTTGGGAGGCGTGTGTAAAAGGCAGGGAGTCAACTTTGGTTCAAACTTTAACTGAAACAATATCCTTTCACAAAGAATGTGGTATAACTTGGACTGCACTTTAATTCTAATTTGGTAAAATTAGTGCACATTAACAGCTCACATCAGATTTGTGAATGTTGGCTTTTGGCTTGCTATTGGCGGAATTAAACTGCTGTGCGATGCCAGAAGGGTTTTCTGGATTTCTCTTTGAGTCATTTGTATTGAAAAACTATTGACAAGTGTGTGTGTATGTGTGTGAGTGTGTGCTCATACCAATATCATTGTCTTTCTCAGTAATGTGACAAAATAAAAACACTTTTTTTAACATAGGAAATGTGATTTTATATTTCTGTTTGGAAATATGTGCAGCTGTACCGCTTTATAAATGTTTTTGTGATGCCACGTTATGTGACGTATGTTGTGCAATGATGTTAAGAGGAATGATATTTGAGGATCTTATGAATTTAATTGAGATTAAATTACATATTGAGCCTTGAGGAAGGTAAGGAGGTCACACATTCAATAAGGGTATTTTATTATAACTAGATTTATATACTTGCAGGCAATTTATTTGTACCTGACAGTCAATAAATAACCCACAACTGGCCATCACAGTAATCTAGTTCAAGTTTATGCATTCCCACTTTTACAGAATTTATTTTCACATAATCATTTTAATATGGTGCGCAGATGGTTAGTGCATGAGCAGACTATTACACGGCAATACTGTAAATGAGACTTTGATTAAATAGTATTCATGGCTGCAGATAGCAACCGAGAATATCAATACATATACAAGGGTTTCAATCAGGGATGTCAGCTTTTCCAGGAAACTCGTTTTCCCTCAAATACTGCTCAGTTTTTCACTGTGATGCAAGATCAATGTTTGTAATACATATTAAAATCCAGCTATTGACAGGACATAGTCACACGACCAGGCAGTCCACTTTGCTGTGCGAAGGGTGAGCAGAGGTTAACACTGGCAACAAAGTGTGAAACTGACAGTACTTTGTGGCTGGGTTTTTTTTAACACGATTAAGGCTGTGCACCCTATTGACTGGTGAGCAGTGCGAAAGTCACTTTCTGTTTTCTGAGCGTTATTTCCTCTGGGTATGGATTTCATTTAGGGGATCACATCAAGATGGTAAAACCAGCTGAGTGGCCAGATGTTTGATCATCCCTCAACATGCATTCTCATACTGAGATGGCATCTGCTGTCACCGTTTGTGCATCTCACTGTGTTTGTTCTACTAATTGAAATGAGAATGACGTCTTGATATTCTCTCTGCGGCGCCGACTTAAACAGATGCAATGATGAACTGAAGCAAAATGCCACGAGGGAGAGGAAAGCATGCACGAGTTCACACTGTGACGCTGACTTTTCAGGTCAGCCCACATGGACGGTCTTTGAGAATATTGTTGAGCGGCCAACAAAACTCATTCAACGGAGATAACTGCAGCTGAGCTGTTTTTCTATTGCAATCTGTAATCCTGATCCAAGAGGGATGGGAGAAGCCAACAGGATGAGGCAAATTAGAGGTCATTATCACAGTAATGACTTTATAGCACAGCAACACGGGCTTGTCATCGTACAAAATCACAGGTTGACCACATGGAATGAGAATCCTGTTTCGTCCCCTCCTATCATCCATCCATTTTATTTCACACTTTGTCTAATACATGCTTTTCCAGCTTTTCCAGCTTTTCTTTTGTTCCCCCCAGTATAACTCAGTGCAGCTGCTCCTCTGCTAAATTTATGTTAATATTTCCTGTTTCAAATCAGGCGTCGCTCTTTCATTTCCTTGTCATGTTGCCGCACAGAACAAGAACGCAGCGTGTCGTCTTCCCATCACAGGTGCCGTCAATTAATCTTTGACCGACTTCTGCTGATCTGACAGCAGGAGCACATCAGGAGCCAACACGCGCAAACATACACACACACACACACACACACACACACACACACACACACACACACACACACACACACACACACACACACACACACACACACACACACACACACACACACACACACACACACACACACACACACACACACACACACACACACACGTAGAGTAAGCAACTGAATTACTGTTTTGTTATTATTGTCAACACAGAACTGACCCAGAGTGCAATAACAAGTATGAGAAAATAGAAACTGTGCATAAATAAATGATTCCTCACAGATGACACACTAGCTCCACCGGTTCCTGGATGGCTTGACAAGGTTTTCTACAGCTGATGGCCATGCAAACACTCCTATTCATTCTCATTTAGCTTTGATTACTTCCACAATAATGTTGGAACGCATAAACGATTTCTTCTGTCAAAATATCAAGCCAAAAGCCAAGAGACTAAAAAATAAAAACCACCTGTGGCAAAACACATTTTCAAATGAAAATCAGTCTAACAACCATCGTACTTAAATCCATCCAAGGGAAAACTGTGCTATCTTAGCTCCAGCTCATGCTGCCTTGTTTGGACACTGCATAAAAGTAAATCATGAAACATTGTTAAATGCTATTTTCTCTGTTGTGATCTGGAAATAAGAGGGATATATTAGACACACAACTACCCACATACATTTACAGACATAATGAGTGATGCGCTCAAAATGAAAATCCAAAAAGGGAAAAGTACCAAGTAATGGTTGATTAAAGTTTTTGCAAAAATGTAAAATAAAACAAATAACAGCAAAACTCCCCAACAGCTAAATAATATAACAAATCGGAGTATATAACAACACCTATTTGTACTAAAAAAAAACCCAGATAAAATAAAAAAAATGTAACCAACTTTATCATCACATCCATAAAACATCAAAGCTCTTAATATAAAGAAACAGATGATGAGATTGTTGCCCTCCATTAACCTTAACCAGAAAAAAATAAAATAATGACAACTAATGTTCTCAGACTTCTCCAGTGACGATGAAACCTAAAATACAGTAGCAGCTTCTTGAATGTGAACAATGTGTAAACAGAGCAACTTACGGTGGTTTTTGGGGTTGTGCAGCAGTGAAGGGTGCCAGGTGAATATAGCAGTCGTATTCAGGGGGGAGCACAGTTTGTGCAAAAGAAGGTAATTAAAGGTAATTTACGGGGGGGGGGGGGGGGGGGGGGGGGGGGGATCTAAGTTATTTTTCTTTTCATAGAACTTCATTTTTCTTGTTATTAATTCCTTTGTGAACGTTGGGTTCAATCCAATCATCATAATGTAAAACTGACTCTCCACTTTAGTCCTGCCATAGTTATTTGAAATCACATCTGTGTTGCATATTCACGTCACTCATGTGATCATTACCTACTTTGTGGGAAGATACACCCATTCCAAGAATTAATGAAGTTTTAAAAAGAAGAAGAAGAAGAAGAAGAAGAAGAAGAAGAAGAAGAAGAAGAAGAAGAAGAAGAAGAAGAAGAAGAAGAAGAAGAAGAAGAAGAAGAAGAAGAAGAAGAAGAAGAAGAAGAAGAAGAAGAAGAAGAGTGTATCGGTAAGGAGAAGCGAGGTTATGGAGGGCCTAGAATTTTAGTGGATATGTAGAGCGGCCACATAGCAGTGAAATTGAATATTATGTTTATATAATACACAGTCAAAATGACGAAGAGGATGGGGCCAAGTACAGAGCCCTGGGGTTGCATACATCAGAATTTGATATTTCATGGGAATCATGCGTGTGTCTGACAATGTGGCTCCATAGCATCCATACAATTTGTACACATGTGTAACATCTTCTACGGGCAGTATGTTTCACCTACATCCACAACATTATGTATATTAATAGCATATATACCGATGAAAAGGTACCAAAATCTTCTGGAGGATTCAAAGGTGTGGCAATGCTTGTCCTGACCTATTGGTGTACAGTGTGGTATGAGAGCTGCACTCCATATGAGAAAAAAATAAATAAAAATCTGGGTTGTCAAGATGGCTCAGTGGATCGTCATCTCCCAACTCCCACGCCTTGAGGAGATCTCCTGTAGCCGTCTTTTCCAACAGGCCACAGAGCTCTGGGATGACCCCGCCCACCCAGGACACTCTGTATTCACCAGCCTCCCCTCTGGCAGAGTCAGAGTCATGAGAGCTAACAGACCAAAAAACAGCTTCTTTCCCATGGCTGTGAAGACACTGATACAGAAATCATGATTCCCTGTGACTGTGCTCTATTATTTATGGAACATTTGAACCTTTTCACCTTTTACTGACTGCACTTTATTATTTATTATGCATGTAACTATTTAACATTTTAATATATTCTTCTGTGACTGTCACGCTGCTACGAGAGATGCTGCCAAACAAAATGTGATTGTTATATAATGACAATAAAGCTACTTATTTTTTGACACTTTGATGTTTCAATGTCATCTCACATTTCCATCACACTCTGTTGTACAACAAACATCAACCACATGCACCACGTTCCAAAGTGCCGGAGGACCTGTTCAGCGATGCTTCGACCTATAATTTAGAAATGTTCCTCTTTTTTTTTTTATAGAAATGCAAGATTACTGTTTAAGTTTTTAACATAAAGGTAAGCAGAAGCCACAATTTCAAAGGAATATATATATATATATATATATATATATATATATATATATATATATATATATATATATATATATATATATATATATATATATGTATGTGTGTAAATAAAAAAAACAATCAGCAAAATGATCATTGTTTGAATTAAATCCTCATCTGTACTCATTGTAGTTTAAAAAAACAGATTGACAACACCAATTCCAACCAATTCTGACTTAACATTTAAAATACAACAAACAAGAAACATAAATTCTGAAATGTGGAACATATATGTGTGTGACTGAGTAAAAAGCAGAACAGTGTGTGTTGGATTGCCAGGAAAGCAAAAAGTGTTTTGCACATCAGCAATAAAGCGCTCAGTGTTGTGATGGTGGACCAGTGTGGACCAGAACTACCGCATTGAGATCGTCTTGAGAAATTATTGTTAATCATTACATGTGTGCTTTCTTTGTCTCACTATTTTTCAAACAATGAAATAACCAGAAAGTCAGCTGCGAAGCAATACTTCTATGACACTTTTGTTTAATTTCTTGTCTGAATAAGGTTAAAAGTGAAATGTTATATGTGTTTTTTTTAATCTGACAATGCCTGCCTCATCTCTTGAATTCATTAGTTGAAATTGAGGAGTCATTTGCATGAATTTGGTGGTGAGATTAAGTAATCATCTTTAATATTGGTTTTTGAAGATTGCTGTTTGATCTGAACCCAGCTCATCCGTTCTTGTCTTGTGTGCATCTGATAAGAGAGAATTTTCTATTGATCTCCTCTAACAAAAAAAAAAAAAAAATGAAAAGGGTGAGTTTTTTTCCTGTGCGGGCTCAGAAAGGAAGTGTTCAGAGTGCCTTTGGGAGGTGCACTTCATTTTTTTTTCTGCTTTGCCTTCACTTCTACTTCCTCTTGTCTCCTTTCATGAGACACAATGTTCAGCACTTATCAGAGGAAGAAGCAAAATTGCATAACTAATTAGGACTCAGAAATGAGGTCAATGAGTTGCACTTGTTTGACTGGTGCTATCAACCATGTTTTGTAGCACAACATGGGCGTGCATTTACTTTGGTCACATTTGGCCCTGTTCAAAGAAACTGTTATTATTACGATGTTGTTAATGTTCATTTTTGGAATTGTGAATACTGACATGCAACGACTGTTAAACACCAGCTTATCCAGTCCGGTCCTGATGTGCACATAATCAGAAAGTTGCAGGTTATGTTAACAGCCATTGATTTAATGTTAAAATGCCAGAACTATACCAAAGTGCAAAGCTTTCTAATGGTAATTTTAGATAATTTTTTTTTCAAATCAATTGAGTACAATCCATAACATTTCTGTTCTGCATTTGTAAATGTGTATCTCAAAGGTTAGAAACTAAACCCGACAGTGTAAATATAAAGGAACAATGATGGAAGATAAGGAAGCAGGCGTGCGACCAAACGATGCTCAATTAGTGCAAGAAAGTTGTTTCCTGCATGAAATGCCAAATCAAACAGACACATCATCAACAGACACAGATCCACTGTGGCCACTGAAGGGGGCAGCTGGACTCCACCATTATGACGTGTGCTTGAATGTCTGAAGTCGGCTTTACAGAACCTCCAGAGCAGAAATCAAACTTGCCTGGTGCCACAAAATATTTAAACTTTTATTAACTAAAGACAATGTAACTTATATTGTTTAAAGTTCTGCTATATTTGCCAAAACTGTAGTTTACATTACATTTATGAAAAGTTAAAAACTAAAAACATCTAAAAGGAAGACATTTCATTATTGAATAACAGTTTGAGTGGTTTTAATTTTTAATTTGTTTTAACCGTTCAGTGGTCTCGCTATTCATTTAATGCCATTGAACAACATTTTCACTTGAGAGTCACATTTGTCACCTCGAAGGTAGGGCTAAGGGATGATTATCAGATAGAAATATTGGTTCACATATAATTGTGTAAAAGCCACAGAGGGGCTGAAGAACCCTGGTTTAGAGACCCCAACTTGAGAGCATGTGCTCCTTTCCCAAAAATAAACACCAGTTCACTGGCAGGTTAAGGGCAAAAGAAAAAAAGGAAACCTACATCAACAGACTTAACCCACCTGCAAAACACTAAATCTGCTACGGGGCCTATATTTGGAAATACAACCTAACTGTACAGATATAGCCCACAATCCAACTTTGATTCCCGCTTGCAAAAAAATAATTTTTCTTACATGCCCTTCTTGAATATCACCAACCCTGCCTGTCGCCATCATGTTGCATTTAAAATTGTTTTGCTTTATTTGGCTTTTCACATGAAGATTTAATCTCTCGTCACTCATTCTATCTTGGGGCCAAGGAGGAAGCTGTGGTCAGAGAGATGATAAAGATGTTGCTCAAGAACACTTGAAGCAAGTGAAATTTATGTACACAGTAACAGGGGCGACTCTATTCTGCCAGAAAATGTGTGTCATAATGCACATCACACATTTAATAAGCCGAAAGCAACTGTAAAGTACCGTTCCCATAGACTAGTTGTATTGCAATAATAATAAAGGCCAACATTTCACTTCCTCAAAACTTCTTCCAAGAGCAGAACATCACTGCAGGGTCCACAACCACAGCGACAAATCTACAACTGATCAATATTTAGTGTGAGCATGATTTCCATTTATAACATACAATTTTCTGTGGCAAACAAAGTAATTTCAACTACCTCAATTACCCAGCAGTCAACATTTTAGACAAGAAAGATGATTTAGTATTGTGATTACTCATCCAGTACATTGTTGACAATGAGGATAAAAATCTCTGGGGGAGATCGTATAGCACTTCACGCTGTGTAAAAACAAAGCCCCATCCTTATAGCACATTGCAGGTACTGCCACAGTTCGGAATGCCTGAGGGTCTGTCATGGAGAGAAATGAATTCACAATTTATTGAGTTATCCAACATGATCATGTCAGAGTGGCTGTCGACCAGCAGAAGCTCTTTTAGCCGACTCGGCAAGACAATGACCCTGAACACAGAGGCAGATCTTTGGAATGGCTAGAAAATAGAGTTTGAAAAGAAAATCCACCCCGTATAAGGGCTCAGTCAGAGTATAATCCTCGGTCTAATAAATGTTGGTATACAATAGTTGAAGGATCTTAAGGTGGATTTTCACAGCAAGCACCAGAAGAACTAAGATGAAGCTTCTGCATATGGAAAACAATGTTCAAATCTGATCAGCAGCTACTGGGAGAGTGTGGTTGAGACATCTAAAAACATTTTTACAGAAAACTCGGTGATTGTGAAGGATTCACATTCACTCATTTGCCAGTGAACCCGAGGACAAACAAGATGAGTCATTTGGTTCCTGTTTCTCAGAGTCATTTAGTGTTGTCTGTACCTTTACTTCCATATTTTTCCACGTTATTTTAACCTCTCGCCAGCCGACCAACCAGAACAATAGTCTCTTACATTAGACAAATATGTAAGACACTTGGAAAATACTTGCTAGGGTGGAGCCTCATTGAGTTCATCTGAAAAATACAAAGAAAGATGGAGAGAATCTAAGACAAGGGATGGACGTCAGGTTTTAGGCAACAAAGGTTTAGCCCTGTGATATATGTCTTTAATTCATTGAGGAATAGGATGAACACCTGCTATCCATGCGGTGATGTTTTTGGTGTCTTTATATTGATCATAAAGTCTCTTTTGCGGACCCACCACAGCATTGATTATTCCCCTTGTTTCGGGAGTCTTAGGAAAGAGCCAAAGCAGCCTATTCAATTGTAGAGAATAGCCAACAGGCTGGGTAATTGGAAACCTCATTTAGCAGAGACGTGACGTACAAGTTAGAGCAGACGCTGACGTACATACTGTTAGAAATATTCACATGTGGGCATGCGTCTGCCCACAAACACACGCACGCAGTTGTAAATCCTCCCCCAAAGATCACAGTAAGCTCCTAAAGTTAGCTCTGGTGAGGAGAGCAGCCAAAGTCCCAGACAAGGTGTTACAATCCCACAGTCAGTCCATTTCTAAGTCCCACACTTTGCACCTATAACGAGCAGTGACAGCTGTGTTAATGCAGGCTCTGCTATAGTAGAGAGTGAGTGGTTCAAAGCTTACTGATAGATATGGCAGGAAATCTGACGCAATTCACAGATCCAACGGACAAACAGCACTGTGCAATCATCTCATTCATGACAAGTGACTGCTCATGGTAAGATCTCTGGAACTGCATGTTATATTGAAACGTCCTTCATCCTTCAGCACATTTCCCGCCCACTCCAGTCCCGAAGACCTAACACCCAGTGTTCAAGTCATTTGCAGGCAGGTGAAAAGTCATGACAGTCATGAAGAAATGACATAAAAGTAGCTTGTGTCACTGCAGTGTGTAAAGGATGAAAGCTGGACATCAACTTGACTGTGTGCCTGTTGGGAATTATAGTGATCTGCACAAACTGAGACAAAACAGTTGAAGTGATCCATATTTTCGGAATCTTTACCAGGTGATTTTTATTTATTTATTTTACCATGTGGTCCATCATGTGCCGGAAGGATAATGAAACATGATTTTACTGGTGTTTCATATCTTTTGTCCTTGAGTCATGTGGGACTAGATTTGGAAATGCAATGGAAATATTTAGCCCAATTGGCATAATTTAAGACATATTCTAGTCTGCTGGGAATTTGTGGTATCACACATGCCAGTACACCTTTACTTATTTTTAAGTCAGGTGCACTGGAGCCTGACGATGAGGCATGTAAGCTTGTAACTCCAAATCTACTTGAAGGAAACCACATCTGCTGGTATCTGAGCTCTGAAGTCCAAACTGCTCAGGTTTTAAAACCCCTACCTAACTGTCATGGGCGCAGAATACACAAATGAAGTGCATTAATCCACATCATCATTATCGACGTCATTAGCATTAGACTTTGGAGTGTTTTCAGAGAGATTTTCTCACAAGTAGCTTGATTTAGAAGCATATTTGTTCGAATTAAACTTCAGAGCATTGTGTGATTCAGACTGTATGTTCCAAGGAAATACATTCTTAGTTTAAGTGAGCTTCTCTCTTTATAGATCTCGGGTTCGGTTAGGGTTAAATAATAAGGTGACGTTTCTGTTTTCTGTTCTCTGTTCTCGAAGACAACTGGTTCACCAAACAAACTGAGATTCAACACATTACACAAGACCCTGCTGTGACCTTAATACTGCGTCTGGTCCATGTGACCTTGGTTTGCACAGGAAGGGGCCTCGTCTTGTGGGGAACACTGAACCCCTGCAGTGACACGATCAATATGAGACACAGCTTTAATACAAACCTTAACCATGCATCAGATGCCTTGGCCTTTTATTCCCTTTTTTTCTATTACTGAACTCATTTCTCCTCATTAAACGCAGCCCGCATATGTTGGGCCTTCTCTGATATTGATTAACGAATTGATCTTAATCACTAATGACCATAAGAGCTGTTGTGCAAATGAGTAGCTAGTATTCTTTGAGATTTATGAACCATAACAAACAGATGGTGGTTTGTGTCAACGGATTGTATTTACTGTTGAGCAGTGCTCTTCAAACCTTGGTCCGGTGCACTGCGTGTTTTAGGTTTCTCCCAGCAACATGGCACTGAATTCAGATGAATATGTTGCTATCATGCTTCTGCAGGAAGATTTCTGAATTGGAAAACAATGTGTATGTTTAGGCTAAAACAAATACATTATTGTCATCAATAGTTTACCGCGTTCGAATGCAACTCCACAAAGGCATGATCATACCCTATATTAATATACTGACATGAAATATGTTTCATGTATAGCTAATTTTATTCCAGATACTACAAAGGTGTGTTGCTAAGCTGCTGTTGCTGGGGAACTTATCAGCATTTTTTGGAAGATGAATGGCTCATTGGAGCAGGTTCTTCAAGTGTGTGTTTCTCACAGAAGAACATACTATCCAAGCATGCCATCTTGCACCTAATTGTTACACTGCAAATGACAGGGTGACAGCTATGAATCTGTGGAATTTGACATTGTGATGCATTGTACTGCTAGACACACTTGGCTTTGTTCATTTAGGTTGTGCAAACACTGTTTGGCCAGTATGTATATAATTAGGAGTGTGCTGGAAGGCTTTACACAAACACAATTGTGGGCTTAAGCTCTGCCATACAAGTTTGCGTATTTATTAAACACAATCCTTGTTTATTTATGCACTGGAAGGTAACATTTTGTGAAACTGTGTCAAGTTGACACAAATTTTAAGACGTGAACATAAAGGTTCAAGTGTAAGAGATTGAAAGCTTTAAACTGAGTTGACAGCTTATTTTTGGTATGTAGTATATATTAATTCTCATAACTGTCATTTTTACTTAAGCAAATTCTCTATTCATTTTTGTTTTAAACTAAAGAAAAACAATCCTCATTGGGCTGATCTCATTTTCACATTTGACCAAGTGTGATAACTCTCTTCCCAGGCCTCAAAATGAGGTTGAGATCAGGCTTCTTTTCGTACAAAGTCGGTCAGTGTCAGGATTGAATTCTCAATGAACCAAATACAGTACGTGACAGGCCTCAGAGCCATTGTCTCCTTGAGGCGTACCTCTTTCGAGTGTGCAGTTCAGGAATTCTCCCTGCTGTTTTGACTCCTTCTGAGGTTTTATGAGTCCTCGCCTGGTAAAAATGTCACCTTAAAGACAATATGCCCACATTTTGCCCAACACACTGCATTGTTCTATTAAAGTCCAGTTGACGAATATATGTCATTAAAGCTGTTTGACCTGCACTTCATCTACATGTTGGCTTAGTGCTGAAAATGCCTGTATGAATGTAAAGTGAACTGAAACGCCTGGAAATCTCAAGGGACCACTGTAAGGACTTTTCTGTGGTCCCTAAACGTACAGTATGCTAGAACTAATTGAGCTGTCAACAACCATAATGGCTTTACAGCAAGTGGTATTCAGTCAGGCTAACGTTTAAGATGTCTAAACAAAAGCCTGAAGCTATGGTTGCTGCTCTACTTTAGCACATAATTTAGTCTGTATTTACAAGTATTTCACATGTTTTTTGCATGTGTATTAGCACCTAAAACAGTACATGCAGAGGATGCATTAAACTGAAACTTGGACTCTGCAAGTGTGTCGCACTTATCTGTTCAAAATAAGCCTGAATTTCACTTGAAATTTTGCTGATTCTTCAAATCCATATAGACAACACAGCATGACATGGTCGTGACAATGATGATTTGATTTTGATTGATATATAATTTAACGTTATTACACATTAGAGATGATTTTAAAGATTTATCTGCAATTCAATAATGTAAAAAGCTTTTTAAAAAGGTCTTCATTTTACTTGGTAGTTTTTATTGTTAACGAGTTACTTGTGTGTTACTTTAATTTCCCCACTCAATTAGTGACCCTTATTATTGTGCGTATAAATAAGTTGCTGAGGTGTCGGTAGTGTGTACATTAATGACTGTTTTGCTCATTAAGTTCAGCTGAAGTTAATTATAAATCAAATGTTGGTTCAGATACATCGTCTTGATTTGTCTGAGTTCGTCAATATTGAAGTCTGGTGTCTCATAATGCAAATGTGTTTTACTGCGGGGGGCGGGGGGGACTACAACTTAGCACAATGTCTGTTCTTGAAATAAAACAGATTTATGATAATGAGCAACAACTAAACAGCTTAGATGAACTACCAACATGCAGGCGGCAGCAAACATATCGTACTGACGGAAGTCATGAATACATTACATGTTCTTCAGATACGTGATAATGTTGATGTTACTTATATTCAGACATCTTTAGAGATGCTGTCAGAAGGACTGGGTTCAGGATTAATGAGGAAGTCCACCTCGAGTAAATCATTCCCTTTACTGTTTTTCTCATGTGTTTTGTTTGGTTTAAATACCATAAACAAAAATGGACTGACTGACTCTTAATGCTATAGACAATACAGGCCTGAACTAAGTAGAAGTTCAGAATTCATGAACACATTAAATGTCCAAGACTGTTTTCTCACTGCCTTTCTGAATGATCTGAAACTTAGCTGGTGATAATCAATTATCTGCTCGCTATTGCATCACATACACAAACCGCTTTTGTTGATACAAATTTCATACTTGAGAGAAAACATTCAGAGAAGACAGTACTGAATGAGAAGTATCTAAACTACAAACGAAATGTTTCTTTCAAATGCACAATAACGTTTTTGTATCTAAAATTTGATGCAAACTCTAAATGTTATGATGAACAATGTCTCTTTTAATGATTTTCAGGATCTATTTTGACTCACATTTAACTGTTTTCTTGTGTTCATATGAATCATCCATATTTTCTCCCATTAAGTTTGGTGAATCCAAATCCCTAATTGTCTTCAGAGATCAGAGAAACAACAGATCAAATGGCCTCGCCAGCACGACTACAGTACAATTTGTTTCACACATTTAACCTTTTCACTGGTTTCACAGCAAATGTCACAGCATGGCGATTCACAGTAATGCGGGAAGCAGTTTGTCAATAATGTGTGAAGATTAATAGCATCTGAACCTTTCTCCCTCTATGAGTGTCTGCTGTAACAAGTCAACGTGAACCGACGTTATTATGGCTCTCAGTAAAAGTTGATGGATGGACTCAGAGAATTGCCTGATGCAAAATGTAAATTGTGTGACAGACGGACATGTTACAGACGTGATGTTTTATTAAAACGGATATACCGTATGTCACAAAAAAGGCAAGAAACAGACAAAATAGTCTTTCAATATATCTTTTCACGTAAGTGTTGACCCAAACGGATGACCTGCTTCAAACTAAAGCAAGGTTTAGTTTTTGAACAAAGGAAACACAGAAAACCTCAAAGCAAAGGCAGGGTGACGTGGCATGAAACTAACAGATGGACCAACAGGACACAGGCACAGACTGAGGGCTTTAATACAAAAGCAGGGCTAATGAGACACACCAGACATCAATCAACAGTAATCAAGTAAGTCAAAAAAACACACATTGGGATACATTAAAAAAAATCATAACTAAGGCCAACTTCACACATACAAGTTGTTGTTTTTTTTTTACAAAAACAGATATTTCCTCCTCTACATTTACACCTTTATTCTGAAATTTACATGACCCGGCATATACACCTGGCTCAGAGTCCTTGTAAGCATGCCAAACATGTAGGGGGAAGTGTAACGATCAGAATGCTGGAATCAGAATGCTGGAAAAATAAAACTTCACAAATTATGATGTAAATACCCGCCTACCCCTCTTTAGATGCAAACGGAGACAGAGTTTTTCGAATCTCCGCTGTGGCTGGAGTTTTCAGAAATCATCGTTTGTGGTGACTTATAGCTGAATTTATGTGTAAATGCAAGACCCAAACGCAGAGAAATATAAAACAGTTTTGTAAATAGCTGGGTACGTGTAAACGTGGCCTTAGTATGAAACAAGTTATAAGTATTATTAACAACTATAAATGGAGTGGCTCTAGTTAGCTGTTTCCCAAATATAAGACTTTCTATATGTTCAAAACATTTGGGAGTAAGAGTTATATCAACAGTGGTTTTGATCGGGTGGGGTCTCCCCTAGGGGACGCCAGAGAATTTAAACAAGTGTAATGGCGATATTGCTTGTTGTGAAGGGGGAATTCATCTTCCCATTGTAAACCCCTGATCCAGACTGTGTTGTATTTGGCAGTGTGGAGTTTCTTGCAGAATTTTGTTTGAAGGGAAGCTGACACTCTCGATTCCAGTTCAGCCTCAGTCCTCCGTGTACTGACACACCGAGGGTTTGGTTGACGATATCAGCCCTCCATTTCTGCACACTGCTATCTGTATTCCCATAACCCCAATAGCAATCATCTCATGAACTGAATTTGATTTAAAAAACATGTCAGATGTTGATGTAACACATTTTATAAAGAGCTCATTTTTAATTTGATGGTGACAACATATAAAAGATGGGAAAGGAGAACACAAGGCAGCAAGAAGCAGTGACCGCGATGGGAAAAAAAAGGTGGAGGAGGACTACGTAAAAAGAATTAAAGTAGAAACAGGTCATTGACATGACTCTCAAAAGAGCATTTTAAAAAGGCAGCACCTTTCAGAAGGCAGTTAAGAACCAGGTGACTGACTGTGGTGAAGCAGAAGTGATGAAAGAAAATATACAAAAAACAGGAAATACACAGAAACTGCATGTAGACAAGTGTGACCAAGATAAGCAGACAAATATCCTTTTAGTTAACAAGCACATCAGCGTTAATTACTGGAGCAGCTTAACATTTTGTCAGCATTCATGACGGCCTGAAAATGTACAATTTTAATGCCCCCAATCTCAGGCAATCAGGAAGTCAAGCAGGACATCTCGTGCGATCGCATTCTGAAAAAAACTCTTTAGCAAGTTTAGCAATCAGAGATAAGGCCCTTCTGAAAACAGATAAAAACACTGAGGTGCAATGTGATCTGCAGAATGTAGCAAGGTTTTCTCTCTCAGTTGCCATGAGGGGAGATTATTTCAGTCAAATGAGAACCACTGCAGTGAGACAAACCAAGACAATTTCATGATCTTCAAAGGGTTGGACAAAAGATAATCTCTTTCTTTGAGGAATTAAAATAGAAACATAAAAATGGTCCAAATATCAAACAGAGGTGAAACTGAGCGCAATTATATCCAGGAGAAACAAGCTGAACTTTGGGGAGATCTTATTTTGAAATTTGTTTGGGTAAATATAAATGATTACTACAGGAAAAGCTTCAAGGCATTTGGTTCTTACAGTGGAGGATCAGCATCTAAATACACCTGCAAGTCTCCCGTTTCAAGTTTAATGAGGGAAAACACTGTAAAAGACGCTGATTGTACTTAATAAGACACTCAGGCTTCACATATGTGGCATGATTCAAAGTGAAAACATGCAGAATAGTTTAATGAGCTAACAATAGCACGTTCAGTTAAAATTGCAGGTGCACGATACCGTGAGAGCCGAACCATAGCGTAAGTCCACACAGTCAGTATTCCCACGATCATTGCTGGTATGTTTTACTCTGGGCTCCAGGGGGAGCCTAATTAAAATGGCCTGAGGCCATATGCAACTGTTCGCTGATCAGATGACTCAGAAAGGTTTTATTTTTCTAGGTAACCATGGACACTGAGGGACCATCCAGCTTGTCCTCAGTGAAAAAAACCCCAAAACAAATGTTATTAAAAAAAATACATTGATGTTTTAGAGCAATATGTCCAGGTGTATATTGCAGGAAGGCATTGTATAAATTGGGTTAACATTAAATCCATTACAACAGCTTGACATTAACTGCAGTCCAGACCTTTCAGCAGAAGAAAACATTTGGCACATTATGAATTAAAAAGTCTGGCAAAAAAAGAGGCAGAACTGTTGAGCAGCTGCAATCTTGGATCAGACAAGAAAGGGACAAAATTCCTCTCCATGGTCTCCAGACATTTTCCTCACTTCTCGGGTGTTTGCATACAGTCATTAAAAGGACAGGGGATGGTAAACATCGCCCTACTGTCCCAGCTTTTTTGAGATGTGTTGCTGTCATTAATTCAAAAATTGGCAAACCTTTTCACCAAAAGGTTAAATGTCTTTGTTTTAACATCTGACATGTTTTCTATGCTCTCCTGTTTAATACACATTTGAGAGATTTTAAATCATTGTGGTCGATTGTTTTCAGTGTCCCAGCTTTTTTTAAATTGGGGTTGCGGTTAGCTTGGGCAAAGCTATCATAGTGTGAAGTTCTCGCTCTAAAAAACACGGATCAACACTTCAAAGTCTTGAAACAGTTTTTGGTGCATCATCCACAGTGTTTGGCACACGGAGAAATCCAAATTTGGGCAAGCTGCTCTGCCTAGTTGAAGCTGGTCAGTTATGTGCTATTTAAGGGAAAGATTTCTCTTTTTTTAAATTTCATCACTTCTGAGAAATGCAAAAGCAACGAGTGAAAATGGACACAGATGAGCGAGATTAAAGTATTAACTGATACCACATAAAACAGCGGCTGGAAAAGGCACTGGCTCCATCGCTTTCATGTGATTGATCAGTGTCGGAGCATCTGACCGTGGACTGTTGCTTTATTAAGCAGTACGCTCTTTCACACTGTCTCCTCAAACCACGAGGGCCAAGATGAGGCCCACCCACAGGCCTTTCAGCCGATGGAAATAACCTTTCCAGATTGTCCCCACGAAAGATATAATTATCACAGCAGCCATTGCCGTTAGTGGAAGTGTTCAACTGGCCGCTGAATATCCTGCCAGGTCCCTCCGTGACGCATGGTTTCCAATGGCCGCCCATCATTACAGGAACACATAAAAGCTTGAGCAGGAAAGAAAAGAAATGCAGCTCCCACTCACACACATGCTGTAAAAGTGAGCAGGGGTCATAAATGTCAGGCTACATGATGGCAGGAGTACAAGGTCTGCCGATGATTAGGGTCTGATGAAAGTAGTGAATCACTACGCCTCCTTTGTTCAGGTTGGTTATGCTGATTTGCTGCCATGACCCTGAATTGGGCAGCTCTTTCACCATCCACTGGGAAACGGGGAAAACTCACAAAAGCATAAAGTCTACAATTAGCAGGTTGTTTTCTCTTCCAGTCTGGAACCGAAGGCGAAGGTTTGTTGGTAGTCCTGGTCTCGGAAGCCAGGCTGAAGCATGACATGCATACAGAACAGCACAGGCAGATGGATGGGCAGTGTTTAACGTCTGTTGTGATCACAGGGAGTCTAAATGAGCCTTGTTAACTGAGTTCACGGACAGTCCATTTCAGCGAAGGGTGAAAGGACCGGTTTTAGTGTGAGAAAGGTTCTTTAACTTGGGAGAGAAAGAACCTCTGTTAACTGAGAGACCAAACAGAGTGAAGAGATGCGGGGGGCAGATTCTGTGCATATATTTTCTGGATGCAGAGCATAAAGAGCATAAAGGATGTGCCAATTGACTGACTGAAAAGAACGGAAACTCCATATGGTAGACAAATGAAGTCAGCTCAGCTGCTGTCTAGTGTGAGGCTGCATGCACGCTCTTGCTCATGAGATCTAAGAATAACCTGCATAGTGTTCATGCACTCACCAAGAATGTGACAGTTTTTTTAGAATTCACATGACAAGATACAACATGAACAGCGGTTCATTGGCAGTTGTTCGCACAGACCGATGCCCCTGGAGCTGCAAGTTTGTGCTGTTACTGAAGATTAAATAACACTTGCATGGAACCATACCTGATGCCACATGACTTTAGGCTGGGTGTTTCCAAACACAACATTGAATGGTGTTTATCGTGTGCACCGGCTGTCTGTGATCACAAGGTGCTGCTCAGTAGTGGGTTAGAAATTCAAGGCAAGCCTACAACAATGGTCTTTATGGGAATTTGAACTGTGGTCTAAGCTGTGAGACAATTTCATTAATAATCACCAACACATTGGGGTGTGTGTGTGTGTGTTGCTCTTGTTGGGACTGAAAACAGTTTACACAGTCACGTGAGTGGGGACAAAATGTGTTTATCATATGTATCATATCTGATCCATGTTGAATTATCTCACAGGGGAGACATATATACTCATGGTTGTCCCAATTAAAAACATGAAACTATTACTAAGTTTAGACATACTCTGAGATTACTCTATTGTTACAAGAGGTTTAGGTCAGGTCAAGGGTTTCGTTTCTCGCTTCTTTTCGTTTCTTAAGTTTATTTTGGGCATGGGTTCCGATTAGCTCAGTAGTTGTTGCAGCTGAGCTTGGAGTGAGACAACGGGAAATGAATGGAAGCGAATGTAATGTTCCCAGAAGACAGTGAATACACAGTGTGCACGTGTGCACGCGTTTTCTGTACTAGCCGGGACACAAACATGATTGTACGCTGATCCACTGTGGAGACATAAACAAAAAAAATTAAGTCCCATTTAAAAAATAAAAAGAAAGTTTTAAATGTTTGAGGTGAGACAGAACGTGTGTGTGAGTGTGTGCCAGCTGATCCAAATTCCTTTTGCATGCTTGACTCCAGGTCAGGTGTTGGTATGTCTATGCCACTACTTGCCGGTGATTGAGTGCTGTATAGCACTTTATCTCCCAGCTCCTGGGCACATTAGTTATGTTGTAACTGTTATTACTAAACAGCAATTAGTCACAAGCAGACACCCTATGCAATTCAACCAAATGAAACCTTGTACACCTGAGTGTCCCCGATAGCTCGCAGTTCATACCGGGACAACACGGGGTCAAAATTATTTGGGGATATACTATTTTTATCACTTGACTAAACTATCACGTGACAGTTCTTCACAAATCATAATCACTAGCTTGACATCAGCTTTAGGCATGTGGCATATGGTAAACTATTCTAATGTGTTTTAATGCCTTTTACAGATGAAAATAATACAAAGCTTGTGATATTTATGTCATTCAGGTTGATTTATACAGTGAAATAATAGTACAGTCACCCAAGGACAAACATATTCCTGTGTGTTGTTTTCTCTGACGAGGCGCATGTCTAAAAGTTATTCACTCATTCACTGTTGTTCGTCATCAAGTGACAACAAAAAAAGAATGAAAAGGCCCAAATGTGTCATGAGTAAAGAAGGAGAGTTTAGCCTTGATGAAAAAGAGACACATCATCGGTCCAGTTTTCGATCCTGAGTTTAAATGATACATTTTAATTGCTAAGTTCTCAAATCAATTTGAGAAATGTGTTTTTTTCCCCCACACCTATGAAACACATGCATGATTTTCCCTCAAATGCTTTCCCTCTGGAAATGTGTCTAACCATAGCAGCTTCTCTGTCAATGTTACATCAGCCACACTATAACTGTCAGTCAACATCTTTTGCAGTATTTATGACCTAGAACACTATGTGAGTAACCAGAAGGCAGGAATAGAAAGGTGTGAACAGGTCTGGCTGGTTTGCTGAATTCCAGTTTGAAAACAATCTGGATACTACTACAACAAAGTTTTCAGGTGGCTTGCATATCAAAAGCATCCAGTCCCACACGCATGGTACAGTTCTATGTGGGCCATATTTACATGATGTATATAGTTAACATATGATTTAGACTTTATGTAGATGTTAACGTGCTTTAACTGCACTGAAGATCCTTATTCAAAGAGTGCTTGGGTTCTAATTAATGACATTAAATCTTTAGGAAAACCACATCGGAAAGGTTTAATGAAGCAAACTATGAACATACGCCCAAGGGAATCTTTTAAATTGGAGAGTGCTCTCTGGTAATTGCGTTGAAGAGATGCTCTCTTACTTCCTGCAGGTGTCAAGCAAGGCAGCTGGAAATTGCTCACATTTCTATTCAGTAGCTTTTCTTTCAATAGCAGATCGAGTTCAATGGAGGAGAACAAGAAAAACAGCGCCAACCCCAAAAGTTAGAGCAGGAAATTTACTCTGATAGATATATTCATGTTTGCAGGTATGAGTCATAAAGTCGAGGGTTTCATGTAGGTGTTTTAAAGTCAGCCCAGGGTGCTCTCAAACAGACACTTAATGATAGAAAACTATCTTTGGCAATGCAAACTATTTTTTTAGGTGTAAGGTGAGCAGACACCAAGTATGGAGTGATGCTTGTTTTTCACTCAAACATCAGAAAGTACACTGATGTTCATCACGGGTGTAAAGATTCACCGACACAAACTGGAAATCTATATGAATTATCGATCAGTGGGCCTCTGGATGAAACTATATCTACTGTGGAGAGATAGATGCCCAGTTGTACTGTTATGCTCTGCTACTTATTGTGGCCGCTCCAGTCTCGAGACTCTGCTGTGGCATTTTAAGAGAGTATTGGTCGCTTAATGTGTTTGCTCGCAACAACAACAACACAACAGCATGGCCGGCAGCACTGGCACAGTTTACTATGCACCCTCAAATCTTAAATCTAGAGTGTGGAAGACTTTGGGATTTTTCAAAGAAGGATGGAAAGTAGGATAAAACTCTGGTCATTTGTAAAATGTTTAAAACTGCGATTAAGTACAGCAGTAGCATAACTAATCTGACTACTCACCTGTTGAGACCGTACGGAGACACTGACAAGCGATCTGTGGATAGTGCCAGCAAAAACTTGTCCAAAAATATCTAGTTTTAATCCTCTTTCATTGTTTTTTTTTCCTTCTACGTTGTACTATTTGTAAACATTGGTTTTTTTTCAGTGTTGAAAAGGTTTTTTTTCAAGTTTATGGATTGTAATATATTGAAGAGGTTAGCAAAATGGCATTGTGACCCCCCCCACACACACACACACACACACACACACACACACACACACACACACACACACACACACACACACACACACACACACACACACACAAATAGATTGAAGCTGCATCACATCAGATCGTAATGCCTTAAAATATATCGAAAATGTATCGTTTGTGAATCGGATCTACCCGTGTATCTGGAGCACATCTCAAGGTGAAGCCGCACGTCCCTAATTTTCATTTATTTATTATATAGAGTTGTCAAATAGAAAACACCTGAATGTCTCGTGTTTGGGTTACTTGTCCGATTGCTGTGATGCAAAGAAGAAATAAACAACCACACAAGAGTATTCTTTAAATTGATTTGCACTTTCAAATGAGGATTAGGATGACTCACTGCTTTGCTTTCTCTTTCACTTACCTTTAAAGTGCTGCTGCTTGGTTGCCATGCCCACATAGATGTACCCAGAGAGCAGAGGGGGTAGGAAAAGACAAGATCTGTATTTGTCCTCTCTTTATTTCAAGGTAAGCTAAAAAGCTAAAAAAAATACTCAAATGAAACAGGTAATGGGCTCCATGGACAAAGTAGATATGAAGCAGGGTGGTTGGAAAGCTCATGGCTTCTTTTAAAATAAGAGAAATGCTGCATTTAAAAGGATGAAAGGAACAACGTGTTTCATCGTTCTCCTTTGTAAATTCCTCTGATGTATGTAATTCAACAAAACCTGATTTAAAAACCCTTCCCTTTAGTGCTTTTTTGTCATCTTTTTCTTTTCAATAAAATCAATGCAAAGAATGATTTTGATTTTGATATTAAATGACAGGAAATTATTCATTAGCAGATCACCTACTTTAGGAGCAGGACATCGACTGCCTTATTGGAGCCTCCAAACCTCTCATGCCACAATATATCCCACTGAGTACAAGACACTCTCATCTTGGTGTGAAGATATCAAAACAAGCTCACAGTTAAACAACATTATATTACACCACAAGTGACAAATAATGTCCTTGGCCTCAAGTCTGTGTCACCTCTGTAATTACTTTTATCATCGTCAGTTGTTCTTAAATTTTCCAACAGGATCTTAGCTGATTGTTCTCACGTAGCCAGGGTGTGGGTCGACACAAGGCCAATTGGATTCACAACCTGAACACAAACACACTATTTATCCAACAGTGGAAGGCCTGACTGTCTTCTGATCTGCTCTCTTGAGACCAATAAATGTCCTTTTTGTCCATTTAAACTGAATATGGGCCCTGTGTGCATCATGTGCAACAGACTGGACCTGCAGCCATTTCATAATAAATGGTGATAGAAAGTAAGTTGTTAACGACTACAGCTTTAATTTCTCTGTAAAAGTGTGGTTTGTATCCACGCATTTTTCAGCGACGTGCACTGCCTCATTGAAACCTTGTGCAACACACATTTGTGAGTAGAACACACGTCATCAGTGCCCTGACGAAGAGGCAAAAAAGACCTTATCACAAAGCCTGCACTCCTATCTATTATGGGGCTTGTGAGAACAGTGATGTGGGAGCGATACCATTTCAGAGCAACACTTGTTTCACTTCCAGTATAATATGCTTCATCAAACCTGGAGCCAACATGTCACTACAGAGACCACAATAATTTGCCCAGCTGTTGAAAAAGGTCAATAGAACCTCGATTCACAGCTGTTTTTTTTATTTATTTTTTTATGTAATCATTCACACATGAGATCAGTTCTGCATGTTGATAACAGCTTCAACTCATCGTCGTTTTTGAAACTAGAATCTCCTTCAATAGGTTACTTGTTAAACTGCCTCAATTATTAGTTTTATGTAATTTTGTGCCACCATTTTATCACATACTGCAGACTGATCAAAAGGTCCATGTATGCCACCTCAGTGCTTCTCGGCTTCCTATTAGATACTCTTTTTTTTTAACAATCTGCACATGCATTACTTTATCTATCCACGCATCCACCCTCTATACATTCTGTCCTGACTAATGTTATGGGGTAGATGCCTTCCACAATTACTAAGCAAATGGTCGTGTTCACCTTCAACTTGCAGGGACAAAAGAAAAAACAAGAATCCACACCTGGGGCCAATTAACCAAGTGAGCATGTCTTTTTATTGGGGGAGAAGCCAGAGTACATGGCAAGATAGCAATCTTAGAAATAACGCTTTCTTGTTGAACTGATGCACCGCTGTATAGAGTCATTGTATTTGTTAGTGGGGCCAGGTACTCTCGCTTTCTCTTCAATGACAAGACATGGCTCCTTTATTAATTGTCGCTCGGTGTGAATTTGTGTGAGTTATTGACTGCCTCCCAATACCATGGTGAACTTGTCCAGCCAGCACGCTTGGACAATGTACCTTCTTGTTAAAAAGCAACAGTGCTAACTGATTCATTTCCCAGCAGGCCTGTTGTACTTGTATTTCATGGGGAAAAACCGTCAAAAGATCCAAAAAGACGGGAAAAGGTGAAATATAAAAGATTGAAAAACAGTATGATTGGTGGTCCAGATAAACAAAGTCAGGTGTTTTTCACAGTAGGGAGCTGTTTAATTAAACTACCTGTGAATCAATATGATCAGCTGCTTTCATCTGATAAAATACCCGTTTGTGTACATTATAAATCTACCCTATGAATACAGTTTCTGAACTTTAAAAACTGTAATACAATTGTACAAAAAACAAAACAATTGAGTTCATATAGGGTGAGCAATCCTTAACAGTTTAGTTTTTTTCTCTTTAATTAATCACACCGTTGTCAGAGAGCTTTGCTCCTATATCGCTTCCCTTCCGTGAGTCACTGTCAAAAGGATTCCTCCTGTTTGTCATTGTGTCTCCTGATCTTGTCATTAGTGCCTTATTTAAATACTTCTGAGTTTCTCTTTCCTTCGCCAGGGTTTCAATACTTATGTGTATCTCATCTGTCTTATCTAGATGGAGTGTTTACAGGTTGTGAAATTATCTTATCTGTTTATAAGTTTATGTTAAATAATGTCTTTTTGATGTCCTGGTCTGGTTGGTCTTGGTAGGCCAACATTGAATAACATGACTGTATTAGCTTCCCCCCTTATGTAGACAACACTAGGTTTTTCAGCTCTCATACCCAGGTGACATGTTTTCACACTGCAAGAGGACGAGCCAACCAGCAGGTCTAGTTTTCCATCCTTTGACAAATATTGTTGTTGTATCAAAGAAAACTAAGTAACTTTGATCAAAGGTGAAATGAATGCTTGATTGATTCTTTAAAAGCCTGTCGTGAACAAAGCTAAACAGTTTTCATGGCTGTAAATCAAACTGACATCACTATGTGTTTGACATAACGAGTTTCACGGGAGAAATGTCATTTGCTGCTGCACAGTTTCTGGTTGGGAGAGCAGTGTTGCCACCGAGCAAGTTTCTTCAAACATGCTTTGGAAGTTTTCATTGACTCATATTCGACCCCCGGTGATAAGTAAATGACTTTTTATAGACATACACACTGCAAAGTGTATGCAATCACTGAGCGCTAACAGCCTAAGCAGAAGCAGTAAAGAACAAATCTTTCAAACATATTCATATGCACAATTTACACTATATCATCTGTGATTAAAGAGGCTGTGAGCGTATAACCAAACATTTCTTTTCTTTTTTTTTGTATATGCCTCTACTATATATGCAACTACTCATCCTGGGGATTATATTATGTCTCTATGGCTTTTTTCTTTACTCTAAAATCAGCTGATGCATCTGTTCATTACTAGAGCATTCAGTCTCATCGCCTTCCATTTGACCAAAGCAAACTCTTAAAACTATGTGGCTCTATGCCTTCATAACATTGAAGATTTGTTTTTCATATGCTCTGGAGTGCTCTCTATAACCCTTTTATACATCTAATCTGTCACCAAGGCATATTTGTAAAAGTGCATTTATAGCACTAATGGTTAAACAGAGAAGCTGTCTTCTCAGGGCTCCATCTATTGAGTAACATTGTCACTGCATTTATACTTTACACATATTTTATTCTCTGATAAAGCATCCAACAAATATGGATATCTCAATACTTTTCAAATCCACTTTACTTAACACAAATCTATCACACAACGAAAGATCAGTTTTGGTATTTCCATCTGGAAGCAGCGTCAAGATTGTGAATAATGAATAATGCAGATTTTTAATTTAGGATTTAACCGATAGATGCATTAGCACAATCTCTATTATTAGCGATGTGTTCCGGAAGAGAATGAATATAATTATAGATTCTGATTGCTCTCCACCTCCACCATCATCTCTGACGTATTGTTTATGAAATACAAATCAAAAGGATAATAGACTGACATCCACCTGCTCACTCACCTGCATATAAATGGGAATATTTACTAAAGACAAAAATGCACCCTGAAGACCCTGAGAGTGCAGCCAAGAGGCATAATGTTCCGCATCCTTTTCTCCTCCCTATCCTGCTGATCTTTAATTTTTTTCAATACATCTAATTATACCAGCAGCATAGACTAAATATAAAGCCCATTAAAGCACACACCTCAGGGCCTGGAGACCGTTTCCGTCTGACCATTTGTATTTTAGCTCGCTGTTAAAACACAGAGATAAGGAAATATGTGTGTTCGGTGGGACTGCAAATGGTATGGTGAATTACAGTTCATTCTGTTTGATGAGCTCTGTTTTTGAAGCACAAATCATACAGGATGTTGGCTTCTCTCCGACAGTAGTTGCTATAGCAGCAAGATCACAGCAATGAGCAAACAGAGAAGATTTTGTATAAAAGAAAATTGAAAGTTACAAAAACACAGACGCACAAACACCCTCATCAACAATACAATAAAGAAATTGTTATAGAACAGGTCGCGTTTCACTCAGATGCTTGATAAAAAAAAAAAAAACTTTATCCTGCTTGACTTGGTGGCCAGCCAAGGAATGAACAGAATTAGGTTCTATAAACATTTTAAGTGGGCACTGAGTTCCTACTATTGTTGTTTTGGAGGGATGAAATGTTCAACACACAAAGGCAGCAGTGGTCAGCGCTGTGATGTCACAATAATGTAAATGGCTCCAAAGTGTCTCCGTGTTGAATTTGCATGTTTCCCTCGGTCTTCAGTGATCTTCTGCTTGTGCTACAACTTTCTGCCATAAACAAAAGACATGGTTCTATGGGAAATGGAAGCTTGCTGTGAAATGCTGGTTATATCCTGTCTATTGCTGTTTGTTCTCTTCAACCTAAATCTTTTTTTAGTCTGGGTGGAGAAGATAGATAAATTGACTACACAGAGAGCTTAACAAAGAAAAATACTTGACATTTATCAGTGAAGTTCAGCCTTATGAAACATTTACTCTTTCACAACATATATTATCATAATTTTATATTGAACCCCTTTGGGAAAATTACTTCTCTGCATTTACTTATTCTATGTATAATTAATCTTAACTATACACACTAAGAGCAGTACTGTGCAGTCACAATCTTTCCTGTCTGAGACATCACAGCCCACCACAGCTACGTTGTTTACATGACACGTCCAACACCAGTCTGCTGAATGACAAGTTATGCATTTGATCTACAAACCATATTGAGTAAAACGCTTTGATCAAAACTTGGCTTTGTTCAGGTATGAAATCAAACTTGACATTTTCAACCAGGAAAAATAATGCAGTAGTTTACAAATCATTGATCCAGGTTTGGATGCTTTCTCGCAAATACTAAAGAAATTTTTCAAGTTATTGTTGAATGTTGGCGTGCATTTATCATGTCTTTTCTTGTGTCAGGTCTGTGATGCACTGGTGAATTGCCTAGTATCTTCAAAGTTAGTTGTTTTTCTCCTGAGACTGTCTCATAGATTAAAGGAAGAACGCGGACCATCTCCAATTGATGGTTTGATGACATATTGCTGCAAAGCAAACAGACACGCTGTTATGGACATACAAAAACATCGTAACAGCAATGGGACGTCTGCTCTAGATCTGGAAAACATTTCATAATTGGTTTCTTTACATGTGCAAACCTCGATTTGACACCCTGGGATCAGCCAAAATTTCTAAACTGCCCCTGTGATCTCCACATATTTTATCATGTGACCCATATCTGACTCTCATGATAACACTCGCCTACAATGTCAGACACATTGCATGCGTACTTGTAGTGTTTGCAAATGTCCGGTTAGTTCTGTGACTGATGCTGACATTGCAGTGGCTGAGAAGCTCACCAAACATTTTGTGGATTTTTAGGCAGAGAAGGATGAAATTGGCCATAATTGAATTTCTATTTATCCATATGCTGACATTATTTCCTCCTCTCTCCAAAGACTGAGGAGTTATGTGACGTCCTGAGCTGACCACTGTGTGAGATTTTCCTCCTGTTGGATAGCTTCTATGCTTCTCATTTATTTACCATGAGTTCACCATTTATGTAGTATAATAAGCTAGATGGTTGCAGATTTCGTGGCATTAGAGATGCAAGGATAAGAAAATCCGATCAGCCTATTACACGGCGGTCATGTTGTCACATATCTGATTTATTTCCGCATATGAATGAGGTCTGTATCCGATCTCACAATATCGGAATGCATGATCAATTTCCTGCTTACACTGTCCAAAAGCAAATCCAATATGTGCTACATAAGAGCAAATAAATCGCAACCTGAGTGTGTACGTAACAGCCAGAAAGTTCAAAACTGCAACCAATAGTTACATTTCCACATCACATGAAGCAGTATTTGATTGAGTCCACAGATTTTGCCAATATTTTGATGCATAGTTATTATTGTACTTGTTCAGGGCTCAATGGAATTCAGATATGGGGCTTACATTTTCAAGTAAATGTACCAATTTGTGTGTCATTTCATAACCTCAGTACATGGCTACACCATTAGATATTATTCTCAAAACCCAGTCATGCAGCAATCAGTTGACCAGTATTATAATGTCATCACTCAGTTTCTGAGTGACAGACATTTCGATTTGAAGAGTTGCCTGCTTCCGAACCAGCCAGCTACATTTATAAATACATCATGTACCGGTACTCAACTGGCGTGAATCACCACACAGCCATTTCCATCACTGATATAATACTTGTGGCCAGCGCCACACTCTTGGAGCATGTGAGCAGAGAGGAGGGCAGTGGGGAGGAAACTGCAGATGTTTTTTTTTTTCTTCTGTAGGATGAGCTTCCATCCGATTGGGTGCAAAGGCGTGTTGAACTGAAACGAAGTGCTGTTGGGTAAATAAAGACTGTTGAAGTGTGTTGAGTAGCAAACGAGGTGGTAAAGAGAGATACCCAAACATGTTCGAATGAGTAAATTCACTGATGCACTTGAGTCACACATGAGTGGGAAATGAATGAGTTGCTAAAAAAAAAAAAATTGTTTGGAAAAGGAGCAAAAATAAATAATGGTGTAGAAAAGCTGAAACAGAGTTACATAAGAGTAGAAAGTTTACCCAGACTGGCAGGACTTATGGCCATGGGAACATTGTATCTTTTCTTTACTGCCTTAATTGTAGAGAACATTAGACAGTTCTGTGGCTCCTCAAATACTTTTATTTTCAACATTCCCATATTTAGCTTTTGGTTTTTCTCCTGCTTGCTTAACCTCTGCTGAAATAGTGATTATCCGATCCATAGACAGAAAAGAAGCCTGAGAGATACTGAACGTCTAATTTCCTGTGATTTAAAGTAACTTTTTGATGTAATACAAAGAAAACTAACAAGATTCATTAGACTTGCATTATAGCTGTTTAATTTAGTTTATCATTAGGATTGATACTTGACCATGTCTGTCAGAAATATTTTTATGTAAAACAACATGAACATTTTGTCACTTGTCTGTGTGATACGTATGATTGGGTGCTTGCAGATTGATGCTTGCATGAAGCCTAAAGCTTGGCATTGCATGAGTTGTCCTTACAAGCACAAACCTAAACAAATGGGTCATTGCAGTCAGTACATGTTTGTACTATAAATATATATGGTCAACATTCTTGCGCTTTTCCATGTTTTTTCATCAAATATAACAAAAAAGGACCTTCTTTTCTTGCTGGCAGAGGGTCATCATTGTGCATATTTGCGTCATGTTCTCATGTCCCCTCCTGTGCCAGAGCCCTGGTGCTTAAACTTGCCATTCTTCAAGCTCGTACCACTGTGCATATTAACACAAAGTGCTTTTTGTATTGTGAGTTGTCATTTATCCGACAAAGCGCTGCATGTAAAAATGTTTGATGGAGTTAATCAACAGAGGGACTTTGAGGTGGTTAATCTTAACCCTGGAATTCAGTCTGACAGTTGAACGTGATCCTCAAGCCCCTCCATTTCCTGTTTGTCTTTCTCACACACTTGCCTGAGCTATCCGTCAAGAGAAGAAGGAGAAAACAATGCCATGGCACGACCCTGCCTTTGAAGGCGCTGCCTCATTAGACTTTTGACATTCCACTGGCACGGCATCACAGATCTCTTTCTCCACATATCAGCCTGTGCAGCTCAGATAATACAATGTGACCGAACAGAAATAGTCCGTTAAGATTGATTGCTACTGCCCACGGTACTACTAATTAGACATCAGCCTCTTTGATCCCAAATGACACCAGAATGTGTCTTCAAAAAGAAGTACAAGCTTCAATCAAATACATAGGCAAATCTAATACCAACCCCAGACACTCTTTCACGCGTTCTCCGTCCGTCTGTCATGCTCGGCATACTGTCTGTCCAGCAGGCTGTTCAGCATCACTCAACACGTCTGACTGACATAAATAACAGAGCAATTCATTGTGGATCTTCCCAGTTGCTGCCTGGTTATGTAATCGGCCTGTAATCCTGAGATATGATAACAGTAAAAGGAGTTCCTGAAAGTAGCCAGATCGTCTCCCCCTCTCTCACCCCACACAAACCATGTACTGTGAGTTTCTGAGAGTTTCACAGGACTGTGATATGCAATACATTACATTCACAGTCACCTGACCCAGTAAGGTCATAGGTGTCAAACACACTGCCAGAAGGGTTCAAAAACACCAAACAACAAAGCAGATGTTAAATGCAATTATTCAATAAAAACCATAAGGTTTTCCGTAAGATTTCATAACACCACACTGAGACGCAAAGCGTAACAGTAAATGGTGAAAATGCTCCAGGCTGAGAGATCTGTGTGTGTGTGTGTGTGTGTGTGTGTGTGTGTGTGTGTGTGTGTGTGTGTGTGTGTGTGTGTGTGTGTGTGTGTGTGTGTGTGTGTGTGTGTGTGTGTGTGTGTGTGTGCGTGCATAGGTTACTTTTTTTCTGCATTTAATTGGTCCTTTCTAATTGAGATCAAATGAGTGTGTGAAATTAGTTTGGCACCTCTAAGTTACTTTTCACAAAGTGCTACTGTATTCCATTAACCCATAGTTTCAAGTTTACAGTACATACTGACTTTTCAAGCCTATTTTTTAAAAACCATTTTCAATGCAATCATGACGTTTTTTCTGTCACCTGTTTGAAGAATATTTGAAGAAGAATTTCGCTGAGGAAGGGTTCGTCTATGTAACTGTGACTGAGTGACCTTGTGCACAACAAATATAAGCAAGGCAATCCCTGGGTTAAAATATCACTAGCATGTATAAAGCTTTTATTGTACGCAACTGAATTTCGGGATAAGAGGACACTGATGTCTTTGTCAGCCTTTCATTATCAAACTTATTATGCAACACAAATTTTAAATGCTGTGGTAGGGTTGCAGAGAGCTGCTCTGTACAAGGCAGTAGGGATTGGCTCATTTTGTCTCAGATTTCCATGGTTTTACTTGAAGTCACTGGAATTAAAAAAAATAAAACAATCTAGGCAGATTGCCAGGATCCCCAAAGAGAGTTCAAACATTTGTCCTATGATGCTCTAAGGAAAGTAGCACAGGAAGAAATGCATTAATTACAGCAAAAAGGGAATGTAAAAAGGAAAACACAGTACTCTTGTAGAGCTTGGCACTGTGCCTAACACTTAGAGATAACAGCAAGGCCAAAGGTCGAGTCATTCAAAGCCGATCCGACAAGTCCATTTGAACAGCTGAAGTTAGATGCTGGAAGTGACGCTCACAGCGAAGTGATTAGGGAGTTACTTGGCTGTTTGTCCCTGTTGATTTTAAATGTGAGCTTTTTATGCATACACACTAACACAGACAGCGGTCACTGACCTCATGAGACCCGCTGATAAAGTTGTCAGACAATAATGACGACGTTTTGTGCATGAACCAGCTCCTAGTGTACCACCCACAGACTGAGGCAAAAAAAAAAAAAAAGAAGATGAGCACTCAATCCCACACACCATGGATACTTACAAAGAAAGAAAAAAAGGGCTCTCTCTGGGAAAACAAGGACTTTTAGAGGTTATATAAATGAATTTGAAACACAAGAGTTCAGTGTTGGGAATGATGCATATAATATAGTCCAATATTACTGTAACACCGCTACTATTGGCAGTAATGTGCAAGTAGATAATTACCGATAGAAACTAATATAGAATCAAAGATCATTTGATGATAAAGTTGCAATTACTTGATGTATTTACGGACTGTGAAATGAACATTAGCCTACTTTTATAGGAGCTGTCTGCATGTTGGTAGTTTATCTCAGTTGCAGTTTTTTTCTCATCATTCGGACCCCAATAATGTGAGCCACCATTAGACTGACAACTGATTGATATGACTTGTCATCAGACTGACTCATGTGCTTATCAGCCAGACCTCCTCAATAGCAGTGCAGTTAAAAGTAACGCAGAAGTTACTTTTTCCAAGTTGTAAGTTATTTTTTTTAAGTGGCAAGAGAGTAGCTCTACTAGTCATACCCATTCAAAATAGCACTCATGAATGATAGAATCACAATCATGAAACCAGCCGTTATGGTTTGGGGCATGAAGAACATTTCATAATTAACTCTCTCTCACGTCTTTACAACAAAGACGTCAATGTGCATTTTTCCATGATAATATCTTTCTCTGAAAAAACACAAAAGGAGAAGAAAAAAAATCAATCCGCTGAACACTTTGTGGAATTACTGTGTTCTTCAATTGATTGCACCATTCCTCTCCTTGTGTCTGTCGAACAAAAAAAAAAAAATGGTTCTTCAAAATCATAGTGTAAAAGAAAAGCAGCCACGGTTTCACAGAAAAGGCCTCTTTGTGAAGCCAAAGCTTGACGTTTGATTGATACCGCCTTCCTTTAACAGGTTTTTTTGGCGAGGGTGGGCTTGAAAACCACACCGGAACTAAAGCAAAGTGCTTCACCTCGAGTGTTTTAAAGAGAAACTTTGCAGGCAGTCTGGTATGAGGTGATATATTGCCAGAGGAAATCCCTCCACCTTCTCCTTCTCCTCAGCAGGCTACCCCTCACTGACCCCGTTCTTCTGAGAGACGGCGATAACCGATGCTGCACCAGCCCGCGTCTTCCCTGAGCGACGGCGATAGAGGCTGTGACACAGCGAGGCACCGCTTTCATTAGTAACTCTTCATCTGCAGCAAAAGTGATGCCTTGAAAGTTATTGAACTCTGTGAACTCTCGTGTTTACTGTGAGAGGAACTTTGGCATTTGTTTTATTGGAACCCAGACATGGTTTGTTTCAGAATAAAGTTTGAGATATTCTTGACAGTGAAAGGTATCGAATGATTTGCCAGCTGGCTGCATGGTGGTTGGGGGACACAGTACATGGAGTTTGCATGTTTTCTCATTTGACAGTCCAGAAACATTCATTTGATATTAATTTGTGACTTTAAATAGGAAAGATTAATGGATGTTATTTGTAAGACCCTTCATGTACAAAGTTGTGTATCTCTGTTGGAAACTATCTATTTGTAGCTTTTCAGTCAGGGAGTAATTACTCCTTTATACTTATTGTATTCCTGACTTTTTAATATCATGAATGAAAAGTATACTTCAGTTGGGCACAAATGCAATTTAAGAAAAATACCAGACTGCTTAAAGGCATGTTTCTGTTTTATTTTATCCTTTCATTCAAAATGCTTTTAATTCCTCTATACAGCTCAGAGTCACAGAGTGATGGAGTTGATCCCAGCTCACGGAAGGGTTCATCCTGGACACGTCACATGTATGAACAGCTTCACCAGTTAACTTCAGATGCATGTTTCAACTCCTGCAGGCACAGGGAGAACACGTAAATTCCACAGTCCAACCAGGACTCAAACCGCAGACCTTTGTGATCATTATTCTTTATCATAATGTTATTTATCTATTTGTATAGGCTGTTTCAGGCCGATTAATGCTCCAGTAGCCTGTGCAGACTAACATATATAAGCACAGTTCATAAGGTTGAACGTTGAGCTGCTTATTATGCTCAACAATTATCAGATAAAGAATTTAATCTGCAGAGACACCTGTCAGGGGTGCTCGAGCTTTAGAACTAAATGTTATACTGATTCATTTAATAGGACTAGTGGATTGTATTAGATTTAATTCAGTGTTAAGTGGCTGGAGAAACAGATTAATCTAGTTATGTCAAAGCACTGAACAGCGTCGCTCAGCACCACAGACTCAATAAAGTGGCTGTGAAATGAAGCTTGTTTCATTGGGGGCAGAGATAAGATCTGTGATAAAAAGGTGGGTGGGGTAACAGGGCATGAGCATGATTTTTCCATGGCCTTTCCTTGTGCAGCTTTTATGTCTCTCAGTCCCTGTATGGGTGTTTCCTTTCCCTTTTCTTTTTTTGCAGGGACATTAAAATGTTCCCTCCCAAATATTAACCCTTGATAGGGTTAGTGCCCCTATTTCTGCATATTGTTTTGTTTCTTTCTTTCTTTAAACCAACAATTATAAGTTAATGTCAATTGAAGAAATACATCACTTGCATTAAAGACATTACTTGGAGAATGTAGTGGTTAGGATGAGACAATTTATTAAAAGCTTGAATTTACAATGTGAAACAATTGTGAGAAACAGTGAGTTTAATTGTGGGTAGTTGAATGATTGCCTACTAAAATGGTTAAAAATATGGTAGATAAGTTAATTACTGACTCTAAAATATCTGTGCGTGTAAATGTGTACTTTAGTGATTGTGCGCATTGGTCGTCTGTACAGATTGTACTCCACCTTTTGTTTTGATTCCAGTCAACTGTGCCTCCTGCAAAAGAAGCAGGTATTAAAAATCAGGAACAGTGACTGCAAGGTGTATGCTTTATAATAAAATAAAACCAGCTGGTGGTCTACAGTATACCTCTGCCGCAGTGATATAATGACCTGTTGAAGAATACTTGACACATTAACTCAATTCTAAAATATAGATGCACTCTAAGTGGTATAAAACGAACAATGGGTGGGAGTCAAACAGTCAAGCACAGCTGAACTAAGAAGCATTTATGTACTTTTAAAGTGATTACACTGCACTTCTCCTCAGTTAAATCTCCTTTGGCTTTTGGGACCAGTTCACAATGTTGAAAAAAAATAATTATTCACTTGACAGTGTGACTTCAAAACACAGTAAATCTGTTCTGTAAAAAAAAAAAAAAAAAAAAGAAGAAGTCATTCTTTGCAAAAGAGGAATGTCAAGTGCAGGAACTACAGTGCAGTGTGTGATGTTTCCAGTCACACAAAGTTCTGAGAACATTTACACAGATTCAATCCTGCAACACGTAGTGTAGAGATCCCAGTGAAATCTCGCTTTAACACTTCAACTAAGCTTCAAAGAGGCTTATCAAAAACAAAGGGGAAAAACCAGAGTTCTGTCTGTGCTTGAACAACAAGCTGCTCGGAGACACGAAACACTCTGCCAGTCAGCGAAATATAAATCTTTGTTAAACGTGACCTTTCTGTGTCTCGATGTGCTCCATCTCTTATCTGTCCCCTCTGCACACATGTGCACACACACATTACATCATGGCTGTCTTCTTTCCCCCTCTTTTGTTTCACTACCTTCTCTATATTGCGGATGAGATCACTGCGCTGCGATTTCATTCCAGCTGTTATGGTTTGGGGGCATCTGGGAGACATTCCACTGCACAGCCACAGATCAAGAGCCCAAGCAGAACCTCCTGCCCAGCCATGTAATTCTCAACAGCTGCAGAACATCCAGTTATGACACTTGAGCAAGAACGCCAGCCGCGCACCATTAAGTCTGAATCCACGTTGAGAAGAGGCTGTGAAACAGTATTAGTGATGTAAAAACGCTGTTCAAATTGTGAGAGTGTATAAGTGGTAGAACCACAAATATGTGGCATTTGTGGATAATGCTTCATTCTGTTTGGCAGAGTTCAGCAGGAGACTGTGAAGTTGTCCTGAACACAGCACCTGTTACCTTGTGGCGACATCTAGTGGCCATGTGGGGCTGGTGCATATGTAGTGTCTGAATCAGCAGCCTCCATTCATGTTTCAACGCACCTGAATCAAAGAAACTCTTCCACTCAAGAGGTCTAAATAGCTTTGGGCTCGGTGTCTTGCCCCACGATACTTATAATAGCGGGAGATGGGGGACTCAGAAAGTACACAGAGAGCCACTGAAAAACCATCAAATCACTCTCATTTTATAGATTAAGGGCAATATTAAGAAGAAGAAAAAAACAACTTCAGTTTCGCTAATAATGCTCTTTGAGGCATCAGTTGCTGTTAATAGTGTTGATCATTCATCAGTCATTCTATGCTTCACAGTAATTTGTTTTATTTTTCCCATTTTGAGAAATAGCTCTTCAGTGATTGTCACGGATCACGGACAGGACCCAAGTGCAGGACTCTGGAGGCAGGCTGGATTCAAACAAGTCTTTTATTTTATGTTGACAGTACTGGACAGGACAGACGAGACATGGTAGACTAACAAACCAACAATGACTAAACACAGACAGGACATATATATAGGGCAGGGTGATGATATGAAAGTGGCCACAGGTGCGGTGCTGGAGCGCCCAGACCTATGGCCCGCCCACTCTTAAAGGGGACCTCAGTCCAAGTTCCTGACAGTGATAATGTCACCAACTGTCCTGTTTTTTTTTTGTGTGTGTTTTTTAAAGAATCATTTATCTGATGAGCACTATACAAACAAGACTTGTGTAATGCTGGTTTTTTTCTTTTTTCTTATATCTATTTACCCAGCGAATTGAAATCTTCCAGTTTTCTGACCTGCTCACTTTTATTTGGCTTCTCTTATTACGTAGTCATTGTTTTGCCGCCACTTTCATTATCTCACCACTGGCATACCTGTCTCATCTTGCTTCTGTGGTTTCCTGTGACGTTTGCTTCTTTCATTCGGTTTTCTAACTGTAACTCAGACGTCACCTAGTAACTAAAGTGTGAATAATGTTTGTCTATGTATTGAGCAGCTATTGAATTGGATTGTCAAACCTGTTTGCTGTCTTGATTCCACTAACCTGTGATATTTCTGTTGCTCATAAATACCCACACACACATGCACACACACACCTTACTGGAATATAGCCGACTGCATTATAAATATAGCTTTTTGATTTTAAGAAAGTAAAACAAATTGGGTTCAAATATGTTGAAACACTGAATACTGTACAGTACTATTTGTTATCAGGAAATGTTTTTACTGTGGTTGTCTTTCACTTCTTTTTCTGACAAACAAATCTCATAACAACATGGCATTTCCTTGGGAAAGTACGTCATTAGAATGATATGCAAAAAAAGGTATTTACATACTTGCATCAGAGCAGGATACTGGAGCCAATCCAGCCACTCTGATCCATCATGTCAAAAAGCATTCGAGTCTCTTTCAGTATGTCATCGAGCGAGCCAGAAGAAGTTTAAAGCTGCTGACAACTCAGAGCGTATAAGGTATTAATTTACATTGCAGCAACATGCCAATGTTACTCTGGCACTCTCGATATGAAATTCCCCTCTACTCTGTGAAGACCTTGGGAATTAATTAACCGGTAAACTTCATAAAAGGTCCTTGTATGTTTGTCTCAAGGCAGCCTTTTTATCATTTCTGTCACAAGGTGGCAGCTTTTAGTACTTAACACCATAACAGGTTAGAAATCCTGTTAATATAAATTAAAATTACTGTTTGTTTGTGTTTGATGGAAGGATTAAAGCTTTGATGTTTGGGTCTTCTTGATTTAAACAGAGGGGGCAGGTCACATTTCTCTTTCCTCACAATCATTTTCTATTCATTTATCTCAAAGAATTAGCAAATTGTCAAAATCAGAAACTTGATGATTACTCCTCTCAATGCACCAATTCCAAGATGTATTTTAATACCTCTATAATCAATTCTGAATCATAAATGCTGCTGCCTGGATGTTCCAGTCATATCTGTTGTTGTACAAAGCAAATGTGTTTTGTCATCTTGAGGCCTTATTTCTTAACAGGGAATATCGGAAGGTGCAGTGCAGCAGCATCCCTGCTTCTGCTGATGATAAAAAAAAATTAAAAAAACAACAACAAACTTCAAATGACCTTGAAGTCTCTGGAGAGGAGTTTAAGGTGGCTTGAAGAGAAGTGTTGGTGGATATGAATTTGAGTGAGAAAAAGCAGCAGAGCCTGTGAAGCAGAGTAAACACAGTTACTCCAGGGTGTCCTGGTGGGAGCAGTGAACCAAAGAAGAGCTAACCTTAAGATGATCCCCACATCTACAACATGACAAGGCCGAGGGGATGAAAAGACAGAGAAATGAGGAAGGTAGCAATGGATGAAAAGATCAGAAGAAGCGTGGCTGGGAGCCAGCGGGGCGCCTTGGTAATAGTGGGAACAGGACAGATTTGGAAGCTCTCATGTGGGATGCTCTCCGACAGACAGAATGACAGACCGATCAAGTTCTTTATGAAAGCAGAGGACCTTTAATGTCCTGCCCAGACACTCGTCCACTCCGCTTGGGGTGAGGTAGACTCCTGCCTGGTCTACAGACTGGAGGATCGGCTAACTTCCCACACGCTGTTACAGCTTTACATTGGCCTGAAGTACTAACAATCTCAAACGCCATCAAGTGGAGCTGACAGTGGCGTGGGAAGATGACAATGTGGAAGCAGAAGAAAGAGACTGTCAACCATTGAGGAGTGGTCATTGGCTGCCAGGGGCAGGAAGTCATCTAAAACATCCCTCACAGCAGAGAGGCCTTTTAAAGATCATTTAAACAAGACGAGGTGATGGGTCACCCAGCGGCCGAGGGCCTGATGTTAAAAGACCCACGCTATCCGACACAAGATGACATCACTGATTTTGGGTCTTGTCACATTTCAGAGCAGGCACTGCAGGACACACTCCAGCCTGAAGCAACAGCAGCATCTGTTGCAACAATCATATCTAAATGGTAACATTCACTGAGGCCAGAAGATTTAACTGTAACATAGTAAATGAACAATATCAGAAATAATGATGGTTTTTTATTGTTACAGGGCTTCAATTCTGATATGTAAAAGTACTGCAATGCGTTTATATTGTTTGTCTAGATATGTGAAGATAAAGCATTTTTTTCATGAATGAGATTAAATCATTATGACGCAATTAATGTGGAAGTTTGAATTCCAGTGAAGGACTCTGAGGGAGAAGTTGTTGAGTTAATGTCCAATTTAGGACTAACTTGTAAAACAAAGCTTCACCTTGACACTGCTTTATTTAAAGTACGTATACATATTTCCTTAATGATATATAGAAAGTTTGCTTATTTGGAAGATAACAGGAAGCATACAATATGTCTATTTTCTAGTTTATGTTCTTCTTGTTAGAAATACACTTTGATAATCATTAGTGAGGGGGGAAAAATAAGAAAAAAAAACCTATTGTTACGGGGACAGGTCCGACTGGAGAAGGTTTAACAACACACATTAGTATGTGCGATGACGATATAAAGGTCTAAAATGAAAATGAAATAGGAAATATCCTGCCAGCCTGAAGGTGAGCATGTAAGGATCCGACAACACGAAAACTTCGAAACGCCGTTTAAAATCACTTTGTGCGTCGATTAAAAAAACAAAATTAAGTGATTGCTCCGTCCGCCGGTGAGGCTCGTAGCAGAAAACAAAACAATAACAAAACATGTGGCTGAAGTTGTGTATACTTACAAATGTACGGAAAGCGAAGTTCCTCTGGACTTTTTCTTTGTTGGAGGCGGCCTGGGGAAATTTGTCCCTGAAATGTCAGGAGGGTATTTAAACTCAGCCGACGCACAGGGCAAGCAAACCAGACGCAAAAGGTGCGCAAAAAGCCCTGGACACTGACTGCAAGGTAAGAGGACTTTGAACTGTTTTCACTGCTCTCCGTTTAAATGGCTGACAGGAAAAACACCTGAGCACCCACGTGCCTCAGGTTAAAATAATGCCTTCGTCCATATATACGTGCGGAACTGAATTTTTTATTATTATTATTATTATTATTATTATTATTATTATTATTATTATTGTTGTAGTTGTTGTTGTTATAATTGTTATTATTATTATTATTATTTTTCGTAGTAGTAGTAGTATTATTACTTCTACTCCATGTGGAAATAATTATATAATGTTTGACTTAAGTCTGACAGTTTGACTGGGAAAAATTAACTTTCCCATTATATTGTATTATTTATTTCTTTGTGTGCACGTAATCTACAGCTATGTCTAATTACTCAATATTATAAGATATTATATATATAATGGCTTATTTTGCTTTTTCATTGCTTCACATGTTTTTATTGTGGAGTGACAGGAATTCAGTTTTATAAAGTGTTTATTATATATTTTTTGCCTTAAGATGGACATATGCTGAGGTAATATCTCAAACAAATGATTTCCATCTATTTTGTAATTACAGACAGTTTTTCATGTTTTTTGTAAGTATATATTTGTTTTGTGCAACGACTTTCTACTTTATGTTGTTTACTGTCATATATTATGTCTATATGTGTTCTTTTTGTGCCACTGCCTCATCACACTCTTTACCTTCTCTTTTAAATTCAGATGAGGTCATTTCTTTTTGGCATCATATTGGCACTCCCGCTAATCAGTTGTGAAAATCCGAAAAGACACTGGACCCTGCTGCCCAACAGTAAGATTAATCATTGGTTTTTGAGCGATTACTGTTTCATGAAACTCGGAATTAACCTTTTATAATCCACACATGCGCTTGTCCACTGTTAGTTCTGGTTGTGGAAGTGGACGGCACACTGGGCCAGCAGGCTCTGAGCTGCTTGGAGCCAGAAGATGTCAGGAAGAGAAACAACCAGAGCCAAGATATCTTTTGGAAGAGGAATGGAGAGCAGCAAGCACAGAGAGGGAATTCATTTCTGGTGATGCTCGAGGAAAGCATGGGAGGGGGCTACTACACCTGCCACAGCAAGAATGGATCACTTCTTAATCACACTCTGGTTCTGATCCATGAGGACGGAACTAACAGGATCCTTGTAAAAGATGATCAAGGTATCTAATAATTATAATAACGATCACATTCTCTCAGAAACACAGGAGCTGAAGTGTTGCTATTTCTAACTAATCCCACCATTTGTGACTTCTCTCTTTAGAGGATTACCTAAAGTGCTCCACTCAGAACTACAGCGGAGAGTTTCGCTGCTCTTGGACTTGGCACAGCAGTCGTGTTGGCAAAGTAGCCTTTATCACAGCTCAACGGTAAGCCCCCAAACTGCTGAAATGTTTTCTGCTTCCAACAAAAACAGTTTTCAGACTCATGTCAGAGCCGAGGCTGCTCAGTGCCACACAAAAATACCCCCCCAGGAAAGGGAACACAATCACGTACATTTTATGTAATCTATACATCATTTTCATGACTTGGAATCAGAGTCCATGTGAAAATATTGCAGCTGTGTATTGATTTTTTTTTTTTTTGGTTACTATCTCATCCAGCATTTCAAGAGACAGTGTCCCCCACTGTTCTGTGGACACACGTGAGCATTGGGGGTGCTCCACAGAGCAAAGCAATTTCAGCTGTTCAGTCCTTGACAGTGGGAACGGGATCTCCTGCATGGAGAGGAACCACTGCCCCTACGCCGAGGAGAGCCAGCAGATCCACATCACAGTCTTTGTGAAGACTGAGCACTTTCTGCTGGAGAACTACTCCAAACACTTCTACTTATCAGAGATTGGTGAGAGAACTGCAGGGGAACGGGCTGTTCTTTGTTCGGTTCGCCTCCCTGCCTTTGTTTTCATTTGCATTCTGTTTTTTGTTTATATTTCCCAGTGAAACCCGACAAAGTGAGGATTGGTAAAGTCAACAGTACGGTGATAGAGTGGAGTTATCCAAGCTCCTGGAGCAGCCCCTACTCTTACTTCCCCCTCACTTTTCAAATTACACAGCTCAAAGGTAGATGCAGAAGGTGTGACGATCCCTGCACTCAATCCAAAACCTTAAAGGTAAGAGAATACCCACACATTGCAGCACATGTTTACAAAAAAATAATAATAATAATACCTAAGCAGGGAAGTCTGAAGATTTGAAAAGAAAGGGATAAGAACAGAGCTCTTGTGTAACTTGAGCGATGTCATTTGTTTTTCAGACTTCGACAGTCCACGCTGCAGACATCTGTCAGTTTGAAGTGAAGCGCAGGGCCAAGGCTGTGTGTGTCAGAGCGAAGGACGCTTTCTGCAACTCACAGTGGAGCGAATGGAGCCACGAGAGGTGAGTGATTCTCCGTGATGGGACGGGTGACATTTGCACGTGCATCTGAAGAAATGTTAATATGATCTCATAAAAGTTCATTATTTGATCAATAATTTCTGGACTCAAAACCTTATGGAGAAAAGTTTTTTTTTGTTTTTTGTTTTTTTTTAAAGTATGGCAAATTCCTTACACCATCTTGTATTTCAAAAAACGGAATGAAGTTGGTAAAGGTAGAGACGATGGATGGAATTTAGAAGATGCGGCCATAGAGTGTGTTACAATTGGTTCCGTAACTGACAATCCCAAGTTTATTTTAGAATTAAGGAGAAGAACTTATAATTGACTCACTTGCTTTTAACTATGAAATGCAATGTTTCAAGTCGAACAACTTTGAGGGTTGTTTTAAAGTTGGTTGAGTGTGTCGTCTTCAAATTGGTGGCTTGATTCCCCCATGTCGGTCTATTCATGTGCCAAAGTGCAAAGCAAGAATGAACCCCAAGTTACTCCCAAACGAGTATTTTGTATATTGGCACTATTAATGTGTGAAGGAATGAGTGAATATGGTCAAGAGGCTGCTTGAGCCATGAAAATGCACCGTATGAGTGAAGAGCTCTTACATCCTGCTCCGTGATACCTGTGGGCATGATGTCACTGCACTCCGGTAAATAGTCATGTGATCGTCGAACTTGTTACGATTAACTGAAAGATGTTTTTTTTTTTTTCTATGGAAGGCATTGTTCTAAGTTCCAAGTACAAACTGCAACATAGCGTTATTTCCTGTGCAGCTGTCCTCAGTGTTTTCCCACATGTTGCCCAACTGTGGTCTTGTGGCCCTTAAACTTGAACATATATGCTTTGACAGCCAGGTAAGGTTGTCTCTTCGCCTTTCAGGTTTACTTGTCAAAACTGAACAATAGGTTTCACGTTTGGCTGTGTTTCAAAATGTCACTTCAAGTTATAAATATATAAATATGTCCTTTGTTTTCTCAATCCCTTAACAGACTGGCGGGAAACAGGAGGAAGAACAAAAAGAGCAAATAGCAAAACAAACAGCAAGCATAACAGAAGAACGGGAGTAACCACATTGGGTTTTATGGGCTTTTTTTATATTCCTGTTTGTCTCATCTAATAACATTATGTTTGTACTGTGTGACTTTTCTTACTAATAAGCGAATAAATAAAGTATAATTTTGCAAACTTTTGTTTACAAGCACTTCCCAATGTGTCCTGGATATTGTATTTGCATTTGTTTCACAGTCACAATCGGCACTTTTATCTAGTTATAATTAGAGGAAACCTGTCGGGTAAGTGAAAGTCAAACCATTCTTTATTCATAGTTTTCTGCTGCACGCAAATGTTTGTACCATCTATTTGGCTTTAAATATGGCTGAAAGAAAAAAGAAGAATTAAAAGTGTTCGTTTTGAAGAGATCAGAAACATTATCGGTTGTTTCTATTCCATTCCCCAAAAAATTATAATTCTTATCCAGCAGGTTGGAAAGACACCAGGAGAGCTTTTTGTGCTTTATCACATGACAAATCACGGACGTGATATTTAACTTCTGTCTGTTGTCTCTTAACTGGAAGCGTGTAGAGTGTAATAGAGTTCCAAAATATGCGAGGGGTCTACAATTTGTCGGCATAGAATGTGTGAGAGTTGACTCTACGATGCCACTGTCACAATTTGTAGAACTCGACCACATTCTAGAATCCTGCATTGTCTGTGAGTATCCTTGAATGGTTTTAAATGTCTTTAAACACATGTTTCCAGTACAAGTGTCAAATATTTAAATGAGTGTCCAATAAATGGGTAACTCCAGACGTACAGTTTCAGCTCTATTGTTACACATAGAAACAAGAAGGTTCTAAATCCCGGGACTATGTACAGTAATATGAAAACTGAGCCCCGACAAGACTTCCCCTCTGCGCTTTGTTTATGAGAGGAAGCTCTCACACTTTGTATTGATGGCTTAATGTGACAGCGGGTCATTGACCTTTAAACAACAGAGGAGACTTATGTGTTTGCTGTTAGTTAACACGAGTCCCTGCTGACATCTCCATTGCTCATAGCTGTGTATCTGAGGGGAGAGGAAGTATCCACACACTCATATGCTTTTATTAGTCTTGGCAGCACGGCTCGGCTTACAATGGGAATGATAATTTAGTTGTGCGATGCATGTAACGTGTGAAGCATTTACCAACATTATTCACCTCTGGAACATATAAATACCGTAGCATCAATGTATTACACCTCAACTGATATGACAGTGTTTGATGTTTATTTTAACCCACAATACTCTTGGAAACCGTCTATATGGAGCTTCTTATTAAAACTATAAAAGATCCTTTTTCTGTGTGTATGCCTGCTTTCAGTTTTGGATGTCTGCAGGACCCCAGTAATCTATTTTAAATTGGTATATATAGATATAAACACTTTTTATTTATTTTTTTGCAAACTCTATCACAGATTTTGTTTTTAAACTGTTTCCTTCACCATCAACTTTCGATCTCTATTTTCCACATTGCACAGTTATTTTTTATTGTACTCCCATTCTAAATATCTGAAGTATCATAATCCAACCAAACACAATTACATCTATTTACATCAACAATTGTTATTCCTGCTTTTATTTCCAGCACAAATTGCCTTTAAAATGTTAATATAGCCTTAATAAGTGCTGAAGATCAGGTTAGGACTTTTTTTTTTCCTGAAATGTGCAAAATGTCTGGGTTTAATATCATTTTAAAGACGAAACAATTACAAGATATCTGCTTGTTTATCTCAGAAACATAAAATACTACTTTTTAAAATGCATTGCATTTAAAAGGGTATGAAAATAGAAGAAGCATGAGGCAATATTTGTGAAAATGATTTGACCTTTAGAGTTTTGTTTTGGCTTTTTGGTTTTTTTGAAAAAAGCTTCTAACGAACCTAAGGTGCAATTGTTAAAAAGCTGGAAACTTTTCTTTTTATGAAACAAAACTTCCACATCACATGCAGGAAAAGCCCAAGCGAGTGTCTTTCCACCTGCAGAATAGCGATCCTCTCTTCGCAGTGTGTGATGTGGTCATCTGTCTGGTCGCTCGGGTGAACACTCTCCTCACTTCCCTCTGGTAGAAAAAAAGAAGAGGTTAAGTGATGCAAGTACTTTCATGGGAGCGACAAACGAAGAAGTAAATTAGGCAGAACTGACCTTTAATGTTTCAGTTTCTCAACGCTGCACGGGGGAAATGTTTCCACTTCCATCGTGCCATCGGCTCATGTACATATACCGAGTAAAGCTGAAGAACAAAGTGCTATTTCTGTTTACTGTTCGGTGTCAGGTTACAGTATGGCTACAGTCATTAATAACTACTGTATCTTTTGTGTTTTGAACTTTTTTGCTGTTTTCTCTTTTAACAGATTGACCGTTATGTTGGAGAGAAAACACAGGGAACAGCAAAATATATACAATTTATATTAAGAGAACACCCATACGTACTTCTAATACTGTTTTATCCAACTTAGGGTTACAAGGTGCTGGAGGTAATTCCAGATTGATTCCAGAAGGCAAACAAAGGCAAACAAAGACACACAGACCATCTGACACACTCACATACTGCACAAATTGTGGTTGAGCATGTTTTTTTTGGGACTATGAAAGCAAACTCGTACCCAGAGGAGAGAAAAAAAAACAAAACATATACAGTGAAACCATGAAAACTACACCCAGAAAGGTCTCGAACTCACGACATGGTCACTCAACACTAAACCCCTGTGTGGCCAATTCTGCTTTACAATATTTTCAATTAGAGGATCTTTGTTTAAAAAAAAAAAAAAAAAAGTTTAAAAAAAAAAAAACTAAAAACTGTTTCAAAGACTGTGACCTTAGAACCAGTCTCGTGATGCCTTAAGTTGGTTTCAGTCTAACATTACTCAGTATGTCAGTAATGGAGGACAAAAGGCTCAGATGAAGTCCTTTTTTTTAATGATTTATTTGTTCGGTGTCTTTCATTCACTTTTGCTCGCTTCATTCTGTTGCTGTCCAGACAAACTCTGCTAAACTGAGCAGAAGCAATCCTAAATACTTTACTTTCTCTATGGGTCTTAAACCTGGAGCTGGAGGACAATGAGGCACCAACTTCAGTGGCCTGTTAGAAATGAGCATCTGAAGTGGAGTTTGATGGCAGAAAACAATGACACTCTGGTCTTATAACCACAGCAGGTCTTACAGTCAGGGGTAAAAATAAACAACTATTGTTAGTTCAATGCCTATCAAAAGATACTTACACACATTTTAATCAATTAAACTTTTTTTAAAATTTTACCTTAATGGAACAATATTATTTAGATGACATAATGATGAAAAAAGTTTAGTTTTAATAAATGCGCAAAAAACAGCCATATATACAATTTCAAATGATGCTCTTGGTTGCAATTCATTACAGACATATTTTTTGTTGTTATGATATAAACTCAATGTCATGATGCAATGACAATAACTATTACCTGGAATTTCTGTCTGACTGTTGTGTGTATGTGGTATCACCTTCCTCCAAGACAGATGCTCTGGAGTACCAAGAGTTAATATTTTCCCTGTTTCAATCAGAGCCCTAAATGACCACAAGCATGAGAAATTAATTATTAATCACTGTGTGTCTGTGGTTTTGTACATAATGTTGCTTTCAGTTATTTCTAGTCTATTATTTAGGTTCACACACAGGCTACATTCAATATATATGTGAGGTGTACTGTACATTTATGTATTGTTTGAATAACCTGAACACTTCTCCTTCTATAGAAATCCAAAAGAAAAAAAATTTATCCCTGTAAGAATTTAAATTCATTGTCACATCAACTAAAAAAAATCCCAATAAGGAACAAAGAACAAAGAATCTTAAGAGTATCTGATGAATCCCCTTTAAAACAGCCATGTATATAAAGACGATCTTCACACGATGCCACTCAGTTTTTTTTATGAGTAAATGAAAACTGAATCCACTACTTTTGTCTTTATTCTTCCCTTTTCAATGTTGATTTACAAAACCAATTACTTTCACAACTTGTTCTCATGAATCCACATTCTCTCTGACCTTGTCCTCATTTGCTGTCCATGTTAATTAATCGGGATAGAAGTGGCCATTTGGACAGATGGCATTTATCTGCATGCTACTTACTATGCAAGTGCAACGTTTGGAAATACAGCTTGACTTCAAGTGAGGGGAAGCTGCTGCTCCGTGCAGTGTGTCTTTTACGCCGCTAGATGGTAACGTTGCACCGAACAATTGTGCATTTGCATCGCCCTGACCTGAAACGGAACAGAACTTGATATCAAAATGCTAAGCGAGGTTAAAATAATAAATCAATAAAAAGTTTAAAAAATAAATAAATCTTTGGTCAATCAGTATAGCTCAGAATATATTCATTTTAAATCCTTGTGAGAAACTTTCACGTTTTAATCATAAACTCCTTTATTTCTGAGGAGGCTATAGAAGTCTTTCAAATAATTTTACGCAGATATCAAGGAAGTTCAAGGATTCCTATTCAAACGATAAACACCTATATTTGTCTCCTTTTATGTCGACTAGATAGCATATTGTCAGACATAAGGCCCACCCTCATAAGCATATGTTTGATTTTTTACAACTAGTGATTTTTATGAGTCCTCAATTCAATCAGGCCATTATTATCATCAACCCAACCTTTTGATTTACGAGAACATCTGGTAGTTGTGCGGGAGGCTGACGGCAGCGCCTACAACTCCTTTCTCATCACTTACTTCAAAATGTCTAATAGAGTTATAACGCAGGGAATTTTAATAGCTCGCCATATGTGGACACTTGAACATGAGTCACATGAGCAGAGGCGCACCTTGACGCCGTTTAAGTGGCGGGCGCATTCCGCCCTGTGCGTAATGATCACACAGATACTTTGCGGAACCGTGTCGCCCGGCTGCGGCGGAGTTTAGTAAATCGCAGTATTAGCGTGGCTAGATCATCAAGGGCCCCAACTGACGTCTCTGTTTTCGGACACTGACACGGTGATATTTGGGCCAACAGTGTGTGTGTTGGTGCTCCGGGATATAAATATGTATGCCACCCCAGAGGCCTCCGAAGTGTTCGCGCTGGCCCGCGTGCCGACCAAGACAGACAGATCGTGGCGAGAGAGCCGGCCACAATCAAACAAATGTGCTGAAGGATCGCTCTGGACGTGTGCGTCCGTGCGCGTGTGTGCGTAAAAAAAAAAAAAGGTTGTGTGGTTGTGTGAGTGTGACACACATTTTATCTCACGGTGCTTTTATTTATCACTATTTATTGTGTCGTGTACTCACGTGGTGGGGTGCTCACATTTCTCCTCCCACAGCAGGAGATATAAATAACAGCGATAGACAATGATGTGATGATTGCTGGGGTTTGGTGTCCAACCTTGACCGTTTATGGCATTTATCAGACTCCGGCAACTCGGACTCGGTCTGCTGGCTGTCTGCTGAGTGAAGCGTTTGAATAGTGATGATAATTGCAGGAATATCATTCTATAATAAAAAATAAATAAATAAAAACAAATACATTCTCATTCATTATGATTGACATTTGTCTGAGTCTGTTATCTCCGCCACGTCAACGTGTCAGATTGATTCAAACATTTTTTTTGATAAAATCTTAATTTCAGATAACCTCCTGATAAAATCAAACACTCCCTCATTCTTTTCACTTCATTATAATTACCCAAGCGGTACTTATTGAACAGATGCCCCGCGGACAATTCAATTTGACAATTCAGAAATGACTGTAATGATCCGGGGGGGGGAACCAGGAGTGAAGGAAAGCATGAGCAGGGAAAGCATCACTTTCTGGTTGTACACTTTGCAATGTGTGCGAGCCAGTTTCATGCGAAATGCTGTTACTTTTCTATTTCTGGCGTTGCTGTTGTTATTTCCTAGCACTTTTTTTTTTTTTTTTGAGTGATTGTACATTCTTTGGACTGCGGGACACGGCACAGTTTATCTGTAATCCTCATATTTATGTTGGATTCAACACTTAGTCCCGCAAGATTTCTGTAATGCATCTAATCAAAGCTAATTTCAAACCACCGGGCTGTAACAGAAAAATGTGCGCAGCGGCTGCCAGGCTTTTTGGTGCGCTAAAACTTTCTTAAGCTCATAATCTTGCAGAGTTGATACTCTGAATGAACACTTGGACCACTTCGCAGATTTAGTTCTGATGAGAAAACACAACGGGGAAAATTAATTTTAGATGTTTGAACAAGGCAGTTTAATGTGTGTGTGTGTGTGTGTGTGTGTGTGTGTGTGTGTGTGTGTGTGTGTGTGTGTGTGTGTGTGTGTGCATGTTTGTTTGTTTTCTTAGCACACGCATGCACAATTTGCACCATTAAAACGTGTGTCTTTGGTTATTGATGCTGAGTTAATATGACGCACATACTCAGAAGCAAACACAATTAAATCTACACACAAGTTGTTAAACTCTCCTCTCGCTTGTTTCCTCCCTCCCTGGACTCTGGTACGATTTTGTCACGTAGTAATGAGGCGGAATGACTTTTATCATGTTGCGTGTTTAAACATTTGATCAGATTCTGTTTCGGCTTGTTTTGCAGACAGATGCGTGCACTTTTATTTATTTTTTTATTTTTTTCTTGGTGGCTGCAGCCCAAGTGACAACAGACGAAACAACAACCGGGTTCTCCTCCTCGCTCCTCTTCCCTTTAGGACTCAAACTGTTTTGGATGGAAAACAATGAGTTTGATGTTTGTGCATTAATTGGCAACTGCGCACAAAAAAGATACGGGGCGCGCGCGCGCGCACACACACACACACACACACACACACACACACACACACACACACACACACACACACACACACACACACACACACACACACACACACACACACACACACACACACACACTGTGCACAGCTTGTGGTTAAGTGGCCGGGGCGGGACACTGCGTGGGACTAGGCGGGGACAGCGTGCGGGCGGGCGGGCGGTCCGGGCAGCGTGCTGGTCGGGTTGGTGGACAGCTGATTGTCCGCTTTATTAACTGTGTTTGAGGGCGTTCCCACTCGCCGAGCAGACCACGCCTCCCTCACCTACTAGTTCTCTGCCGTTTGGCATCCCAGAGATGGTCCAAAGTGATTCCTCAGGGAAGAAAAGAGCGCAAATCACCCGAGCAAAGGCGCAGACGAGGAGGAGAGCCGCCGCTGCCCAGGACTGCCTGCTAATTGCGCGTAATCTTCCGTTTCATTCATGTGAGCCGAGGAGAAGACTTTGTAAATAAAGAAGCGGAGCACAGGAGGGCGAAGTATCTTTCATCTGCCTGATTTTCTCTCTGGCTGTGGACTGTTTGTTGGGGGGGTGAAGAAGAAAAAAAAAACTGGCATTTTGCTTGTTTTTTTCTGTCAGCTCCACCTTGATCCCGGGGACTGTCGCCAACTCGGTGCAGCCTCTCATCCTGCGCTTCCCCTTTCATCGTTCTCACGTCGTTCATCTTCGTAGCTGCCGCTGCTTTTCCCCCCGCATCATTTTTTTCCCTTTTTCTTCTGGAGTCGCTGACATGAGGTGCAGCTAACCCTGGATGCTGACAGCTCCCCTTTTCCTTCCACATGTCGAATCTTTTGTTTACTTTGAGAAACACGCGCGCAACTAAACGCCAAGTGAAATAGACCACGCCACTTTGCTCCTCTGACAGCGCGATCAAACAGACGCAAGAGGAGGGGAGGCAGGGAAAAAAGGAGGAGAGAGAGTGAGAGAGACGAGAGAGTGTGTGTGAGAGTGTGTGTGTGTGTGTGTGAGAGAGAGAGAGCGAGAGAGCGAGAGAGAGAGAGAGAAACAGTGAAGGTGCGTTTTGATGTTTGGCATCCACGAGAGCATCCAGAGGAGTGGGAGTAGTATGAAAGAAGAGCCCATGGTGGCCGGGATGAACGCGGTTCGGACATGGATGCAGGGCGCCGGAGTGCTGGACGCCAACACAGCCGCCCAGAGGTGAGCCCGAGGCGGCCTTGGGGCCGCGCTGACACCCGGGCGCGGAGCGCGGGGAGAGAGCTCCGGAGCGAGCGGGCTGCATCACTCGGGGCAGCCCGAGTCCCCTGAGGACGCAGTTGTAGGATAACCCACCGGTCCCGCTGGCATTACAACTTTAAGTTCGACTTGATGAAATACTTTCACGTGGCTCGTATTATTTCAGATGTCTGGACCTGAAGCTCATGCTCGTAGTAGCCTACTTTTAAACGTGTATTTCAAAAGCTGCCTTAGAATAACTTTGGGGTGAAATGTGAGCTCTAAGTTTATGTTAAGGTTTTCACTCCACTGTCTCTCGTTTCTTGGATGTTGTAAAGTAGAGCAACTTACGTTTTCAATAACTGCAGAAGATAATTATTTCTCGAATCAGTTTTGTTTTCTTACATAATAAACGCTGTAAAGTTTATATTTGAAATTATTAGTTTTCTAAAGCCTACGGGCCTATTATTTGGGAGGAGGGAAACGCACGTGTTATAATCTAAAGCTCTAATAAAATATATATAGTTTTACACTTATATAGTGATTTTTTTAAACGTATTATTTTAATTGCAATTGTGTGACGCGGTCGGGTTAAGCTTCTTTTAAAAAAAAATGAAATTTCATAAAGTTAGGGACTTAGGATGGACACTTACTGAAACATATCGGTTGCTATTGTAGACTTTAATTTGAGGGCAGATTAGTCTGACGCCGTACTTGAGTTGAATGAGTGTACTTTCCTGGCCGGGGCTGTGATGCCGCTGCTTGCTGTGTGCTTGTGTCCGCAGCGGAGTGGGGCTTGCCCGGGCACACTTCGAGAAGCAGCCGCCCTCCAACCTCCGAAAGTCCAATTTCTTCCACTTCGTCCTGGCTTTATACGACAGACAGGGTCAGCCGGTGGAGATAGAGAGAACCACATTTGTTGACTTTGTAGAGAAGGAGAAGGTAAGTTTGAATGAAATCGCACAATTAAGGAAAAATAAATATCACGTGGCCTTTTGACAAATACATTTCCCAAATGAGCGTTGGTTTTATGCATTGACTGATACCTGACACTATTCCACAGACCTGTTAAGTCAAAGTGATGAATTACCAGACATGCGTTAACACAGTAACCAGACGCACTCAGCAGGGATCATCGCTTCTGAAGCCTTCCCTCGTGTGATTTTTTTTTTTTTACATGTGGCTCCTTAAGAGATTCCCACTCTTTTGATTTATAGCATACTCGTTTCTTTACTCTCCAGAAGTTCAAGATATTTCAATCCAATTGTGTGTTCATTTATTATTATTGGAAACTTTTGCACTCAGCTCAAGCAGATAATATTAAGTCCTACTTGATGACAGTTCTGCACAGCAGCCTCTTTCTGCAGGTGCTGTCGGACAACTTATTTATATTTTCAAGCAAACGTCAATATTAGTGTTTGATATGTAGGCAAAGTCTTATATTAATGCGTTTGCATGTTGCATTGAATGTGGGCATTCTAGCTCATAAATGTTTTATTTCCAAGCGTTTGGTGTCGGTTGGCTTATTCAACTGCAAATACATTTAAAAAAAAATCATATATTCAATTATCGCCTTGAGATATTTCAGGTAGAAAATTAGTAAAATTATTCTGAGAAATTGTAAATATCGGTAACAACTTTGAAAGCATTTCTAGCATATTTTTCATAAAGTTGTAAAAAACAGAAAGATTATTATTTTCCAAATATAAACGTCGGTACATTCGGTTCGCTTTGTCAATTAATTAAAACTGTAACTCTGTGAAAGTTTCAGGTATTATTGTCGCCAACGGTGAGAGTGATAGAAACGAAATGATTTCAATGTGCTCCCAGTCGGAGAGACGTAGCATGTCAGCAATCTAAAAATATCAAGTTGTGGACGCAGTCCCAGGAGGAGAAGGCTTGCTTGCTCTGACCGGCTCTGTTTGGTTTAATTTTCATAGGAAACGACGGGGGAAAAGACCAACAATGGGATCCATTATAGACTCCAGCTCCTCTACAGTAACGGTGAGTTTGGTTTCCATAATTTTTATGGAGCAATAACAAAAGCAGTGAGTGAATGATACGACAAACAAAAGTGGAAAACACTCCGGAAATAAATGTTTTTTTTACGCGCAGGAGGTCACATCTCATTCCATGTCTTAGGTTTTTGAAGGGTTTTATTTAGTGTGTTTATATGAATTGTTTATGCACAACAATCTGCGCGTTAATCTATGAGTAAAATGATATTCCCAGCATGTGGCTTATTTAAGAAAAATAATTCCCAATTGTAAAACTGAATTTATTCCAAGGTTTTTATTCATTTTATCGTTGTTGCCCAGCGCAGATTTCACTGTAAATATACATTTTTCCTCGTCGGCCTGCATTTTCAACACTAATAAACAACTGCAAGCAGAGAAATAAAATGCGTTTCTTTTTAACGATTTCTTAAAAGTCTTGTTGCTTCGATTGAATAATTAACTTTCATTGATTATAATTGAGAAAAACGCACGCTTCCCCCCCTGCAGTGCCCATTATCACGATTAAGTCGATCATAAATGTTTATAAGGATAAAATCAACGTGGTAAAAATAGTTTATTTTATGTAAGTTCCTAGCAAACTGACGAAATGCAGCAAAGAGTGAAAGTCGTTAGAAACCATTTGGACGCAGAGTTTCCATGAAATGCCTCAGGGGGGATATCAGAACGAATAAAAGCTTGTGATCTGAAACATCCCTCAAATGGGCAAAGCTTTCCCACAGATTTGATGTGAATATACTATGAAAAAGCCTGAATTTTATTTAACCCCTCCCCTGCCCCACTGTCTGTTTGCAGGGATCAGAACAGAGCAGGACCTGTATGTCCGTCTCATTGACTCTATGACTAAACAGGTAAGAGTTTCTTCATTTAACAAAATGTAAAAAAAAAAGTCTGCATTAGTTTAGTTGGTCAGAATAGGGGACCCCCCCCTCCATCTCCAACAACCAGCCCACTGCTTCTCCACCCCCTCCCTCCACACCCGTCCACCCCTCTCCCCTACCCTCGCCCTGCTACATGCCTGTGTCTGAGACCCTCAACTTCAGCACAGCAGAGCTGGCTTGATAAACGACCTGTCTTACCTGTGGAATACATTTACAGAGGCCCAGAAAAGTAGAGGACATGTGTCCTCATACTCTGCCTCTGCACTGCAGCCAGTAAGTGGGGAGTGTGTGTGTGTGTGTGTGTGCGCGTGTGTATGTGCGCGTGTGTGTCGGTGAGGTGCAGAAGCGGCTGTGTGTTGGTTGGTGTTTGGGAGAGACAGTGATGCATGCCAGCTCACTCTTTGAGGACCTTGACCCTCATTTCCTCAATGTGAAACAGAACAAACTATCCTAGAGTGTGTTATGGCCAATTCAATCACACAAAGAAATACAGAGCAGCACATGTGGGCTGGCGCATACTGAGGGAATTCTCCGTTAGGGATGAATTAGACAGGGAAGAAAGTATAAGCCCCCTTCAACGCTGTTTTGATATCAGGTCTTTTGTTTTGCCAAATCTGCCTCTAGTGCCATTAGGCTTGAGGAGAGTTTGTCTTCGAATGAAAAGGGTAGGAGGAGATGTTGTTTGTGTGGGCGCGTGTGTATTTGCATGTTTATCGTTTGTGTGTGAGAGAGTGAGTGAGTGAGTGAATGTGTGTGCAGGGTGATCACAGCCCTGGAGAGCATGTTGAGTGGGGTTGGAGGGGTAACCAGACTAGATTTTTGGACGCAGTGCTGTATGGACCAGATGGTGCACTATACTCCAGTCTGGCAGTCCAACTGCTCACTGTACACTGCATATAAACATACGTGCATGCACAAACACATATGCACATGCAGTTCTATGCACACGTACGCCAATGCACATGCACATATGCGCACACACACACACACACACACACACACATATAAACAATTTCCCTTTTACTGTCTCCGCCAGAACAGAGCGTTCCTGTTCAGGAGGACTGGATTCCCACGATGCACACATTTGCCAGATAGACAAACACTAACCTCAGATGAAAGAGGCACTCACACAAATTTGGGGTTTTTACATTTGTGCTTGACTTTTTTTTGTTTTGTTTTGTTTTGTTTTCCAACACAGAACTCTCAATAATGTATCTACATGTCATTTTAAATTATGTGTAATTTTGTTTTCCCTCTTTTTTTAGGCAATTATCTATGAAGGGCAGGATAAAAACCCAGAGATGTGCCGGGTCCTGTTGACCCATGAGATCATGTGCAGGTAAGCTAAATCAGACCAATCCGCACACGTCTTCTCTTTTTTTCTCATCTGGCCACGGGTTTATGTCAAGTTTGAGGTGATTATTTTTTTTTTTTTCTGGCTGTGGAGGTTTTTTTCGTCTGTGAAGAAAAGACACAGGAGCTCAGCTAAATAACTATAGAAATCTTATCATTTTCTTTAAAGTGGGTTGGGAAGATGGGCCCTGGCCTATTTCTGGTGTGTGTGTGTGTGTGTGTGTGTGTGTGCGTGTGTGTGTGTGTGTGTGTGTGTGTGTGTGTGTGTGTGTGTGTGTGTGTGTGTGTGTGTGTGTGTGTGTGTGTGTGTGTGTGTGTGTGTGTGTGTGTGCATCCCTCTCATGTTCAGCTAATTAGGACAAGGAAAAGCTCATTACTCAAACCCATCCTCCTCAGTCTGTGTAATACATGCAGTTTGCTGTGTCCTGACAGTGAGCTATGTGCAGGGGGGGGGGGCAGACTTGAATTACACAAAAAAAAAAACAGACGTGTGCACACTCACTCAAAAGTAAGCGGGCAAAACTCTCACGGGCCTGTCATGTTCACGGTCAATAAAAGCACTGTGAGAGACAATCGCACGCTGTGCCATTGTCTCTCACAAGCCAGCCATCGACGTGGAGTGTATGGAGACTTTTGCATGTGGAAAAATGACGAGCGGCAAAGTGTAGCCACTTCCTGGTTATCACACAAGGCAATTTAGACCACTTGTTTTCATATGCTGCAGGAAACGGTCGAGATCAGAAATCTGATCTGGCTCTCCAAGCCTCTTGTCCTGAGGGACCCGAGAAAGTAGGGGGAGGGTCAAGCTCTCTCTTTCTGTATACCCCCCACCCCACCCAGTCCCTCACCCGCTCCGGTGTCTTTCACGCCCTCCTCCCACACACATACAGTAGGTGCACACATGTAGTCAGGTACGCGCCGACATGCAAACACTGAGACGAGCAGACAGGAGAGTAAAAGGTAGACGCCGTGATACTTTTGGGGGGGAGTGGGGAGGGGGCGACTGTTGATGGCACACACAACACACTGGTACATTGTGCTGCAGTCAAATGATTCAGAAAGGACTCGTCACATCAGTATGCAACCCCCTTCTACCCAGCATGCACTACTCCCCAGGTCCAGTGGGACCACTCTGTGACCCACTTCTGAGAGAGAGAAGGAGCGAGAGAGAGTGAGAGAGAGGCGGGATAGAGGGAGGGGACGAGCAGTGAGGAAAAATAGAGAACATAAGATGTCTGGTTGTGTGATGTCTGACAGAAATGGAGCTAACCTGAGCCCTGGAGGCTAATTCAAGTTTTTATCCAGCCCCATTCAAGCTCGCTTCTCTCTCCCCACAAACGTTACCTAAAATTGCTCTGTTGATCCCACCATGCCACAGCCTCAGAGCCCCGGTCTTACCTTGACAAGCCAAACAGAAATCCAACTCTGTGCTTGTTCTTGAACTCCATGAAAAACTCTCACGCCCTTTTACACCATTTCCCCCTTTCTCTGTATGCTCATCTGACTTCCTCTGCCTCTTTGAGCTTTCCCGTATCATGCTCTTTCTGTTGTTCACATGTCGGTGACTAACGCTGCCTCCCCTCTTCCTCTCCCGCCCCCTGTTACAGTCGATGCTGTGATAAGAAGAGCTGCGGCAACAGGAATGAGACCCCATCAGACCCTGTCATCATCGACAGGTAAGCAAACTTTGCCCTCTCACCTCAGCCGACGTGATGCTGCTCCGCGGCCACGAGCGCAGCACACACGACTGGCTGTGAACAAGGACGGTGTGCCAAATCCACTGGCTGTGAATGTTGCCTAAACATATAATAAAATCCCCAATTATGGCGAGATTACACAAAATGTTCTGTGAAGAAAGCGACTGAAAGTGGTTTTGCTGAGAAAGTTCAACCTGCAGACCCAATAAAGCAGGCCACAGGTTGTTTTTCAGCAACCATAATTGACTGTGCAAGCAAAATGTGCGAACAGCTGTAAATTATATTCCTGTGCGTGTGTGAAGTGGAGGAGCAATCACAGAGAAGTTGAGCCCTCCTTAAAGTGTGGGCAAAAAGTGTTTTGCCAACGAGTAGTTTGGTGTCCCAGTCTTGTATGTGTGTTTTTGTGGGTAAATCTCGGGTCGGGAGTGGTGTTCAAGTTTGTTGGCTGCTCACACACGCACAGGCACACGCTTTTCGTTGAGTGTGCGCCTTTCCCCTGCTGTCATAAACTACTTCTGACCAGTGCAGCAGCTTGGGCTGATTTACAGGCTATCTGAAAAAAAAGAAAAAGAAAAGCTCTGAAGATTTACTGTGCAGCCTGAGCTGTGTGTATGTTTGTGGCACAGGATTGGACAATCAGTGTTAGGGAAAGTGTTTGTTTACACTTACAGATATAAGGGGGAAAGTTAAGTGCTGCGGTCACAATGTATTTTTTGGGGGTTGTTTAAAGAAACAACTAACTTACATCTTCACACATCTGCATTGTCAGATAAAATGAAGTGCATTGCAGGCTATTTTATGTCTGATTTGAATTTGTCACATTTGTGTGAGTGTTAATGAGTCAGTGACCTGTGCTATCTGATGAACACAGCTGTCCTCCTCTCACTGCAGCTCTGTCAAATGCTGCTCTTTACCTGTGTGTGTGTGTGTGTGTGTGCGCGCGCGTGTGTGTGTGTACATCTAAGCGTGTACAAGTTTGTGTGTGCGTGCGCCACCCTCGTTCCGCTCCAGTGAAGCGGAAGGCCTCACCTCAGCGCTCCCTTAGACAGCTGCACCCCACCACGTGGCCTCAGACAACACGCCTGCCCATCACTCTGTGCCATATTTTTGATTTTTGTTTTCCTGTGTGGATACTTGTTGAATTTCTCATCTGTGCTCTCTGTGTCGCTGCGCCTCTTCACGGGCGCCATCCCGCCTCGTCACAGTTAAACTTTTCCCTCCGGTTCGCCATACTTTTGAGCACAGCCACCATAGAGAAGCAGGCGACTCTCTTGCGAACAGCTTTCGCACACCGAGCATGTGTTGCGGCCGCTCGCTGGCGGTATTCCCCTGACACCCGATGGCTCAGGTGTGAGGGCAGCATTAACGAACAACAAATTAGAACGGGGGAGGGAAAACAACAGCAATATCTCCGTTTTCCTCTCCAGCGCACACTCTTTCTGGACAGAAAAATAGGTCAGGTGAGAGGAGAGTGGTTGGGGAGGGAGGGGGGGGGGGTGTTAGCTAGTTTTTAAAGGGGTAGACTGGAGGGGGATACGGAGAGGTGGGTTTATACGTTTTCTCATTTAGTACCAATATATTCTTGGCAATTGTAATAATCAGGGATTCATAAACAAACAAACAACTGTGAGGCTGAAACTGACTCAATTACCATGAGTTCCCCTCCTTCAAATTCATAAAGAAATACCATCAGCAGCCCCTCTCCACCCTTGAAGTTATTTAGTTCGTTAAATAAGGGCTCGTTAGCCCTCTGCTGTTTCGCAGAGATGATTAGATTTTACAGCCCTAATTAGCTGGGCTAGCTCTAACTCTTCTGGAAGAGTAATGGGTCTGATTGCCTAATTAGCTCTCTCTCGTTAAGACAGGAGAAACAGGCCACTGCAGCAAAACCGCAGGAATGAGGAAAAATAAAGTCAGCTAATGAGAAACTTATTTGATTGTTAGGAGAACAAATCTGGTACAGTGTGGATCGGCAGCGCTCTGGGTACTGTACTCGCTCACCGGGAGAATCTCACTCACTCTCTCAGCCCCCCCTCCCGCTTATAAGACAATTTGTTTGAGCTTAAAAGCATCCATGAGCAGCAATATGATTCCAATTTTAATTATGAAGCATATTTGTTTGGACTATGATGACAACAACAACAACAAGAAAAAAAACATTTAAATATGTCTAAGATTTTTACTGAAGTTGGAAGAAACATTTGCGACATACTATCTTGCTCTATTTCAGTTTAGGACTTTCGTGGCTGCAACAGCATTCACTTTTAGAAGTTGTGTTGTCATGTCTGGCTGTCTCTGTTTCTCTGCCATCTGATCTCGAGCAGACAGTAGTGATTACAAAAACGGCCCTGTTATATGAATTTAACCATCAAGGCGGTGACTTCTGGGAAATTGTGAAAAGGCCTTGGCATGACATGTTGTCTCAGTGCTTGACACTGGACAGGGGAAGCAGCTGAAAGGTGAGACACTCCTGTGCGTCTTCTCCCCAGGGAAACATGTGTGGTCTACTTTAGCCTCTTACAGAGGCAGGATAATACGAGGGGAGCCCTTAACCCCCCAACCTCCACTTCCACTTCTCTCCATCGCTCCTGGTTAGCGTGGGGTTAATCATATACAGCCACTGCATGCGATCAGTCTATCGATGTGCCTGGATGGGCCTCAAATCAGAAACACATTTCCCTCCCACCAGTTTGCACCTTTGCCATCTTTCTGCATCGCTTATCTGAAAAGTGGTTCTCACAGAACTATTTTGGTTCGGTACGACCATGTGACTGAGGACAAATCCATCAACCCAACTCGCACTCCCTCCAGCGCTATGTGTCCTCTCCTGCCTCCGACCACCTGTGTCCCGTGGCCCTTTTTCCTGCTGGTCCAGCTCCCACAGGCCTGCTGCAGGGTGTCCCCAAGGCAGGGACAGTCTCTCTCGAGGGTGGATAGAAGCGCTCTGTGACCAGAGATAAGAATCCGCTGGATGGCCCTACACAGGCCATAATCACCCATTGCTCGCAGCGCATGGAGGAGTGTCAAGTTTACATGCACAGACAATGTTATTTCAGGTTTATTGCTGTTTTTGAGCACATACTTGTGTGTGTGTGTGTGTGTGTGTGTGTGAGTGTGTCTATGTGTGTGTTTGCATTTGAACACACTCCTGCAGCCTGCTGTTGATGTGGCCCATTTCCTTGCAAGCGCGTCTGCGTTTGTGTATCCGCATCAGTGTTGGTTATTTCCCCAGGAGTGAGTGTGTGTGTTGATAGAGGCCATTTCCTGACGAGTGTGTGTGTGTCTTGAGTGAAGAATGTCGGGCAGGAAGCGCTCCTCCCGGGGAGGGTGATGTCATGGCCGACGGTTTCCTGTTCCCCGAGTTGATGAAATGGCGTGACTCTCAGCGCCACGGTGGGTAGTTAACACTCCTGGACCAGATTTTGTTTAACCTTGTTGACTGCCTCGGATCGGTTTTGCCACGCCATTCCCTCACCTATCAGCATCCTCGATGTAGCATTTCCTTGTCTAGTGTACTGCCTGTTTGTCACTGTGCCTATGGAGTGGGGGAACCCCCTCATTGTTTTGGTTGTTATGTTTGGATGCACTTCCTGGGGTGAGAGGTCATGTGTTGCCTTGGCTGGGCTAACGTGCACTAGTGAATAATGTATGTCATTGACTTTATGTCAGCCTTGCCAGCCCCCCAAGCAGAGCCCACCCATGTTTAATTCATCCATCTCATTTGTGTGTACGTGTGTGTGTGTGTGTGTGTGTGTGTGTGTGTGTGTGTGTGTGTGTGTGTGTGTGTGTGTGTGTGTGTGTGTGTGTGCGTGCGTGCGTGCGTGCTTGCAAATATGTGTGTGTGTGTCATTTAGAGGCCCAGTCTGCACCTGTCCAGCCATTAGCCCCCTTCTCATTTGCATTTGATGCTAATGTGGTTTACTGGCAGCGCCTTCCGTCCCCTTAGCTTAGTTTCATTTTCACATCCATGACTGTGTTGGTGAGAAGGTGAACACACACTTACAGTACAGCTGTTCTACATTCCTGCATGCTTCTGTGGGGCGTTTACCGACATCAAATTATTACCCATTATTTTCTTATCTTTTGCTCATCTTGTAGGACAGTCGATCTAATTTCCAGCCCTCTCTAATTTTTACTCATAAATGGTGTTCTATTGTGTTTCTGACTGCTTATCAGTAATTTGACATTTCCCCCCAAGACAAAGAGATGTTAAGAGTCATGAGACCCTGAGGGTGACACTGCTTTTACTTGGAGGATTTCTCTCTACTTTGTACCCTTTTCTTTTTACTTGTATAATCTTCTTTTAGCTTGATTTGGTGCCTTTGGGGGCTGGGTGGTGGGGGTTGGGGAGGTTACGTTGTACCATTCTTTAGAAGATTCTGTTTCTTCGTTGCAGTTGACGTGTTGTTTTTCTTTTTGTGCAGTCTTTTGGGGGACAGCTGCGTTAGATGTTATGGAAGGCTTTGAAAAGGACTGGCCCTGAGCTACTTGTGGTGTTTGTGCAGGGCTCAGGGGCAAAGAGGCAGAGTTGCTGGCTCATCGATATGCAGGCAGAACTCCCCTCCCTCAGGTGCTAGGTACCTCAGAAATCTGCCTCACACACCATGTAAAACACCCCCCCCCACACACACACACACACACACACACACACAAGCGTAGATGCAGCTCTCACCCTGAGATAAACTCACAGTCAGTACACACATACATATGCAGACGCACGCATGCCCAGTTACAAGAATCCACAGGCGTGCAGAAATATTGCACACACACATAAACATACGTTGACCTGCAGCTTTCTGCATCTGTTTGGTTCTGTTGGTTTTTTTGTTCCCCCAGCGCCGGTGTCTCCACCCCCCTCCCAGTGTTGGAGGAAAGCGCGTCCCCTGGGGAAGGACGGCTGTGCTGATTGACAGCAGGGAGTTTGGAGGTCGAGGAGCCTCTAAAACAGCGCTGCCTCTTTTCTTTCTCATCCGGACCTTCAGCTCCCTCACTTCCCAAACAACTGGCTCGCTTTCATTTGCAAACACCCCACAAAAAAACAAAACAAACTAAAAAAAAAAAAAAACCCACATAATATCTGGGTTTGTTTTGTGCTTGTCAGTTGGAATATCAAATTAATACAAGCATTCAAATTTTTTGCAGTCAGGAAACAATTAGGAACATTTTGGAATTAGGATTTTTGGGGAGATTCCTAATAACACTTTATTTTGTTTGTGTATTGTTTAGTTCTTTCCCCCAATAAACTCAGTATAGCAGTATTCACACTTTATAGTGTAGTTAAAATAATTCTCTCCCGCTAAATGCAGGTAAAAGTGAGTTTATTAGGGCAAATTACAGTAATTTACAAATGTAATAACAGTGCGATGTTCTGGGTTTCATGAGGTTTTATTTTTTTGGCAGGAGCTACTGTAAATAGCTCAACTGTTGCTGGATTTTCTCTGCAAACTGCATTGTCATTATTGCTTGACATTCCCTGCTTGACCTGGCCGCTCTCCTTGGTTGTTCTCTCTGCCTTTGTGTCAGTGTTTGCTCTGTCCCAGAATGAAGGGGTTTGGCTGGCCAGCGTTGACCCAAATGAGTAGCGTCCTACTTCTCAGAGAGCTATTTAAGACTTTTTCGGTGTTGGAAATTGCAGGTTAGAGAGAGCGATAGAGATAGAAGCAGAGTTAAATAGAATGGAGATATATTTACCATGCGAGAGGTCTCACGTGTGACCGTGTGTGGTGCCGCAAGTGAGGAAAGAGTAACGTTTTCCAGGATTTAGTCCGTGACTCGCCCTAGAAGATGCGCTCAATTTGCTTTTCAAATGAGGCGTGAAGAGCACGAGTGTGTGCTTCTCCGTGTGACGCTATACATTTGGACGTGCATGGCTATGTGTGTGTGTGTGTGTGTGTGTGTGTGTGTGTGTGTGTGTGTGTGTGTGTGTGTGTGTGTGTGTGTGTGTGTGTGTGTGTGTGTGTGTGTGTGTGTGTGTGGCGGGTGCGGGGCTTTGTTTTCTCGGTGCTCTGATGTGTGTGGACAGTCTCGCACACGGTCCACTAAGTGCTCTCTCATAGCCAATGTGCTACATGGCTGCCAGTGTTGCCACTCTTAATTGAATAGACACACCAGCCCCTCTCAGTGAAGGATACTCAAGCCTCCTCTCATAGCAGTGTGTGTGTGTGTGTGTGTGTGTGCGCGCGCGTGCGTGTGTGTCATTGAGCAGTGTAGCGTCAAGCTGCCCTGATCTCAGCCCTGACTGATGATTCATTGTTTAGTGATCATTTCTGCTAAGCCAGAACACAGACACTATGCTTCATGCCAACTCCACATCCTTCCCAACCTGGGGCTTCACTTCCCAGCAGCCAGTATTCATCCCTGACGTAAGCTCGGCCGTTGTAGCTCCGCACTGTGGCCCAGGATGTAAGTCCAGGTGTCCAGGATGAGCGCTTGTGACACACTGTGCCCGAGCAAGATGTATAGTGTGTTGATTGTTTTCCATCAATCTGTCCAGGAAGAATGGATGGCTGGCCAGGCGCTGTGCGCAGCGCTCTCAGTTTCACATGTCACAATGGAAGGAAAACCTGCACGGCATGGGGGAGACAGGGAGGGAGAGATATGTAGGGTGATAGTGGTGCAGAAAGTCTGCCGCAAAGTTATGCCGTTAAAATCCTATTCTATTTATTGTATGTCAGAATTTCTGACGTTGTTTTGGGTTTTTTTTTTTTCCATTTGGAAATGTCTTCAATAACTTAAAAAGAAAAGCGGCTTCACATTTTTTTTTTTTGTGTCACCACGTCATTCTCTCCAGGTTGAACCTTTTCATATCTGCTCTGCTATGTGAGTTTTGTGACATTGAGCATGACTAATTTGAGCGGTGGTGTTAAGAGACGAAAGGGAATCTTCAAGGGAGTATCTGAGCCGTAATTAAACGTAAAGCAGAGACGTCAACATGCGGAAAACTATGGTCAACAGCATGGTTCGATCAAAGGGACAATATATTCCTATATTCCTATTATATTCTTTTTTACTGCATTAATCACCACCAAATGAGACCTAAGCACATGTCACTGTTCCACTTCAAAAAGCAGAGCTGGATTTAAAGGCCTTTGTTTGTGTTTATGTAACTCATGAGGGGAGACAAAGTAAGGCGTAGGCAATCGACTGAGACACTTTGTTGTTTTACACCGCCTCACCCCTTTTATGTGTGCACTGCTCACGTTGTTTGTTTGTTTACCAAGTGGCTTGACCTCGCTGAGAGGAATGTTCACTCGTTTCCTTATTCTTTTGCATCTCCCTCCCTGTTTGTCTCCGATTTTCTCCATCCACGTGTCTTCTCGTCTTCCTCCTCTCCCTTGCTCTATCTATCTGCCCCTCTGTCTATGTCTCTTTTTCTTTGGTCCTCCCACTCAAAAACTCCAGATTTAACTCTGAGGATTTTTTGGTTAATCACACTTGGAATCTTCCCCCGTGTTTGAACGCTCCTCCTCGGCAGCGCGCTCTTCCTCGAGCTCTGCGTGCAGCGCGTGGAGAGAGTCACGCTAATTATCCCAGTTATTGGCTTCTCGGGCGCGGGAGCTGTGATTTACATGAGGTGACATTCAGTTCAAACACACAGACCTTTGCAACCTTTTTCTGGAAAACAATTAACAGCGCTGCTTTCTCCTCTGCCTCTCTCCTGTACTCTCTTTTTTCTCGCACTACACAAGCTCCCTCCCTCTTCCTCTGGCTATTGTCTTCGCACAAACAGAGAAGATTTACTGCCAAAAGAATGAGGGGTGTGTGAGGTGTGACAGGCAAAATTGTTGGTGTATTTTCTGTGGCAAGTGATTACTCGCTTGTCAACTTAGTTATTCTTTTGGGTTGCTGCTCAGAAGAAGAGCTTGAAGAAGCTTTTGAGTGAAATGAACATGGATGAAGCATTAACTTGAGTTTTGTTAAACATCTTTCTTACCTTCTCATGACTGGGATGCCTGGATTTATTTTGAATCCGTTAGATCTGTCAAAGAAGTGAGTGGTTGTGCTCCTTTCCTCGAGATAACTTTCAATACCTTCAGTATGTGTTCTTCGAGAAGTTCCCTGGTTTAAGTCCCACGGCTGACAGGCACAGTCCCTGATCAAGGCCCTTAACCCTAATTGCTCAGGTTGTGTCAGGAATTGTGTTTGACATAAAGTTCAAATCAAAAATGCAGATCACATGATTTGCTGTGGTGACCCTGGAAATGACCAGCTGAGAAGTCAGGCTTTTTATATATATATATATATATATATATATATATATATATATATATATATATATATTGTGCCTCCACAATATATATATGAAAAGCCTCAGACATTTATATATATAAATGTCTGACACAATGGGATATCTTGTCCACAGTTGAATGCTCATTTTCATGAAGTCATGGATGCGCTTCTTATGAATAGTGCAATGGCACAAAGCTCTATTTCTCGGCTTTGTGGTATTTTGGGAATTTTCTTGATAACATAAAATGTTTCAGAAATCTGATGATGAGAAATAGTCTTGCTAAATCATCATCCTCTACACCTCCTTTTGGTTTTGTGACTAGTGACCCAAGAAAAATTCAACTTGCCCCCCCCCCACACACACACACACACACACACACACACAGCCCACACTCAAGCACAAAGACTAACTTACAAGCGTGCCGTTAATGAAGCGCGTCTCTCTTCTGTCATGACGCCCATGTTAGCATGACAAGATGTTTACACACACAATCACGGCGCCGCCTCTGATATGGGCCAGGATGAAAGAGAGATGAGAGGAGAGGGAAAAAGAGGAGGCAGAGACGTGATAGTGAGCACCGGGTATGGGCTGCTTTTCTCTGTTTGACAGGAGGACAGCTGTAACAGTACCCCACTGAGAGCTGAACGTGAGGCAGAGAGATAGACAGACAGACAACAGAGAGGGAGATGTACCTGGAGGAAAATATTATGAAAAGGAAAGACTTCTTTTCCTTTTTTTTCCCTGCAGAGGACTTCTCTGAACTCAACCGCATTCTCCAATCTAGAGGAAAACAATTAGATCCACCCGCTTCCCCTTGTCCCGCAGTGTAGATTACAAATGAGCAAACCTGGCATTTATCACATTACTACAAACATTTATTAAAGCCAGTTCCCCTCTAAAGCTGCAGAGATAACAGTGGGTAATTGCAGAGACTGGCTCTATTAGTTAAGTATGCCTAATGTCACTGCCTCAGAGCATTAATGGACGCCGTAGTATTATGTTCCTGCGCTCATTACCACCCCACTCCCCTTCAAACAGATACACACACACACACACACACACACACACACACACACACACACACACACACACACACACACACACACACACACACACACACACACACACACACACACACACACACACACACACACACGCCATCTCCCCCCTCCATTGACCCTGCAGCAGGAGTCTGTGCCACTCTAATGAGAAATGGAAAACACTACTCCGCAAGCTCCAAGAAACACATACACATGTGCACGGACACACACACACACACACACACACACACACACACACACACACACACACACACACACACACACACACACACACACACACACACACACACACACACACACACTGGGAGGCATTACAGGGGGACATAGAGGTACAACACTATAATCACACACGCCCAGGGAAACAATTGTGCTGTTATCAGAGTGATCACATTATAAAAGTTTAATAAACACCAAACGGCCTAATGGTGAATTAGCCCGCATCTGCCCTGTGTTGTGCCAGGCTATAATTAGTGATTTAACGGAGACAAACAAATGTTTTTAGCCAGAGTTTTTACGCAGCTTTTCCACAGTCAACACACTTTTAGTCAGACATAAATTACTGTGTTTGTCCAAAATTAAAGGAATGTGAAAGCGGTTCTGTGTGCGCGCGTGTGTGCGTGCATAAGTTGTGCGTGAGTGCGCGTG